>NC_044502.1:23004021-23336021 GCF_902362185.1 Chanos chanos
CAGGAAAAGTCTTTCTCCAGCTCAAATACATGTTTTGTCAGCATGTACTGGCAACTTTCAATGCTTTTACCTAAAGTGAAAGCGTTACATTTAAAAGATGTTATTCAGCACACAGACACTGAAAAATCACTGAAAAACACTTTTCCTGACTGATTTACAACAGTTCCCACTTAGTTCTTGCAGTTTCTCAACTTTTCTCTTACACTGACACTGTTTCTGCTAAAGAGTGTCTCTGCTTGTTCAAAAGACGTATCTCGCTGAGATAAGCGTTTCTGTGCAACGGTTTATTCCAAATGCATCTCTAACAGGCCAAATAAGCTTTCTTTCACACAAACATTGCAGATGACAGGAAAAGTCTTTCTCCAGCTCAAATACATGTTTTGTCAGCATGTACTGGCAACTTTCAATGGTTTTACATAAAGTGAAAGCGTTACATTTAAAAGATGTTATTCATCACACAGACACTGTAAATCACTGAAAAACACTTTTCCTGACTGATTTACAACAGTTCCCACTTAGTTCTTGCAGTTTCTCAACTTTTCTCTTACACTGACACTGTTTCTGCTAAAGAGTGTCTCTGCTTGTTCAAAAGACGTATCTCGCTGAGATAAGCGTTTCTGTGCAACGGTTTATTCCAAATGCATCTCTAACAGGCCAAATAAGCTTTCTTTCACACAAACATTGCAGATGACAGAAAAGTCTTTCTCCAGCTCAAATACATGTTTTGTCAGCATGTACTGGCAACTTTCAATGCTTTTACCTAAAGTGAAAGCGTTACATTTAAAAGATGTTATTCAGCACACAGACACTGAAAATCACTGAAAAACACTTTTCCTGACTGATTTACAACAGTTCCCACTTAGTTCTTGCAGTTTCTCAACTTTTCTCTTACACTGACACTGTTTCTGCTAAAGAGTGTCTCTGCTTGTTCAAAAGACGTATCTCGCTGAGATAAGCGTTTCTGTGCAACGGTTTATTCCAAATGCATCTCTAACAGGCCAAATAAGCTTTCTTTCACACAAACATTGCAGATGACAGGAAAAGTCTTTCTCCAGCTCAAATACATGTTTTGTCAGCATGTACTGGCAACTTTCAATGCTTTTACCTAAAGTGAAAGCGTTACATTTAAAAGATGTTATTCATCACACAGACACTGTAAATCACTGAAAAACACTTTTCCTGACTGATTTACAACAGTTCCCACTTAGTTCTTGCAGTTTCCTCAACTTTTCTCTTACACTGACACTGTTTCTGCTAAAGAGTGTCTCTGCTTGTTCAAAAGACGTATCTCGCTGAGATAAGCGTTTCTGTGCAACGGTTTATTCCAAATGCATCTCTAACAGGCCAAATAAGCTTTCTTTCACACAAACATTGCAGATGACAGGAAAAGTCTTTCTCCAGCTCAAATACATGTTTTGTCAGCATGTACTGGCAACTTTCAATGCTTTTACCTAAAGTGAAAGCGTTACATTTAAAAGATGTTATTCAGCACACAGACACTGAAAATCACTGAAAAACACTTTTCCTGACTGATTTACAACAGTTCCCACTTAGTTCTTGCAGTTTCTCAACTTTTCTCTTACACTGACACTGTTTCTGCTAAAGAGTGTCTCTGCTTGTTCAAAAGACGTATCTCGCTGAGATAAGCGTTTCTGTGCAACGGTTTATTCCAAATGCATCTCTAACAGGCCAAATAAGCTTTCTTTCACACAAACATTGCAGATGACAGGAAAAGTCTTTCTCCAGCTCAAATACATGTTTTGTCAGCATGTACTGGCAACTTTCAATGCTTTAACATAAAGTGAAAGCGTTACATTTAAAAGATGTTATTCATCACACAGACACTGTAAATCACTGAAAAACACTTTTCCTGACTGATTTACAACAGTTCCCACTTAGTTCTTGCAGTTTCTCAACTTTTCTCTTACACTGACACTGTTTCTGCTAAAGAGTGTCTCTGCTTGTTCAAAAGACGTATCTCGCTGAGATAAGCGTTTCTGTGCAACGGTTTATTCCAAATGCATCTCTAACAGGCCAAATAAGCTTTCTTTCACACAAACATTGCAGATGACACAAAAAGTCTTTCTCCAGCTCACATACATGTTTTGTCAGCATGTACTGGCAACTTTCAATGGTTTAACATAAAGTGAAAGCGTTACATTTAAAAGATGTTATTCATCACACAGACACTGTAAATCACTGAAAAACACTTTTCCTGACTGATTTACAACAGTTCCCACTTAGTTCTTGCAGTTTCTCAACTTTTCTCTTACACTGACACTGTTTCTGCTAAAGAGTGTCTCTGCTTGTTCAAAAGACGTATCTCGCTGAGATAAGCGTTTCTGTGCAACGGTTTATTCCAAAGGCATCTCTAACAGGCCAAATAAGCTTTCTTTCACACAAACATTGCAGATGACACAAAAAAGTCTTTCTCCAGCTCAAATACATGTTTTGTCAGCATGTACTGGCAACTTTCAATGCTTTTACCTAAAGTGAAAGCGTTACATTTAAAAGATGTTATTCATCACACAGACACTGTAAATCACTGAAAAACACTTTTCCTGACTGATTTACAACAGTTCCCACTTAGTTCTTGCAGTTTCTCAACTTTTCTCTTACACTGACACTGTTTCTGCTAAAGAGTGTTTCTGCTTGTTCAAAAGACGTATCTCGCTGAGATAAGCGTTTCTGTGCAACGGTTTATTCCAAATGCATCTCTAACAGGCCAAATAAGCTTTCTTTCACACAAACATTGCAGATGACACGAAAAGTCTTTCTCCAGCTCAAATACATGTTTTGTCAGCATGTACTGGCAACTTTCAATGCTTTTACCTAAAGTGAAAGCGTTACATTTAAAAGATGTTATTCAGCACACAGACACTGTAAATCACTGAAAAACACTTTTCCTGACTGATTTACAACAGTTCCCACTTAGTTCTTGCAGTTCCTCAACTTTTCTCTTACACTGACACTGTTTCTGCTAAAGAGTGTCTCTGCTTGTTCAAAAGACGTATCTCGCTGAGATAAGCGTTTCTGTGCAACGGTTTATTCCAAATGCATCTCTAACAGGCCAAATAAGCTTTCTTTCACACAAACATTGCAGATGACAGGAAAAGTCTTTCTCCAGCTCAAATACATGTTTTGTCAGCATGTACTGGCAACTTTCAATGCTTTTACCTAAAGTGAAAGCGTTACATTTAAAAGATGTTATTCAGCACACAGACACTGAAAATCACTGAAAAACACTTTTCCTGACTGATTTACAACAGTTCCCACTTAGTTCTTGCAGTTTCTCAACTTTTCTCTTACACTGACACTGTTTCTGCTAAAGAGTGTCTCTGCTTGTTCAAAAGACGTATCTCGCTGAGATAAGCGTTTCTGTGCAACGGTTTATTCCAAATGCATCTCTAACAGGCCAAATAAGCTTTCTCTCACACAAACATTGCAGATGACACGAAAAGTCTTTCTCCAGCTCAAATACATGTTTTGTCAGCATGTACTGGCAACTTTCAATGCTTTTACCTAAAGTGAAAGCGTTACATTTAAAAGATGTTATTCATCACACAGACACTGTAAATCACTGCAAAACACTTTTCCTGACTGATTTACAACAGTTCCCACTTAGTTCTTGCAGTTTCTCAACTTTTCTCTTACACTGACACTGTTTCTGCTAAAGAGTGTCTCTGCTTGTTCAAAAGACGTATCTCGCTGAGATAAGCGTTTCTGTGCAACGGTTTATTCCAAATGCATCTCTAACAGGCCAAATAAGCTTTCTTTCACACAAACATTGCAGATGACACAAAAAGTCTTTCTCCAGCTCAAATACATGTTTTGTCAGCATGTACTGGCAACTTTCAATGGTTTAACATAAAGTGAAAGCGTTACATTTAAAAGATGTTATTCATCACACAGACACTGTAAATCACTGAAAAACACTTTTCCTGACTGATTTACAACAGTTCCCACTTAGTTCTTGCAGTTTCTCAACTTTTCTCTTACACTGACACTGTTTCTGCTAAAGAGTGTCTCTGCTTGTTCAAAAGACGTATCTCGCTGAGATAAGCGTTTCTGTGCAACGGTTTATTCCAAATGCATCTCTAACAGGCCAAATAAGCTTTCTTTCACACAAACATTGCAGATGACACGAAAAGTCTTTCTCCAGCTCAAATACATGTTTTGTCAGCATGTACTGGCAACTTTCAATGCTTTTACCTAAAGTGAAAGCGTTACATTTAAAAGATGTTATTCATCACACAGACACTGAAAATCACTGAAAAACACTTTTCCTGACTGATTTACAACAGTTCCCACTTAGTTCTTGCAGTTTCTCAACTTTTCTCTTACACTGACACTGTTTCTGCTAAAGAGTGTCTCTGCTTGTTCAAAAGACGTATCTCGCTGAGATAAGCGTTTCTGTGCAACGGTTTATTCCAAATGCATCTCTAACAGGCCAAATAAGCTTTCTTTCACACAAACATTGCAGATGACAGGAAAAGTCTTTCTCCAGCTCAAATACATGTTTTGTCAGCATGTACTGGCAACTTTCAATGCTTTTACCTAAAGTGAAAGCGTTACATTTAAAAGATGTTATTCATCACACAGACACTGTAAATCACTGAAAAACACTTTTCCTGACTGATTTACAACAGTTCCCACTTAGTTCTTGCAGTTTCTCAACTTTTCTCTTACACTGACACTGTTTCTGCTAAAGAGTGTCTCTGCTTGTTCAAAAGACGTATCTCGCTGAGATAAGCGTTTCTGTGCAACGGTTTATTCCAAATGCATCTCTAACAGGCCAAATAAGCTTTCTTTCACACAAACATTGCAGATGACAGGAAAAGTCTTTCTCCAGCTCAAATACATGTTTTGTCAGCATGTACTGGCAACTTTCAATGCTTTTACCTAAAGTGAAAGCGTTACATTTAAAAGATGTTATTCATCACACAGACACTGTCAATCACTGAAAAACACTTTTCCTGACTGATTTACAACAGTTCCCACTTAGTTCTTGCAGT
The DNA here is from genome assembly GCF_902362185.1 of Chanos chanos. Taxonomy (NCBI): domain Eukaryota; kingdom Metazoa; phylum Chordata; class Actinopteri; order Gonorynchiformes; family Chanidae; genus Chanos; species Chanos chanos. The sequence continues at coordinate 23,009,037 of NC_044502.1, forward strand.
TTCTCAACTTTTCTCTTACACTGACACTGTTTCTGCTAAAGAGTGTCTCTGCTTGTTCAAAAGACGTATCTCGCTGAGATAAGCGTTTCTGTGCAACGGTTTATTCCAAATGCATCTCTAACAGGCCAAATAAGCTTTCTTTCACACAAACATTGCAGATGACAGGAAAAGTCTTTCTCCAGCTCAAATACATGTTTTGTCAGCATGTACTGGCAACTTTCAATGCTTTTACCTAAAGTGAAAGCGTTACATTTAAAAGATGTTATTCAGCACACAGACACTGTAAATCACTGAAAAACACTTTTCCTGACTGATTTACAACAGTTCCCACTTAGTTCTTGCAGTTTCTCAACTTTTCTCTTACACTGACACTGTTTCTGCTAAAGAGTGTCTCTGCTTGTTCAAAAGACGTATCTCGCTGAGATAAGCGTTTCTGTGCAACGGTTTATTCCAAATGCATCTCTAACAGGCCAAATAAGCTTTCTTTCACACAAACATTGCAGATGACAGGAAAAGTCTTTCTCCAGCTCAAATACATGTTTTGTCAGCATGTACTGGCAACTTTCAATGCTTTTACCTAAAGTGAAAGCGTTACATTTAAAAGATGTTATTCATCACACAGACACTGAAAATCACTGAAAAACACTTTTCCTGACTGATTTACAACAGTTCCCACTTAGTTCTTGCAGTTTCTCAACTTTTCTCTTACACTGACACTGTTTCTGCTAAAGAGTGTCTCTGCTTGTTCAAAAGACGTATCTCGCTGAGATAAGCGTTTCTGTGCAACGGTTTATTCCAAATGCATCTCTAACAGGCCAAATAAGCTTTCTTTCACACAAACATTGCAGATGACACGAAAAGTCTTTCTCCAGCTCAAATACATGTTTTGTCAGCATGTACTGGCAACTTTCAATGCTTTTACCTAAAGTGAAAGCGTTACATTTAAAAGATGTTATTCATCACACAGACACTGTAAATCACTGAAAAACACTTTTCCTGACTGATTTACAACAGTTCCCACTTAGTTCTTGCAGTTTCTCAACTTTTCTCTTACACTGACACTGTTTCTGCTAAAGAGTGTTTGTGCTTGTTCAAAAGACGTATCTCGCTGAGATAAGCGTTTCTGTGCAACGGTTTATTCCAAATGCATCTCTAACAGGCCAAATAAGCTTTCTTTCACACAAACATTGCAGATGACACAAAAAGTCTTTCTCCAGCTCAAATACATGTTTTGTCAGCATGTACTGGCAACTTTCAATGCTTTTACCTAAAGTGAAAGCGTTACATTTAAAAGATGTTATTCAGCACACAGACACTGTAAATCACTGAAAAACACTTTTCCTGACTGATTTACAACAGTTCCCACTTAGTTCTTGCAGTTTCTCAACTTTTCTCTTACACTGACACTGTTTCTGCTAAAGAGTGTCTCTGCTTGTTCAAAAGACGTATCTCGCTGAGATAAGGGTTTCTGTGCAACGGTTTATTCCAAATGCATCTCTAACAGGCCAAATAAGCTTTCTTTCACACAAACATTGCAGATGACAGGAAAAGTCTTTCTCCAGCTCAAATACATGTTTTGTCAGCATGTACTGGCAACTTTCAATGCTTTTACCTAAAGTGAAAGCGTTACATTTAAAAGATGTTATTCATCACACAGACACTGTAAATCACTGAAAAACACTTTTCCTGACTGATTTACAACAGTTCCCACTTAGTTCTTGCAGTTCCTCAACTTTTCTCTTACACTGACACTGTTTCTGCTAAAGAGTGTCTCTGCTTGTTCAAAAGACGTATCTCGCTGAGATAAGCGTTTCTGTGCAACGGTTTATTCCAAATGCATCTCTAACAGGCCAAATAAGCTTTCTTTCACACAAACATTGCAGATGACACGAAAAGTCTTTCTCCAGCTCAAATACATGTTTTGTCAGCATGTACTGGCAACTTTCAATGCTTTTACCTAAAGTGAAAGCGTTACATTTAAAAGATGTTATTCATCACACAGACACTGTAAATCACTGAAAAACACTTTTCCTGACTGATTTACAACAGTTCCCACTTAGTTCTTGCAGTTTCTCAACTTTTCTCTTACACTGACACTGTTTCTGCTAAAGAGTGTCTCTGCTTGTTCAAAAGACGTATCTCGCTGAGATAAGCGTTTCTGTGCAACGGTTTATTCCAAAGGCATCTCTAACAGGCCAAATAAGCTTTCTTTCACACAAACATTGCAGATGACAGGAAAAGTCTTTCTCCAGCTCAAATACATGTTTTGTCAGCATGTACTGGCAACTTTCAATGCTTTTACCTAAAGTGAAAGCGTTACATTTAAAAGATGTTATTCATCACACAGACACTGAAAATCACTGAAAAACACTTTTCCTGACTGATTTACAACAGTTCCCACTTAGTTCTTGCAGTTTCTCAACTTTTCTCTTACACTGACACTGTTTCTGCTAAAGAGTGTCTCTGCTTGTTCAAAAGACGTATCTCGCTGAGATAAGCGTTTCTGTGCAACGGTTTATTCCAAATGCATCTCTAACAGGCCAAATAAGCTTTCTTTCACACAAACATTGCAGATGACAGGAAAAGTCTTTCTCCAGCTCAAATACATGTTTTGTCAGCATGTACTGGCAACTTTCAATGCTTTTACCTAAAGTGAAAGCGTTACATTTAAAAGATGTTATTCATCACACAGACACTGTAAATCACTGAAAAACACTTTTCCTGACTGATTTACAACAGTTCCCACTTAGTTCTTGCAGTTTCTCAACTTTTCTCTTACACTGACACTGTTTCTGCTAAAGAGTGTCTCTGCTTGTTCAAAAGACGTATCTCGCTGAGATAAGCGTTTCTGTGCAACGGTTTATTCCAAATGCATCTCTAACAGGCCAAATAAGCTTTCTTTCACACAAACATTGCAGATGACACAAAAAGTCTTTCTCCAGCTCAAATACATGTTTTGTCAGCATGTACTGGCAACTTTCAATGGTTTTACATAAAGTGAAAGCGTTACATTTAAAAGATGTTATTCATCACACAGACACTGTAAATCACTGCAAAACACTTTTCCTGACTGATTTACAACAGTTCCCACTTAGTTCTTGCAGTTTCTCAACTTTTCTCTTACACTGACACTGTTTCTGCTAAAGAGTGTCTCTGCTTGTTCAAAAGACGTATCTCGCTGAGATAAGCGTTTCTGTGCAACGGTTTATTCCAAATGCATCTCTAACAGGCCAAATAAGCTTTCTTTCACACAAACATTGCAGATGACACGAAAAGTCTTTCTCCAGCTCAAATACATGTTTTGTCAGCATGTACTGGCAACTTTCAATGCTTTTACCTAAAGTGAAAGCGTTACATTTAAAAGATGTTATTCATCACACAGACACTGTAAATCACTGAAAAACACTTTTCCTGACTGATTTACAACAGTTCCCACTTAGTTCTTGCAGTTTCTCAACTTTTCTCTTACACTGACACTGTTTCTGCTAAAGAGTGTCTCTGCTTGTTCAAAAGACGTATCTCGCTGAGATAAGCGTTTCTGTGCAACGGTTTATTCCAAATGCATCTCTAACAGGCCAAATAAGCTTTCTTTCACACAAACATTGCAGATGACAGGAAAAGTCTTTCTCCAGCTCAAATACATGTTTTGTCAGCATGTACTGGCAACTTTCAATGCTTTTACCTAAAGTGAAAGCGTTACATTTAAAAGATGTTATTCAGCACACAGACACTGAAAATCACTGAAAAACACTTTTCCTGACTGATTTACAACAGTTCCCACTTAGTTCTTGCAGTTTCTCAACTTTTCTCTTACACTGACACTGTTTCTGCTAAAGAGTGTCTCTGCTTGTTCAAAAGACGTATCTCGCTGAGATAAGCGTTTCTGTGCAACGGTTTATTCCAAATGCATCTCTAACAGGCCAAATAAGCTTTCTTTCACACAAACATTGCAGATGACAGGAAAAGTCTTTCTCCAGCTCAAATACATGTTTTGTCAGCATGTACTGGCAACTTTCAATGCTTTTACCTAAAGTGAAAGCGTTACATTTAAAAGATGTTATTCATCACACAGACACTGTAAATCACTGAAAAACACTTTTCCTGACTGATTTACAACAGTTCCCACTTAGTTCTTGCAGTTTCTCAACTTTTCTCTTACACTGACACTGTTTCTGCTAAAGAGTGTCTCTGCTTGTTCAAAAGACGTATCTCGCTGAGATAAGCGTTTCTGTGCAACGGTTTATTCCAAATGCATCTCTAACAGGCCAAATAAGCTTTCTCTCACACAAACATTGCAGATGACACGAAAAGTCTTTCTCCAGCTCAAATACATGTTTTGTCAGCATGTACTGGCAACTTTCAATGCTTTTACCTAAAGTGAAAGCGTTACATTTAAAAGATGTTATTCATCACACAGACACTGTAAATCACTGAAAAACACTTTTCCTGACTGATTTACAACAGTTCCCACTTAGTTCTTGCAGTTTCTCAACTTTTCTCTTACACTGACACTGTTTCTGCTAAAGAGTGTCTCTGCTTGTTCAAAAGACGTATCTCGCTGAGATAAGCGTTTCTGTGCAACGGTTTATTCCAAAGGCATCTCTAACAGGCCAAATAAGCTTTCTTTCACACAAACATTGCAGATGACACAAAAAGTCTTTCTCCAGCTCAAATACATGTTTTGTCAGCATGTACTGGCAACTTTCAATGCTTTTACCTAAAGTGAAAGCGTTACATTTAAAAGATGTTATTCATCACACAGACACTGTAAATCACTGAAAAACACTTTTCCTGACTGATTTACAACAGTTCCCACTTAGTTCTTGCAGTTTCTCAACTTTTCTCTTACACTGACACTGTTTCTGCTAAAGAGTGTCTCTGCTTGTTCAAAAGACGTATCTCGCTGAGATAAGCGTTTCTGTGCAACGGTTTATTCCAAAGGCATCTCTAACAGGCCAAATAAGCTTTCTTTCACACAAACATTGCAGATGACACGAAAAGTCTTTCTCCAGCTCAAATACATGTTTTGTCAGCATGTACTGGCAACTTTCAATGCTTTTACATAAAGTGAAAGCGTTACATTTAAAAGATGTTATTCATCACACAGACACTGTAAATCACTGAAAAACACTTTTCCTGACTGATTTACAACAGTTCCCACTTAGTTCTTGCAGTTTCTCAACTTTTCTCTTACACTGACACTGTTTCTGCTAAAGAGTGTCTCTGCTTGTTCAAAAGACGTATCTCGCTGAGATAAGCGTTTCTGTGCAACGGTTTATTCCAAATGCATCTCTAACAGGCCAAATAAGCTTTCTTTCACACAAACATTGCAGATGACAGGAAAAGTCTTTCTCCAGCTCAAATACATGTTTTGTCAGCATGTACTGGCAACTTTCAATGCTTTTACCTAAAGTGAAAGCGTTACATTTAAAAGATGTTATTCAGCACACAGACACTGAAAATCACTGAAAAACACTTTTCCTGACTGATTTACAACAGTTCCCACTTAGTTCTTGCAGTTTCTCAACTTTTCTCTTACACTGACACTGTTTCTGCTAAAGAGTGTCTCTGCTTGTTCAAAAGACGTATCTCGCTGAGATAAGCGTTTCTGTGCAACGGTTTATTCCAAATGCATCTCTAACAGGCCAAATAAGCTTTCTTTCACACAAACATTGCAGATGACAGGAAAAGTCTTTCTCCAGCTCAAATACATGTTTTGTCAGCATGTACTGGCAACTTTCAATGCTTTTACCTAAAGTGAAAGCGTTACATTTAAAAGATGTTATTCATCACACAGACACTGTAAATCACTGAAAAACACTTTTCCTGACTGATTTACAACAGTTCCCACTTAGTTCTTGCAGTTCCTCAACTTTTCTCTTACACTGACACTGTTTCTGCTAAAGAGTGTCTCTGCTTGTTCAAAAGACGTATCTCGCTGAGATAAGCGTTTCTGTGCAACGGTTTATTCCAAATGCATCTCTAACAGGCCAAATAAGCTTTCTTTCACACAAACATTGCAGATGACACAAAAAGTCTTTCTCCAGCTCAAATACATGTTTTGTCAGCATGTACTGGCAACTTTCAATGCTTTTACCTAAAGTGAAAGCGTTACATTTAAAAGATGTTATTCATCACACAGACACTGTAAATCACTGAAAAACACTTTTCCTGACTGATTTACAACAGTTCCCACTTAGTTCTTGCAGTTTCTCAACTTTTCTCTTACACTGACACTGTTTCTGCTAAAGAGTGTCTCTGCTTGTTCAAAAGACGTATCTCGCTGAGATAAGCGTTTCTGTGCAACGGTTTATTCCAAATGCATCTCTAACAGGCCAAATAAGCTTTCTCTCACACAAACATTGCAGATGACACGAAAAGTCTTTCTCCAGCTCAAATACATGTTTTGTCAGCATGTACTGGCAACTTTCAATGCTTTTACCTAAAGTGAAAGCGTTACATTTAAAAGATGTTATTCATCACACAGACACTGTAAATCACTGAAAAACACTTTTCCTGACTGATTTACAACAGTTCCCACTTAGTTCTTGCAGTTTCTCAACTTTTCTCTTACACTGACACTGTTTCTGCTAAAGAGTGTCTCTGCTTGTTCAAAAGACGTATCTCGCTGAGATAAGCGTTTCTGTGCAACGGTTTATTCCAAATGCATCTCTAACAGGCCAAATAAGCTTTCTTTCACACAAACATTGCAGATGACACGAAAAGTCTTTCTCCAGCTCAAATACATGTTTTGTCAGCATGTACTGGCAACTTTCAATGCTTTTACCTAAAGTGAAAGCGTTACATTTAAAAGATGTTATTCATCACACAGACACTGTAAATCACTGAAAAACACTTTTCCTGACTGATTTACAACAGTTCCCACTTAGTTCTTGCAGTTCCTCAACTTTTCTCTTACACTGACACTGTTTCTGCTAAAGAGTGTCTCTGCTTGTTCAAAAGACGTATCTCGCTGAGATAAGCGTTTCTGTGCAACGGTTTATTCCAAATGCATCTCTAACAGGCCAAATAAGCTTTCTTTCACACAAACATTGCAGATGACAGGAAAAGTCTTTCTCCAGCTCAAATACATGTTTTGTCAGCATGTACTGGCAACTTTCAATGCTTTTACCTAAAGTGAAAGCGTTACATTTAAAAGATGTTATTCAGCACACAGACACTGTAAATCACTGAAAAACACTTTTCCTGACTGATTTACAACAGTTCCCACTTAGTTCTTGCAGTTCCTCAACTTTTCTCTTACACTGACACTGTTTCTGCTAAAGAGTGTCTCTGCTTGTTCAAAAGACGTATCTCGCTGAGATAAGCGTTTCTGTGCAACGGTTTATTCCAAAGGCATCTCTAACAGGCCAAATAAGCTTTCTTTCACACAAACATTGCAGATGACACGAAAAGTCTTTCTCCAGCTCAAATACATGTTTTGTCAGCATGTACTGGCAACTTTCAATGCTTTTACCTAAAGTGAAAGCGTTACATTTAAAAGATGTTATTCATCACACAGACACTGTAAATCACTGAAAAACACTTTTCCTGACTGATTTACAACAGTTCCCACTTAGTTCTTGCAGTTTCTCAACTTTTCTCTTACACTGACACTGTTTCTGCTAAAGAGTGTCTCTGCTTGTTCAAAAGACGTATCTCGCTGAGATAAGGGTTTCTGTGCAACGGTTTATTCCAAATGCATCTCTAACAGGCCAAATAAGCTTTCTTTCACACAAACATTGCAGATGACAGGAAAAGTCTTTCTCCAGCTCAAATACATGTTTTGTCAGCATGTACTGGCAACTTTCAATGCTTTTACCTAAAGTGAAAGCGTTACATTTAAAAGATGTTATTCATCACACAGACACTGTAAATCACTGAAAAACACTTTTCCTGACTGATTTACAACAGTTCCCACTTAGTTCTTGCAGTTTCTCAACTTTTCTCTTACACTGACACTGTTTCTGCTAAAGAGTGTCTCTGCTTGTTCAAAAGACGTATCTCGCTGAGATAAGCGTTTCTGTGCAACGGTTTATTCCAAATGCATCTCTAACAGGCCAAATAAGCTTTCTTTCACACAAACATTGCAGATGACACAAAAAGTCTTTCTCCAGCTCAAATACATGTTTTGTCAGCATGTACTGGCAACTTTCAATGCTTTTACCTAAAGTGAAAGCGTTACATTTAAAAGATGTTATTCATCACACAGACACTGTAAATCACTGAAAAACACTTTTCCTGACTGATTTACAACAGTTCCCACTTAGTTCTTGCAGTTTCTCAACTTTTCTCTTACACTGACACTGTTTCTGCTAAAGAGTGTCTCTGCTTGTTCAAAAGACGTATCTCGCTGAGATAAGCGTTTCTGTGCAACGGTTTATTCCAAAGGCATCTCTAACAGGCCAAATAAGCTTTCTTTCACACAAACATTGCAGATGACACAAAAAGTCTTTCTCCAGCTCAAATACATGTTTTGTCAGCATGTACTGGCAACTTTCAATGCTTTTACCTAAAGTGAAAGCGTTACATTTAAAAGATGTTATTCATCACACAGACACTGTAAATCACTGCAAAACACTTTTCCTGACTGATTTACAACAGTTCCCACTTAGTTCTTGCAGTTTCTCAACTTTTCTCTTACACTGACACTGTTTCTGCTAAAGAGTGTCTCTGCTTGTTCAAAAGACGTATCTCGCTGAGATAAGCGTTTCTGTGCAACGGTTTATTCCAAATGCATCTCTAACAGGCCAAATAAGCTTTCTTTCACACAAACATTGCAGATGACAGGAAAAGTCTTTCTCCAGCTCAAATACATGTTTTGTCAGCATGTACTGGCAACTTTCAATGCTTTTACCTAAAGTGAAAGCGTTACATTTAAAAGATGTTATTCATCACACAGACACTGTAAATCACTGAAAAACACTTTTCCTGACTGATTTACAACAGTTCCCACTTAGTTCTTGCAGTTTCTCAACTTTTCTCTTACACTGACACTGTTTCTGCTAAAGAGTGTCTCTGCTTGTTCAAAAGACGTATCTCGCTGAGATAAGCGTTTCTGTGCAACGGTTTATTCCAAATGCATCTCTAACAGGCCAAATAAGCTTTCTTTCACACAAACATTGCAGATGACAGGAAAAGTCTTTCTCCAGCTCAAATACATGTTTTGTCAGCATGTACTGGCAACTTTCAATGCTTTTACCTAAAGTGAAAGCGTTACATTTAAAAGATGTTATTCATCACACAGACACTGTAAATCACTGCAAAACACTTTTCCTGACTGATTTACAACAGTTCCCACTTAGTTCTTGCAGTTTCTCAACTTTTCTCTTACACTGACACTGTTTCTGCTAAAGAGTGTCTCTGCTTGTTCAAAAGACGTATCTCGCTGAGATAAGCGTTTCTGTGCAACGGTTTATTCCAAATGCATCTCTAACAGGCCAAATAAGCTTTCTCTCACACAAACATTGCAGATGACACGAAAAGTCTTTCTCCAGCTCAAATACATGTTTTGTCAGCATGTACTGGCAACTTTCAATGCTTTTACCTAAAGTGAAAGCGTTACATTTAAAAGATGTTATTCAGCACACAGACACTGTAAATCACTGAAAAACACTTTTCCTGACTGATTTACAACAGTTCCCACTTAGTTCTTGCAGTTTCTCAACTTTTCTCTTACACTGACACTGTTTCTGCTAAAGAGTGTCTCTGCTTGTTCAAAAGACGTATCTCGCTGAGATAAGCGTTTCTGTGCAACGGTTTATTCCAAATGCATCTCTAACAGGCCAAATAAGCTTTCTCTCACACAAACATTGCAGATGACACGAAAAGTCTTTCTCCAGCTCAAATACATGTTTTGTCAGCATGTACTGGCAACTTTCAATGCTTTTACCTAAAGTGAAAGCGTTACATTTAAAAGATGTTATTCATCACACAGACACTGTAAATCACTGCAAAACACTTTTCCTGACTGATTTACAACAGTTCCCACTTAGTTCTTGCAGTTTCTCAACTTTTCTCTTACACTGACACTGTTTCTGCTAAAGAGTGTCTCTGCTTGTTCAAAAGACGTATCTCGCTGAGATAAGCGTTTCTGTGCAACGGTTTATTCCAAATGCATCTCTAACAGGCCAAATAAGCTTTCTTTCACACAAACATTGCAGATGACACGAAAAGTCTTTCTCCAGCTCAAATACATGTTTTGTCAGCATGTACTGGCAACTTTCAATGCTTTTACCTAAAGTGAAAGCGTTACATTTAAAAGATGTTATTCATCACACAGACACTGTAAATCACTGCAAAACACTTTTCCTGACTGATTTACAACAGTTCCCACTTAGTTCTTGCAGTTTCTCAACTTTTCTCTTACACTGACACTGTTTCTGCTAAAGAGTGTCTCTGCTTGTTCAAAAGACGTATCTCGCTGAGATAAGCGTTTCTGTGCAACGGTTTATTCCAAATGCATCTCTAACAGGCCAAATAAGCTTTCTTTCACACAAACATTGCAGATGACACAAAAAAGTCTTTCTCCAGCTCAAATACATGTTTTGTCAGCATGTACTGGCAACTTTCAATGCTTTTACCTAAAGTGAAAGCGTTACATTTAAAAGATGTTATTCATCACACAGACACTGTAAATCACTGAAAAACACTTTTCCTGACTGATTTACAACAGTTCCCACTTAGTTCTTGCAGTTCCTCAACTTTTCTCTTACACTGACACTGTTTCTGCTAAAGAGTGTCTCTGCTTGTTCAAAAGACGTATCTCGCTGAGATAAGCGTTTCTGTGCAACGGTTTATTCCAAATGCATCTCTAACAGGCCAAATAAGCTTTCTTTCACACAAACATTGCAGATGACACGAAAAGTCTTTCTCCAGCTCAAATACATGTTTTGTCAGCATGTACTGGCAACTTTCAATGCTTTTACCTAAAGTGAAAGCGTTACATTTAAAAGATGTTATTCATCACACAGACACTGTAAATCACTGAAAAACACTTTTCCTGACTGATTTACAACAGTTCCCACTTAGTTCTTGCAGTTTCTCAACTTTTCTCTTACACTGACACTGTTTCTGCTAAAGAGTGTCTCTGCTTGTTCAAAAGACGTATCTCGCTGAGATAAGCGTTTCTGTGCAACGGTTTATTCCAAATGCATCTCTAACAGGCCAAATAAGCTTTCTCTCACACAAACATTGCAGATGACACGAAAAGTCTTTCTCCAGCTCAAATACATGTTTTGTCAGCATGTACTGGCAACTTTCAATGCTTTTACCTAAAGTGAAAGCGTTACATTTAAAAGATGTTATTCATCACACAGACACTGTAAATCACTGAAAAACACTTTTCCTGACTGATTTACAACAGTTCCCACTTAGTTCTTGCAGTTTCTCAACTTTTCTCTTACACTGACACTGTTTCTGCTAAAGAGTGTCTCTGCTTGTTCAAAAGACGTATCTCGCTGAGATAAGCGTTTCTGTGCAACGGTTTATTCCAAATGCATCTCTAACAGGCCAAATAAGCTTTCTTTCACACAAACATTGCAGATGACAGCAAAAGTCTTTCTCCAGCTCAAATACATGTTTTGTCAGCATGTACTGGCAACTTTCAATGCTTTTACCTAAAGTGAAAGCGTTACATTTAAAAGATGTTATTCATCACACAGACACTGTAAATCACTGAAAAACACTTTTCCTGACTGATTTACAACAGTTCCCACTTAGTTCTTGCAGTTTCTCAACTTTTCTCTTACACTGACACTGTTTCTGCTAAAGAGTGTCTCTGCTTGTTCAAAAGACGTATCTCGCTGAGATAAGCGTTTCTGTGCAACGGTTTATTCCAAATGCATCTCTAACAGGCCAAATAAGCTTTCTTTCACACAAACATTGCAGATGACAGGAAAAGTCTTTCTCCAGCTCAAATACATGTTTTGTCAGCATGTACTGGCAACTTTCAATGCTTTTACCTAAAGTGAAAGCGTTACATTTAAAAGATGTTATTCATCACACAGACACTGTAAATCACTGAAAAACACTTTTCCTGACTGATTTACAACAGTTCCCACTTAGTTCTTGCAGTTTCTCAACTTTTCTCTTACACTGACACTGTTTCTGCTAAAGAGTGTTTGTGCTTGTTCAAAAGACGTATCTCGCTGAGATAAGCGTTTCTGTGCAACGGTTTATTCCAAATGCATCTCTAACAGGCCAAATAAGCTTTCTTTCACACAAACATTGCAGATGACACAAAAAGTCTTTCTCCAGCTCAAATACATGTTTTGTCAGCATGTACTGGCAACTTTCAATGCTTTTACCTAAAGTGAAAGCGTTACATTTAAAAGATGTTATTCATCACACAGACACTGTAAATCACTGCAAACCACTTTTCCTGACTGATTTACAACAGTTCCCACTTAGTTCTTGCAGTTTCTCAACTTTTCTCTTACACTGACACTGTTTCTGCTAAAGAGTGTCTCTGCTTGTTCAAAAGACGTATCTCGCTGAGATAAGCGTTTCTGTGCAACGGTTTATTCCAAAGGCATCTCTAACAGGCCAAATAAGCTTTCTTTCACACAAACATTGCAGATGACACGAAAAGTCTTTCTCCAGCTCAAATACATGTTTTGTCAGCATGTACTGGCAACTTTCAATGCTTTTACCTAAAGTGAAAGCGTTACATTTAAAAGATGTTATTCATCACACAGACACTGTAAATCACTGAAAAACACTTTTCCTGACTGATTTACAACAGTTCCCACTTAGTTCTTGCAGTTTCTCAACTTTTCTCTTACACTGACACTGTTTCTGCTAAAGAGTGTCTCTGCTTGTTCAAAAGACGTATCTCGCTGAGATAAGCGTTTCTGTGCAACGGTTTATTCCAAATGCATCTCTAACAGGCCAAATAAGCTTTCTTTCACACAAACATTGCAGATGACACGAAAAGTCTTTCTCCAGCTCAAATACATGTTTTGTCAGCATGTACTGGCAACTTTCAATGCTTTTACCTAAAGTGAAAGCGTTACATTTAAAAGATGTTATTCATCACACAGACACTGTAAAATCACTGAAAAACACTTTTCCTGACTGATTTACAACAGTTCCCACTTAGTTCTTGCAGTTTCTCAACTTTTCTCTTACACTGACACTGTTTCTGCTAAAGAGTGTCTCTGCTTGTTCAAAAGACGTATCTCGCTGAGATAAGCGTTTCTGTGCAACGGTTTATTCCAAATGCATCTCTAACAGGCCAAATAAGCTTTCTTTCACACAAACATTGCAGATGACACGAAAAGTCTTTCTCCAGCTCAAATACATGTTTTGTCAGCATGTACTGGCAACTTTCAATGCTTTTACCTAAAGTGAAAGCGTTACATTTAAAAGATGTTATTCAGCACACAGACACTGTAAATCACTGAAAAACACTTTTCCTGACTGATTTACAACAGTTCCCACTTAGTTCTTGCAGTTTCTCAACTTTTCTCTTACACTGACACTGTTTCTGCTAAAGAGTGTCTCTGCTTGTTCAAAAGACGTATCTCGCTGAGATAAGCGTTTCTGTGCAACGGTTTATTCCAAATGCATCTCTAACAGGCCAAATAAGCTTTCTTTCACACAAACATTGCAGATGACACAAAAAGTCTTTCTCCAGCTCAAATACATGTTTTGTCAGCATGTACTGGCAACTTTCAATGCTTTTACCTAAAGTGAAAGCGTTACATTTAAAAGATGTTATTCATCACACAGACACTGTAAATCACTGAAAAACACTTTTCCTGACTGATTTACAACAGTTCCCACTTAGTTCTTGCAGTTTCTCAACTTTTCTCTTACACTGACACTGTTTCTGCTAAAGAGTGTCTCTGCTTGTTCAAAAGACGTATCTCGCTGAGATAAGCGTTTCTGTGCAACGGTTTATTCCAAAGGCATCTCTAACAGGCCAAATAAGCTTTCTTTCACACAAACATTGCAGATGACAGGAAAAGTCTTTCTCCAGCTCAAATACATGTTTTGTCAGCATGTACTGGCAACTTTCAATGCTTTTACCTAAAGTGAAAGCGTTACATTTAAAAGATGTTATTCATCACACAGACACTGTCAATCACTGAAAAACACTTTTCCTGACTGATTTACAACAGTTCCCACTTAGTTCTTGCAGTTTCTCAACTTTTCTCTTACACTGACACTGTTTCTGCTAAAGAGTGTCTCTGCTTGTTCAAAAGACGTATCTCGCTGAGATAAGCGTTTCTGTGCAACGGTTTATTCCAAATGCATCTCTAACAGGCCAAATAAGCTTTCTTTCACACAAACATTGCAGATGACACAAAAAGTCTTTCTCCAGCTCAAATACATGTTTTGTCAGCATGTACTGGCAACTTTCAATGCTTTTACCTAAAGTGAAAGCGTTACATTTAAAAGATGTTATTCATCACACAGACACTGTAAATCACTGCAAAACACTTTTCCTGACTGATTTACAACAGTTCCCACTTAGTTCTTGCAGTTTCTCAACTTTTCTCTTACACTGACACTGTTTCTGCTAAAGAGTGTCTCTGCTTGTTCAAAAGACGTATCTCGCTGAGATAAGCGTTTCTGTGCAACGGTTTATTCCAAATGCATCTCTAACAGGCCAAATATGCTTTCTTTCACACAAACATTGCAGATGACAGCAAAAAGTCTTTCTCCAGCTCAAATACATGTTTTGTCAGCATGTACTGGCAACTTTCAATGGTTTTACCTAAAGTGAAAGCGTTACATTTAAAAGATGTTATTCATCACACAGACACTGTAAATCACTGAAAAACACTTTTCCTGACTGATTTACAACAGTTCCCACTTAGTTCTTGCAGTTTCTCAACTTTTCTCTTACACTGACACTGTTTCTGCTAAAGAGTGTCTCTGCTTGTTCAAAAGACGTATCTCGCTGAGATAAGCGTTTCTGTGCAACGGTTTATTCCAAATGCATCTCTAACAGGCCAAATAAGCTTTCTCTCACACAAACATTGCAGATGACACGAAAAGTCTTTCTCCAGCTCAAATACATGTTTTGTCAGCATGTACTGGCAACTTTCAATGCTTTTACCTAAAGTGAAAGCGTTACATTTAAAAGATGTTATTCATCACACAGACACTGTAAATCACTGAAAAACACTTTTCCTGACTGATTTACAACAGTTCCCACTTAGTTCTTGCAGTTTCTCAACTTTTCTCTTACACTGACACTGTTTCTGCTAAAGAGTGTCTCTGCTTGTTCAAAAGACGTATCTCGCTGAGATAAGCGTTTCTGTGCAACGGTTTATTCCAAAGGCATCTCTAACAGGCCAAATAAGCTTTCTTTCACACAAACATTGCAGATGACACAAAAAGTCTTTCTCCAGCTCAAATACATGTTTTGTCAGCATGTACTGGCAACTTTCAATGCTTTTACATAAAGTGAAAGCGTTACATTTAAAAGATGTTATTCATCACACAGACACTGTAAATCACTGCAAAACACTTTTCCTGACTGATTTACAACAGTTCCCACTTAGTTCTTGCAGTTTCTCAACTTTTCTCTTACACTGACACTGTTTCTGCTAAAGAGTGTCTCTGCTTGTTCAAAAGACGTATCTCGCTGAGATAAGCGTTTCTGTGCAACGGTTTATTCCAAATGCATCTCTAACAGGCCAAATAAGCTTTCTTTCACACAAACATTGCAGATGACACGAAAAAGTCTTTCTCCAGCTCAAATACATGTTTTGTCAGCATGTACTGGCAACTTTCAATGCTTTTACCTAAAGTGAAAGCGTTACATTTAAAAGATGTTATTCATCACACAGACACTGTAAATCACTGAAAAACACTTTTCCTGACTGATTTACAACAGTTCCCACTTAGTTCTTGCAGTTTCTCAACTTTTCTCTTACACTGACACTGTTTCTGCTAAAGAGTGTCTCTGCTTGTTCAAAAGACGTATCTCGCTGAGATAAGCGTTTCTGTGCAACGGTTTATTCCAAATGCATCTCTAACAGGCCAAATAAGCTTTCTTTCACACAAACATTGCAGATGACACGAAAAGTCTTTCTCCAGCTCAAATACATGTTTTGTCAGCATGTACTGGCAACTTTCAATGCTTTTACCTAAAGTGAAAGCGTTACATTTAAAAGATGTTATTCATCACACAGACACTGTAAATCACTGAAAAACACTTTTCCTGACTGATTTACAACAGTTCCCACTTAGTTCTTGCAGTTCCTCAACTTTTCTCTTACACTGACACTGTTTCTGCTAAAGAGTGTCTCTGCTTGTTCAAAAGACGTATCTCGCTGAGATAAGCGTTTCTGTGCAACGGTTTATTCCAAATGCATCTCTAACAGGCCAAATAAGCTTTCTTTCACACAAACATTGCAGATGACAGGAAAAGTCTTTCTCCAGCTCAAATACATGTTTTGTCAGCATGTACTGGCAACTTTCAATGCTTTTACCTAAAGTGAAAGCGTTACATTTAAAAGATGTTATTCATCACACAGACACTGTAAATCACTGAAAAACACTTTTCCTGACTGATTTACAACAGTTCCCACTTAGTTCTTGCAGTTTCTCAACTTTTCTCTTACACTGACACTGTTTCTGCTAAAGAGTGTCTCTGCTTGTTCAAAAGACGTATCTCGCTGAGATAAGCGTTTCTGTGCAACGGTTTATTCCAAAGGCATCTCTAACAGGCCAAATATGCTTTCTTTCACACAAACATTGCAGATGACACAAAAAGTCTTTCTCCAGCTCAAATACATGTTTTGTCAGCATGTACTGGCAACTTTCAATGCTTTTACCTAAAGTGAAAGCGTTACATTTAAAAGATGTTATTCATCACACAGACACTGAAAATCACTGAAAAACACTTTTCCTGACTGATTTACAACAGTTCCCACTTAGTTCTTGCAGTTTCTCAACTTTTCTCTTACACTGACACTGTTTCTGCTAAAGAGTGTCTCTGCTTGTTCAAAAGACGTATCTCGCTGAGATAAGCGTTTCTGTGCAACGGTTTATTCCAAATGCATCTCTAACAGGCCAAATAAGCTTTCTTTCACACAAACATTGCAGATGACAGCAAAAAGTCTTTCTCCAGCTCAAATACATGTTTTGTCAGCATGTACTGGCAACTTTCAATGCTTTTACCTAAAGTGAAAGCGTTACATTTAAAAGATGTTATTCAGCACACAGACACTGTAAATCACTGAAAAACACTTTTCCTGACTGATTTACAACAGTTCCCACTTAGTTCTTGCAGTTTCTCAACTTTTCTCTTACACTGACACTGTTTCTGCTAAAGAGTGTCTCTGCTTGTTCAAAAGACGTATCTCGCTGAGATAAGCGTTTCTGTGCAACGGTTTATTCCAAATGCATCTCTAACAGGCCAAATAAGCTTTCTTTCACACAAACATTGCAGATGACACGAAAAGTCTTTCTCCAGCTCAAATACATGTTTTGTCAGCATGTACTGGCAACTTTCAATGCTTTTACCTAAAGTGAAAGCGTTACATTTAAAAGATGTTATTCATCACACAGACACTGTCAATCACTGAAAAACACTTTTCCTGACTGATTTACAACAGTTCCCACTTAGTTCTTGCAGTTTCTCAACTTTTCTCTTACACTGACACTGTTTCTGCTAAAGAGTGTCTCTGCTTGTTCAAAAGACGTATCTCGCTGAGATAAGCGTTTCTGTGCAACGGTTTATTCCAAATGCATCTCTAACAGGCCAAATAAGCTTTCTCTCACACAAACATTGCAGATGACACGAAAAGTCTTTCTCCAGCTCAAATACATGTTTTGTCAGCATGTACTGGCAACTTTCAATGCTTTTACCTAAAGTGAAAGCGTTACATTTAAAAGATGTTATTCATCACACAGACACTGTAAATCACTGAAAAACACTTTTCCTGACTGATTTACAACAGTTCCCACTTAGTTCTTGCAGTTTCTCAACTTTTCTCTTACACTGACACTGTTTCTGCTAAAGAGTGTCTCTGCTTGTTCAAAAGACGTATCTCGCTGAGATAAGCGTTTCTGTGCAACGGTTTATTCCAAATGCATCTCTAACAGGCCAAATAAGCTTTCTTTCACACAAACATTGCAGATGACACAAAAAGTCTTTCTCCAGCTCAAATACATGTTTTGTCAGCATGTACTGGCAACTTTCAATGCTTTTACATAAAGTGAAAGCGTTACATTTAAAAGATGTTATTCATCACACAGACACTGTAAATCACTGAAAAACACTTTTCCTGACTGATTTACAACAGTTCCCACTTAGTTCTTGCAGTTTCTCAACTTTTCTCTTACACTGACACTGTTTCTGCTAAAGAGTGTCTCTGCTTGTTCAAAAGACGTATCTCGCTGAGATAAGCGTTTCTGTGCAACGGTTTATTCCAAATGCATCTCTAACAGGCCAAATAAGCTTTCTTTCACACAAACATTGCAGATGACACAAAAAGTCTTTCTCCAGCTCAAATACATGTTTTGTCAGCATGTACTGGCAACTTTCAATGCTTTTACCTAAAGTGAAAGCGTTACATTTAAAAGATGTTATTCATCACACAGACACTGTAAATCACTGAAAAACACTTTTCCTGACTGATTTACAACAGTTCCCACTTAGTTCTTGCAGTTTCTCAACTTTTCTCTTACACTGACACTGTTTCTGCTAAAGAGTGTCTCTGCTTGTTCAAAAGACGTATCTCGCTGAGATAAGCGTTTCTGTGCAACGGTTTATTCCAAATGCATCTCTAACAGGCCAAATAAGCTTTCTTTCACACAAACATTGCAGATGACACGAAAAGTCTTTCTCCAGCTCAAATACATGTTTTGTCAGCATGTACTGTCAACTTTCAATGCTTTTACCTAAAGTGAAAGCGTTACATTTAAAAGATGTTATTCATCACACAGACACTGTAAATCACTGAAAAACACTTTTCCTGACTGATTTACAACAGTTCCCACTTAGTTCTTGCAGTTTCTCAACTTTTCTCTTACACTGACACTGTTTCTGCTAAAGAGTGTCTCTGCTTGTTCAAAAGACGTATCTCGCTGAGATAAGCGTTTCTGTGCAACGGTTTATTCCAAATGCATCTCTAACAGGCCAAATAAGCTTTCTTTCACACAAACATTGCAGATGACACGAAAAAGTCTTTCTCCAGCTCAAATACATGTTTTGTCAGCATGTACTGGCAACTTTCAATGCTTTTACCTAAAGTGAAAGCGTTACATTTAAAAGATGTTATTCATCACACAGACACTGTAAATCACTGAAAAACACTTTTCCTGACTGATTTACAACAGTTCCCACTTAGTTCTTGCAGTTTCTCAACTTTTCTCTTACACTGACACTGTTTCTGCTAAAGAGTGTCTCTGCTTGTTCAAAAGACGTATCTCGCTGAGATAAGCGTTTCTGTGCAACGGTTTATTCCAAATGCATCTCTAACAGGCCAAATAAGCTTTCTTTCACACAAACATTGCAGATGACACAAAAAGTCTTTCTCCAGCTCAAATACATGTTTTGTCAGCATGTACTGGCAACTTTCAATGCTTTTACCTAAAGTGAAAGCGTTACATTTAAAAGATGTTATTCATCACACAGACACTGAAAATCACTGAAAAACACTTTTCCTGACTGATTTACAACAGTTCCCACTTAGTTCTTGCAGTTTCTCAACTTTTCTCTTACACTGACACTGTTTCTGCTAAAGAGTGTCTCTGCTTGTTCAAAAGACGTATCTCGCTGAGATAAGCGTTTCTGTGCAACGGTTTATTCCAAATGCATCTCTAACAGGCCAAATATGCTTTCTTTCACACAAACATTGCAGATGACACAAAAAGTCTTTCTCCAGCTCAAATACATGTTTTGTCAGCATGTACTGGCAACTTTCAATGCTTTTACCTAAAGTGAAAGCGTTACATTTAAAAGATGTTATTCATCACACAGACACTGTAAATCACTGCAAAACACTTTTCCTGACTGATTTACAACAGTTCCCACTTAGTTCTTGCAGTTTCTCAACTTTTCTCTTACACTGACACTGTTTCTGCTAAAGAGTGTCTCTGCTTGTTCAAAAGACGTATCTCGCTGAGATAAGCGTTTCTGTGCAACGGTTTATTCCAAATGCATCTCTAACAGGCCAAATAAGCTTTCTTTCACACAAACATTGCAGATGACACGAAAAAGTCTTTCTCCAGCTCAAATACATGTTTTGTCAGCATGTACTGGCAACTTTCAATGCTTTTACCTAAAGTGAAAGCGTTACATTTAAAAGATGTTATTCATCACACAGACACTGTAAATCACTGCAAAACACTTTTCCTGACTGATTTACAACAGTTCCCACTTAGTTCTTGCAGTTTCTCAACTTTTCTCTTACACTGACACTGTTTCTGCTAAAGAGTGTCTCTGCTTGTTCAAAAGACGTATCTCGCTGAGATAAGCGTTTCTGTGCAACGGTTTATTCCAAATGCATCTCTAACAGGCCAAATAAGCTTTCTTTCACACAAACATTGCAGATGACACAAAAAGTCTTTCTCCAGCTCAAATACATGTTTTGTCAGCATGTACTGGCAACTTTCAATGCTTTTACCTAAAGTGAAAGCGTTACATTTAAAAGATGTTATTCATCACACAGACACTGTAAATCACTGAAAAACACTTTTCCTGACTGATTTACAACAGTTCCCACTTAGTTCTTGCAGTTTCTCAACTTTTCTCTTACACTGACACTGTTTCTGCTAAAGAGTGTCTCTGCTTGTTCAAAAGACGTATCTCGCTGAGATAAGCGTTTCTGTGCAACGGTTTATTCCAAATGCATCTCTAACAGGCCAAATAAGCTTTCTTTCACACAAACATTGCAGATGACACAAAAAGTCTTTCTCCAGCTCAAATACATGTTTTGTCAGCATGTACTGGCAACTTTCAATGCTTTTACCTAAAGTGAAAGCGTTACATTTAAAAGATGTTATTCATCACACAGACACTGTAAATCACTGCAAAACACTTTTCCTGACTGATTTACAACAGTTCCCACTTAGTTCTTGCAGTTTCTCAACTTTTCTCTTACACTGACACTGTTTCTGCTAAAGAGTGTCTCTGCTTGTTCAAAAGACGTATCTCGCTGAGATAAGCGTTTCTGTGCAACGGTTTATTCCAAATGCATCTCTAACAGGCCAAATAAGCTTTCTCTCACACAAACATTGCAGATGACACGAAAAGTCTTTCTCCAGCTCAAATACATGTTTTGTCAGCATGTACTGGCAACTTTCAATGCTTTTACCTAAAGTGAAAGCGTTACATTTAAAAGATGTTATTCATCACACAGACACTGTCAATCACTGAAAAACACTTTTCCTGACTGATTTACAACAGTTCCCACTTAGTTCTTGCAGTTTCTCAACTTTTCTCTTACACTGACACTGTTTCTGCTAAAGAGTGTTTGTGCTTGTTCAAAAGACGTATCTCGCTGAGATAAGCGTTTCTGTGCAACGGTTTATTCCAAATGCATCTCTAACAGGCCAAATAAGCTTTCTTTCACACAAACATTGCAGATGACAGGAAAAGTCTTTCTCCAGCTCAAATACATGTTTTGTCAGCATGTACTGGCAACTTTCAATGCTTTTACCTAAAGTGAAAGCGTTACATTTAAAAGATGTTATTCATCACACAGACACTGTCAATCACTGAAAAACACTTTTCCTGACTGATTTACAACAGTTCCCACTTAGTTCTTGCAGTTTCTCAACTTTTCTCTTACACTGACACTGTTTCTGCTAAAGAGTGTCTCTGCTTGTTCAAAAGACGTATCTCGCTGAGATAAGCGTTTCTGTGCAACGGTTTATTCCAAATGCATCTCTAACAGGCCAAATATGCTTTCTTTCACACAAACATTGCAGATGACACAAAAAGTCTTTCTCCAGCTCAAATACATGTTTTGTCAGCATGTACTGGCAACTTTCAATGCTTTTACCTAAAGTGAAAGCGTTACATTTAAAAGATGTTATTCATCACACAGACACTGTAAATCACTGAAAAACACTTTTCCTGACTGATTTACAACAGTTCCCACTTAGTTCTTGCAGTTTCTCAACTTTTCTCTTACACTGACACTGTTTCTGCTAAAGAGTGTCTCTGCTTGTTCAAAAGACGTATCTCGCTGAGATAAGCGTTTCTGTGCAACGGTTTATTCCAAAGGCATCTCTAACAGGCCAAATAAGCTTTCTTTCACACAAACATTGCAGATGACACAAAAAAGTCTTTCTCCAGCTCAAATACATGTTTTGTCAGCATGTACTGGCAACTTTCAATGCTTTTACCTAAAGTGAAAGCGTTACATTTAAAAGATGTTATTCAGCACACAGACACTGTAAATCACTGAAAAACACTTTTCCTGACTGATTTACAACAGTTC
This sequence comes from Chanos chanos, assembly GCF_902362185.1. NCBI lineage: Eukaryota > Metazoa > Chordata > Actinopteri > Gonorynchiformes > Chanidae > Chanos > Chanos chanos. The sequence continues at coordinate 23,031,452 of NC_044502.1, forward strand.
CCACTTAGTTCTTGCAGTTTCTCAACTTTTCTCTTACACTGACACTGTTTCTGCTAAAGAGTGTCTCTGCTTGTTCAAAAGACGTATCTCGCTGAGATAAGCGTTTCTGTGCAACGGTTTATTCCAAATGCATCTCTAACAGGCCAAATAAGCTTTCTTTCACACAAACATTGCAGATGACACAAAAAGTCTTTCTCCAGCTCAAATACATGTTTTGTCAGCATGTACTGGCAACTTTCAATGCTTTTACCTAAAGTGAAAGCGTTACATTTAAAAGATGTTATTCATCACACAGACACTGTAAATCACTGAAAAACACTTTTCCTGACTGATTTACAACAGTTCCCACTTAGTTCTTGCAGTTTCTCAACTTTTCTCTTACACTGACACTGTTTCTGCTAAAGAGTGTCTCTGCTTGTTCAAAAGACGTATCTCGCTGAGATAAGCGTTTCTGTGCAACGGTTTATTCCAAATGCATCTCTAACAGGCCAAATAAGCTTTCTCTCACACAAACATTGCAGATGACAAGAAAAGTCTTTCTCCAGCTCAAATACATGTTTTGTCAGCATGTACTGGCAACTTTCAATGCTTTTACCTAAAGTGAAAGCGTTACATTTAAAAGATGTTATTCATCACACAGACACTGTAAATCACTGAAAAACACTTTTCCTGACTGATTTACAACAGTTCCCACTTAGTTCTTGCAGTTTCTCAACTTTTCTCTTACACTGACACTGTTTCTGCTAAAGAGTGTCTCTGCTTGTTCAAAAGACGTATCTCGCTGAGATAAGCGTTTCTGTGCAACGGTTTATTCCAAATGCATCTCTAACAGGCCAAATAAGCTTTCTTTCACACAAACATTGCAGATGACAGAAAAGTCTTTCTCCAGCTCAAATACATGTTTTGTCAGCATGTACTGGCAACTTTCAATGCTTTTACCTAAAGTGAAAGCGTTACATTTAAAAGATGTTATTCATCACACAGACACTGTAAATCACTGAAAAACACTTTTCCTGACTGATTTACAACAGTTCCCACTTAGTTCTTGCAGTTTCTCAACTTTTCTCTTACACTGACACTGTTTCTGCTAAAGAGTGTTTCTGCTTGTTCAAAAGACGTATCTCGCTGAGATAAGCGTTTCTGTGCAACGGTTTATTCCAAATGCATCTCTAACAGGCCAAATAAGCTTTCTTTCACACAAACATTGCAGATGACACGAAAAGTCTTTCTCCAGCTCAAATACATGTTTTGTCAGCATGTACTGGCAACTTTCAATGCTTTTACCTAAAGTGAAAGCGTTACATTTAAAAGATGTTATTCATCACACAGACACTGTAAATCACTGAAAAACACTTTTCCTGACTGATTTACAACAGTTCCCACTTAGTTCTTGCAGTTTCTCAACTTTTCTCTTACACTGACACTGTTTCTGCTAAAGAGTGTCTCTGCTTGTTCAAAAGACGTATCTCGCTGAGATAAGCGTTTCTGTGCAACGGTTTATTCCAAATGCATCTCTAACAGGCCAAATAAGCTTTCTTTCACACAAACATTGCAGATGACACAAAAAGTCTTTCTCCAGCTCAAATACATGTTTTGTCAGCATGTACTGGCAACTTTCAATGCTTTTACCTAAAGTGAAAGCGTTACATTTAAAAGATGTTATTCATCACACAGACACTGTAAATCACTGAAAAACACTTTTCCTGACTGATTTACAACAGTTCCCACTTAGTTCTTGCAGTTTCTCAACTTTTCTCTTACACTGACACTGTTTCTGCTAAAGAGTGTCTCTGCTTGTTCAAAAGACGTATCTCGCTGAGATAAGCGTTTCTGTGCAACGGTTTATTCCAAATGCATCTCTAACAGGCCAAATAAGCTTTCTTTCACACAAACATTGCAGATGACAGGAAAAGTCTTTCTCCAGCTCAAATACATGTTTTGTCAGCATGTACTGGCAACTTTCAATGGTTTTACATAAAGTGAAAGCGTTACATTTAAAAGATGTTATTCATCACACAGACACTGTAAATCACTGAAAAACACTTTTCCTGACTGATTTACAACAGTTCCCACTTAGTTCTTGCAGTTTCTCAACTTTTCTCTTACACTGACACTGTTTCTGCTAAAGAGTGTTTGTGCTTGTTCAAAAGACGTATCTCGCTGAGATAAGCGTTTCTGTGCAACGGTTTATTCCAAATGCATCTCTAACAGGCCAAATAAGCTTTCTTTCACACAAACATTGCAGATGACACAAAAAAGTCTTTCTCCAGCTCAAATACATGTTTTGTCAGCATGTACTGGCAACTTTCAATGCTTTTACCTAAAGTGAAAGCGTTACATTTAAAAGATGTTATTCATCACACAGACACTGTAAATCACTGAAAAACACTTTTCCTGACTGATTTACAACAGTTCCCACTTAGTTCTTGCAGTTTCTCAACTTTTCTCTTACACTGACACTGTTTCTGCTAAAGAGTGTCTCTGCTTGTTCAAAAGACGTATCTCGCTGAGATAAGCGTTTCTGTGCAACGGTTTATTCCAAATGCATCTCTAACAGGCCAAATAAGCTTTCTTTCACACAAACATTGCAGATGACACAAAAAGTCTTTCTCCAGCTCAAATACATGTTTTGTCAGCATGTACTGGCAACTTTCAATGCTTTTACCTAAAGTGAAAGCGTTACATTTAAAAGATGTTATTCATCACACAGACACTGTAAATCACTGAAAAACACTTTTCCTGACTGATTTACAACAGTTCCCACTTAGTTCTTGCAGTTTCTCAACTTTTCTCTTACACTGACACTGTTTCTGCTAAAGAGTGTCTCTGCTTGTTCAAAAGACGTATCTCGCTGAGATAAGCGTTTCTGTGCAACGGTTTATTCCAAATGCATCTCTAACAGGCCAAATAAGCTTTCTTTCACACAAACATTGCAGATGACACGAAAAGTCTTTCTCCAGCTCAAATACATGTTTTGTCAGCATGTACTGGCAACTTTCAATGGTTTAACATAAAGTGAAAGCGTTACATTTAAAAGATGTTATTCATCACACAGACACTGTAAATCACTGAAAAACACTTTTCCTGACTGATTTACAACAGTTCCCACTTAGTTCTTGCAGTTTCTCAACTTTTCTCTTACACTGACACTGTTTCTGCTAAAGAGTGTCTCTGCTTGTTCAAAAGACGTATCTCGCTGAGATAAGCGTTTCTGTGCAACGGTTTATTCCAAATGCATCTCTAACAGGCCAAATAAGCTTTCTTTCACACAAACATTGCAGATGACACGAAAAGTCTTTCTCCAGCTCAAATACATGTTTTGTCAGCATGTACTGGCAACTTTCAATGCTTTTACCTAAAGTGAAAGCGTTACATTTAAAAGATGTTATTCATCACACAGACACTGTAAATCACTGAAAAACACTTTTCCTGACTGATTTACAACAGTTCCCACTTAGTTCTTGCAGTTTCTCAACTTTTCTCTTACACTGACACTGTTTCTGCTAAAGAGTGTCTCTGCTTGTTCAAAAGACGTATCTCGCTGAGATAAGCGTTTCTGTGCAACGGTTTATTCCAAATGCATCTCTAACAGGCCAAATAAGCTTTCTTTCACACAAACATTGCAGATGACACAAAAAGTCTTTCTCCAGCTCACATACATGTTTTGTCAGCATGTACTGGCAACTTTCAATGCTTTTACCTAAAGTGAAAGCGTTACATTTAAAAGATGTTATTCATCACACAGACACTGTAAATCACTGAAAAACACTTTTCCTGACTGATTTACAACAGTTCCCACTTAGTTCTTGCAGTTCCTCAACTTTTCTCTTACACTGACACTGTTTCTGCTAAAGAGTGTCTCTGCTTGTTCAAAAGACGTATCTCGCTGAGATAAGCGTTTCTGTGCAACGGTTTATTCCAAATGCATCTCTAACAGGCCAAATAAGCTTTCTCTCACACAAACATTGCAGATGACACGAAAAGTCTTTCTCCAGCTCAAATACATGTTTTGTCAGCATGTACTGGCAACTTTCAATGCTTTTACCTAAAGTGAAAGCGTTACATTTAAAAGATGTTATTCATCACACAGACACTGTAAATCACTGAAAAACACTTTTCCTGACTGATTTACAACAGTTCCCACTTAGTTCTTGCAGTTTCTCAACTTTTCTCTTACACTGACACTGTTTCTGCTAAAGAGTGTCTCTGCTTGTTCAAAAGACGTATCTCGCTGAGATAAGCGTTTCTGTGCAACGGTTTATTCCAAATGCATCTCTAACAGGCCAAATATGCTTTCTTTCACACAAACATTGCAGATGACACAAAAAGTCTTTCTCCAGCTCAAATACATGTTTTGTCAGCATGTACTGGCAACTTTCAATGCTTTTACCTAAAGTGAAAGCGTTACATTTAAAAGATGTTATTCAGCACACAGACACTGTAAATCACTGAAAAACACTTTTCCTGACTGATTTACAACAGTTCCCACTTAGTTCTTGCAGTTTCTCAACTTTTCTCTTACACTGACACTGTTTCTGCTAAAGAGTGTCTCTGCTTGTTCAAAAGACGTATCTCGCTGAGATAAGCGTTTCTGTGCAACGGTTTATTCCAAATGCATCTCTAACAGGCCAAATAAGCTTTCTTTCACACAAACATTGCAGATGACACAAAAAAGTCTTTCTCCAGCTCAAATACATGTTTTGTCAGCATGTACTGGCAACTTTCAATGCTTTTACCTAAAGTGAAAGCGTTACATTTAAAAGATGTTATTCATCACACAGACACTGTAAATCACTGAAAAACACTTTTCCTGACTGATTTACAACAGTTCCCACTTAGTTCTTGCAGTTTCTCAACTTTTCTCTTACACTGACACTGTTTCTGCTAAAGAGTGTTTGTGCTTGTTCAAAAGACGTATCTCGCTGAGATAAGCGTTTCTGTGCAACGGTTTATTCCAAATGCATCTCTAACAGGCCAAATATGCTTTCTTTCACACAAACATTGCAGATGACACAAAAAGTCTTTCTCCAGCTCAAATACATGTTTTGTCAGCATGTACTGGCAACTTTCAATGCTTTTACCTAAAGTGAAAGCGTTACATTTAAAAGATGTTATTCATCACACAGACACTGTAAATCACTGAAAAACACTTTTCCTGACTGATTTACAACAGTTCCCACTTAGTTCTTGCAGTTTCTCAACTTTTCTCTTACACTGACACTGTTTCTGCTAAAGAGTGTCTCTGCTTGTTCAAAAGACGTATCTCGCTGAGATAAGCGTTTCTGTGCAACGGTTTATTCCAAAGGCATCTCTAACAGGCCAAATAAGCTTTCTTTCACACAAACATTGCAGATGACAGGAAAAGTCTTTCTCCAGCTCAAATACATGTTTTGTCAGCATGTACTGGCAACTTTCAATGCTTTTACATAAAGTGAAAGCGTTACATTTAAAAGATGTTATTCATCACACAGACACTGTAAATCACTGAAAAACACTTTTCCTGACTGATTTACAACAGTTCCCACTTAGTTCTTGCAGTTTCTCAACTTTTCTCTTACACTGACACTGTTTCTGCTAAAGAGTGTCTCTGCTTGTTCAAAAGACGTATCTCGCTGAGATAAGCGTTTCTGTGCAACGGTTTATTCCAAATGCATCTCTAACAGGCCAAATAAGCTTTCTTTCACACAAACATTGCAGATGACACGAAAAAGTCTTTCTCCAGCTCAAATACATGTTTTGTCAGCATGTACTGGCAACTTTCAATGCTTTTACCTAAAGTGAAAGCGTTACATTTAAAAGATGTTATTCATCACACAGACACTGTCAATCACTGAAAAACACTTTTCCTGACTGATTTACAACAGTTCCCACTTAGTTCTTGCAGTTTCTCAACTTTTCTCTTACACTGACACTGTTTCTGCTAAAGAGTGTCTCTGCTTGTTCAAAAGACGTATCTCGCTGAGATAAGCGTTTCTGTGCAACGGTTTATTCCAAATGCATCTCTAACAGGCCAAATAAGCTTTCTTTCACACAAACATTGCAGATGACACAAAAAAGTCTTTCTCCAGCTCAAATACATGTTTTGTCAGCATGTACTGGCAACTTTCAATGCTTTTACCTAAAGTGAAAGCGTTACATTTAAAAGATGTTATTCAGCACACAGACACTGTAAAATCACTGAAAAACACTTTTCCTGACTGATTTACAACAGTTCCCACTTAGTTCTTGCAGTTTCTCAACTTTTCTCTTACACTGACACTGTTTCTGCTAAAGAGTGTCTCTGCTTGTTCAAAAGACGTATCTCGCTGAGATAAGCGTTTCTGTGCAACGGTTTATTCCAAATGCATCTCTAACAGGCCAAATAAGCTTTCTTTCACACAAACATTGCAGATGACAGGAAAAGTCTTTCTCCAGCTCAAATACATGTTTTGTCAGCATGTACTGGCAACTTTCAATGCTTTTACCTAAAGTGAAAGCGTTACATTTAAAAGATGTTATTCATCACACAGACACTGTAAATCACTGAAAAACACTTTTCCTGACTGATTTACAACAGTTCCCACTTAGTTCTTGCAGTTTCTCAACTTTTCTCTTACACTGACACTGTTTCTGCTAAAGAGTGTCTCTGCTTGTTCAAAAGACGTATCTCGCTGAGATAAGCGTTTCTGTGCAACGGTTTATTCCAAAGGCATCTCTAACAGGCCAAATAAGCTTTCTTTCACACAAACATTGCAGATGACACAAAAAGTCTTTCTCCAGCTCAAATACATGTTTTGTCAGCATGTACTGGCAACTTTCAATGCTTTTACCTAAAGTGAAAGCGTTACATTTAAAAGATGTTATTCATCACACAGACACTGTAAATCACTGCAAAACACTTTTCCTGACTGATTTACAACAGTTCCCACTTAGTTCTTGCAGTTTCTCAACTTTTCTCTTACACTGACACTGTTTCTGCTAAAGAGTGTCTCTGCTTGTTCAAAAGACGTATCTCGCTGAGATAAGCGTTTCTGTGCAACGGTTTATTCCAAATGCATCTCTAACAGGCCAAATAAGCTTTCTTTCACACAAACATTGCAGATGACACGAAAAAGTCTTTCTCCAGCTCAAATACATGTTTTGTCAGCATGTACTGGCAACTTTCAATGCTTTTACCTAAAGTGAAAGCGTTACATTTAAAAGATGTTATTCATCACACAGACACTGTAAATCACTGAAAAACACTTTTCCTGACTGATTTACAACAGTTCCCACTTAGTTCTTGCAGTTTCTCAACTTTTCTCTTACACTGACACTGTTTCTGCTAAAGAGTGTCTCTGCTTGTTCAAAAGACGTATCTCGCTGAGATAAGCGTTTCTGTGCAACGGTTTATTCCAAATGCATCTCTAACAGGCCAAATATGCTTTCTTTCACACAAACATTGCAGATGACACAAAAAGTCTTTCTCCAGCTCAAATACATGTTTTGTCAGCATGTACTGGCAACTTTCAATGCTTTTACCTAAAGTGAAAGCGTTACATTTAAAAGATGTTATTCATCACACAGACACTGTAAATCACTGCAAAACACTTTTCCTGACTGATTTACAACAGTTCCCACTTAGTTCTTGCAGTTTCTCAACTTTTCTCTTACACTGACACTGTTTCTGCTAAAGAGTGTCTCTGCTTGTTCAAAAGACGTATCTCGCTGAGATAAGCGTTTCTGTGCAACGGTTTATTCCAAATGCATCTCTAACAGGCCAAATAAGCTTTCTCTCACACAAACATTGCAGATGACACGAAAAAGTCTTTCTCCAGCTCAAATACATGTTTTGTCAGCATGTACTGGCAACTTTCAATGCTTTTACCTAAAGTGAAAGCGTTACATTTAAAAGATGTTATTCATCACACAGACACTGTAAATCACTGAAAAACACTTTTCCTGACTGATTTACAACAGTTCCCACTTAGTTCTTGCAGTTTCTCAACTTTTCTCTTACACTGACACTGTTTCTGCTAAAGAGTGTCTCTGCTTGTTCAAAAGACGTATCTCGCTGAGATAAGCGTTTCTGTGCAACGGTTTATTCCAAATGCATCTCTAACAGGCCAAATAAGCTTTCTCTCACACAAACATTGCAGATGACACGAAAAGTCTTTCTCCAGCTCAAATACATGTTTTGTCAGCATGTACTGGCAACTTTCAATGCTTTTACCTAAAGTGAAAGCGTTACATTTAAAAGATGTTATTCATCACACAGACACTGTAAATCACTGAAAAACACTTTTCCTGACTGATTTACAACAGTTCCCACTTAGTTCTTGCAGTTTCTCAACTTTTCTCTTACACTGACACTGTTTCTGCTAAAGAGTGTCTCTGCTTGTTCAAAAGACGTATCTCGCTGAGATAAGCGTTTCTGTGCAACGGTTTATTCCAAAGGCATCTCTAACAGGCCAAATAAGCTTTCTTTCACACAAACATTGCAGATGACACAAAAAGTCTTTCTCCAGCTCAAATACATGTTTTGTCAGCATGTACTGGCAACTTTCAATGCTTTTACCTAAAGTGAAAGCGTTACATTTAAAAGATGTTATTCATCACACAGACACTGTAAATCACTGAAAAACACTTTTCCTGACTGATTTACAACAGTTCCCACTTAGTTCTTGCAGTTTCTCAACTTTTCTCTTACACTGACACTGTTTCTGCTAAAGAGTGTCTCTGCTTGTTCAAAAGACGTATCTCGCTGAGATAAGCGTTTCTGTGCAACGGTTTATTCCAAAGGCATCTCTAACAGGCCAAATAAGCTTTCTTTCACACAAACATTGCAGATGACACAAAAAGTCTTTCTCCAGCTCAAATACATGTTTTGTCAGCATGTACTGGCAACTTTCAATGCTTTTACATAAAGTGAAAGCGTTACATTTAAAAGATGTTATTCATCACACAGACACTGTAAATCACTGCAAAACACTTTTCCTGACTGATTTACAACAGTTCCCACTTAGTTCTTGCAGTTTCTCAACTTTTCTCTTACACTGACACTGTTTCTGCTAAAGAGTGTCTCTGCTTGTTCAAAAGACGTATCTCGCTGAGATAAGCGTTTCTGTGCAACGGTTTATTCCAAATGCATCTCTAACAGGCCAAATAAGCTTTCTCTCACACAAACATTGCAGATGACACGAAAAGTCTTTCTCCAGCTCAAATACATGTTTTGTCAGCATGTACTGGCAACTTTCAATGCTTTTACCTAAAGTGAAAGCGTTACATTTAAAAGATGTTATTCATCACACAGACACTGTAAATCACTGAAAAACACTTTTCCTGACTGATTTACAACAGTTCCCACTTAGTTCTTGCAGTTTCTCAACTTTTCTCTTACACTGACACTGTTTCTGCTAAAGAGTGTCTCTGCTTGTTCAAAAGACGTATCTCGCTGAGATAAGCGTTTCTGTGCAACGGTTTATTCCAAATGCATCTCTAACAGGCCAAATAAGCTTTCTTTCACACAAACATTGCAGATGACACAAAAAAGTCTTTCTCCAGCTCAAATACATGTTTTGTCAGCATGTACTGGCAACTTTCAATGGTTTAACATAAAGTGAAAGCGTTACATTTAAAAGATGTTATTCATCACACAGACACTGTAAATCACTGAAAAACACTTTTCCTGACTGATTTACAACAGTTCCCACTTAGTTCTTGCAGTTTCTCAACTTTTCTCTTACACTGACACTGTTTCTGCTAAAGAGTGTCTCTGCTTGTTCAAAAGACGTATCTCGCTGAGATAAGCGTTTCTGTGCAACGGTTTATTCCAAATGCATCTCTAACAGGCCAAATAAGCTTTCTTTCACACAAACATTGCAGATGACACAAAAAGTCTTTCTCCAGCTCAAATACATGTTTTGTCAGCATGTACTGGCAACTTTCAATGCTTTTACCTAAAGTGAAAGCGTTACATTTAAAAGATGTTATTCATCACACAGACACTGTAAATCACTGAAAAACACTTTTCCTGACTGATTTACAACAGTTCCCACTTAGTTCTTGCAGTTTCTCAACTTTTCTCTTACACTGACACTGTTTCTGCTAAAGAGTGTCTCTGCTTGTTCAAAAGACGTATCTCGCTGAGATAAGCGTTTCTGTGCAACGGTTTATTCCAAATGCATCTCTAACAGGCCAAATATGCTTTCTTTCACACAAACATTGCAGATGACACAAAAAGTCTTTCTCCAGCTCAAATACATGTTTTGTCAGCATGTACTGGCAACTTTCAATGCTTTTACCTAAAGTGAAAGCGTTACATTTAAAAGATGTTATTCATCACACAGACACTGTAAATCACTGCAAACCACTTTTCCTGACTGATTTACAACAGTTCCCACTTAGTTCTTGCAGTTTCTCAACTTTTCTCTTACACTGACACTGTTTCTGCTAAAGAGTGTCTCTGCTTGTTCAAAAGACGTATCTCGCTGAGATAAGCGTTTCTGTGCAACGGTTTATTCCAAATGCATCTCTAACAGGCCAAATAAGCTTTCTTTCACACAAACATTGCAGATGACACAAAAAAGTCTTTCTCCAGCTCAAATACATGTTTTGTCAGCATGTACTGGCAACTTTCAATGCTTTTACCTAAAGTGAAAGCGTTACATTTAAAAGATGTTATTCATCACACAGACACTGTAAATCACTGAAAAACACTTTTCCTGACTGATTTACAACAGTTCCCACTTAGTTCTTGCAGTTTCTCAACTTTTCTCTTACACTGACACTGTTTCTGCTAAAGAGTGTCTCTGCTTGTTCAAAAGACGTATCTCGCTGAGATAAGCGTTTCTGTGCAACGGTTTATTCCAAATGCATCTCTAACAGGCCAAATAAGCTTTCTTTCACACAAACATTGCAGATGACAGGAAAAGTCTTTCTCCAGCTCAAATACATGTTTTGTCAGCATGTACTGGCAACTTTCAATGCTTTTACCTAAAGTGAAAGCGTTACATTTAAAAGATGTTATTCATCACACAGACACTGTAAATCACTGAAAAACACTTTTCCTGACTGATTTACAACAGTTCCCACTTAGTTCTTGCAGTTTCTCAACTTTTCTCTTACACTGACACTGTTTCTGCTAAAGAGTGTCTCTGCTTGTTCAAAAGACGTATCTCGCTGAGATAAGCGTTTCTGTGCAACGGTTTATTCCAAATGCATCTCTAACAGGCCAAATAAGCTTTCTTTCACACAAACATTGCAGATGACACGAAAAGTCTTTCTCCAGCTCAAATACATGTTTTGTCAGCATGTACTGGCAACTTTCAATGCTTTTACCTAAAGTGAAAGCGTTACATTTAAAAGATGTTATTCATCACACAGACACTGTAAATCACTGAAAAACACTTTTCCTGACTGATTTACAACAGTTCCCACTTAGTTCTTGCAGTTTCCCAACTTTTCTCTCATATTGACACTTTTTCTACTTATGTGTTTGTCGGGCAGACACTGCTCAGCTTTCAGAAAAAAAAGGACATTTGTTAACCTTAAGTGTACCTTAGTAATTAAAGTTGCTGTTGAGTAAACTCTCTCCCTCTTTTTCACCCTTCTTTATCTATTTCTATCACTCTCACTTTGCCTCTCTATCCTTATTACCTTTGATCCCAGTTCTCTCTTTATGGCCCAGGCTTCCTGCGTGTAGGACCAATGCATACCAAAGCAGAAACAACTCGCGGTAACACCTAACAGACGCCAGGCTCGATGTTTTAGCGCAGCAACCCCCAGACCATTTGGTCAAATGCTGATAACGTTTAAGTGCGAGGGAGACTAGATCACCTCGGGAGGTTAGTTTCCCTGTGAATATGGAATTCAGACCATGTCACAGGCCTCATCTGCATTGCTCCACTAGGGCACAAACTATGTAGAACAAAAGAAAAACGAAACTAACCATAGATATTATCAGTTAAATACGCACTGTTCGTATAGTCAGAAATGCGCGGTAAAGCTTAGAAAATAGCCAGGAGCCAAGTCATGAGCAGCTAATTGTATGACCATCAGTGTAACTGTGCTGTTTTTAATGGTAAAGAAACCATATTTGGTCTTGTTCGGGAGCATAAAATGCGGTAGATTCAAGTACGCGGACGTAATTTTACTATTCTTTAATGGGAAAAAGTTATGTAAAATTATTTCAACCGAGCTCAAGTTAATACTTCCCAAATTCCAAGGAGTGTCTCCTCCTTTCAGGCAGAGACACCCCCCAAAAGGATAGCGGCACCCCCCCTCTGCAGATCAGATAAAATGCCGGACTCTGCTATCCTATAGCTCCGTTCAGTTCGGCTGCGCCAAAGTTCAGTTCAGCTCTGCTAAGGTTCAGCTCCAGTTGAGCTCCGGTTGTATCAGCCGTAATGTAAGTCCGTCCGTTCTGTTCTGCTCGTCTCCACGAAGAATCGGCCCAGGCTCACCGCTACGGAAGATCCGCGACGCTAAAAGACTTTCCCGGCACCGACGTGAAGTCTCGCTCACGGTCTCCTTCTGCTAAACTCGGTAACTCCGGTCTCTCATACCTGAACGTAGCTGGACCTGCTCTTCTTCTTCCTCATCCCTTTTCTCTCCCTTCCTCACAACCCCTTTTTGTGTGTGAGTAACTCCACTAGAACATCACTTAGATAGTTCTTTTGGTTAAGCGCGCCTTCTCGTGAGTAATGCCTCATGCTCGCGTAGTTGTTCATTCATACATACTATAGGTAACGAGGATATTGTTGTTGTCTACCATTAGTTGTTCGTCTTCTTGTTAGTAGTTTAGATGCTGTTGTATGCGTGTGTATAGCGGATGTGCCTTAATTCCACCTGATTTCCAATTTATTCGACATTGGATTAATTCTGTACCGTTTGGATTTGATCGTTGTAATAAATGTGTACGTCTGTAGTCCTACTCTTTGAGTACGTGATAAATTATTTCCTAGTTACTGAATGTGGTGAGCCAGGAACTTAGTTAGCAAGAAGTATTGGATTCGAAGAGTATTTTTGTACCTGCTACTTTAATGCTGTTATTTATTATATGTACGGCTAATGAAGAGGTGTTCAGAATAATTTCTAGGTTCAGTGTTCAGAGCGCTGAGCTATAAATAGAGTTTTTCAGAATATCTGTAATTTCACTGGGTTCAGGTTCCAAAATTAGGTTATGGTTAATAGCAAAGTGATATTAGTATTAAGTCTAATATTCACAGTGAACCATTAACCAGATTTTCCTCATAGCATTGGCACGACATGTTTTTCTCCTTGTTAAATGGAGACTACATTGTCGAAGAGACATTCTACAAGAAACCAGGTCCTTCATTTCATGGGGAGCCATGAATTATTCTTCGATGGCCCTCGAAGACACTCTGGCATCTGAACTGAACCATCAAAACATATTGTTGTTACAACATGTTTTCACATCATTCCTGTTATACATGTGTACTTACTTAATTGAAAAAAAGTGTTGTTACCAATTTCCTGTTACACATTCGTACTCATACATACCATTCAGTGGGTTGTTACATGTGTGTAGTTATACAGGTATTACAGCTGTAGATACTATGTACCAGTGTGTACTTACACTGTAGTTATGTTGTACTTACAGATCTAGTTACCATGTAAGTTCACAGGTATTAGGGACACTTAATATAAAGTTGGTCTCAAACTGTTTTGAGACTATTTTGAATTTTTCTAATGTTACGCATGTACATGTATTCTTTTCAATGTCTTCCTGGAAAACATCAGAAGACACTACAAGACTTCCATACCTCCATATCCATCAGAGGAAGACCCATACGCAACCTCCGTTTTCCTGATGATAATCACCTGATGGGAAACAGTGAAAAAGAACTCCAGGAACTTATCACCAGGCTGGAGGGAGCTGGAGTGTATGGATAGGAAATAAGGTGCTGAAAAAAGTCAAGATTGTAGTCAACAGCCAGAGTCAACAAACACCAGCCAACATCAGGATGAATGGGCAAAAACTGGAAGAAGTGAAGATTTTCAAATATCTCGGGTGTATTGTGAGTAATGACAGGAGCTCTACAAAAGAAATTAAAGCAAGAATTTGCAAACTCAGCCATGACAAGACCAGCATTTGGAGAAGCAACAACATCAGCTTTCCAGTGAAGATCAAGCTCTACATTTCACTGGTAGTCTCCACTCTTGTTTATGGATGCAAGAGTTGGACACTCACAGCAGATACTAAACACAGGATATAGGCATTTGAGAACAGAAAGATGATCCGCATTTCTTTCATGGAGCACAGGACAACAGAATATGTAAGACAACTAATCATCACCCATGCTGGAAAACAGGAACCATTACTCACGACTGTTAAGTGCCGCAAACTTACCTGGTAAGGGCACGTCTCACGACACACCTCCCTATCAAAGACCATCCTAGAGGGGACAGTAGAGGGCAAACGACAAAGAGGCAGTTGGTTATAACTATATGGAGGAGGGGTGTATGGATACAGATACAACATCACATATTACTGTACAGAGGTTTATGGATACAGATACAATACCACATATTACTGTACACAGGGTGTGGGAAAATTTGAAGAGGTGCATGGTGTGCAAGTCCATTCACATGTCAGAAATTGGATCGCAAGGGACACAGAGCTTTTTCCAAAGCTTGTCTTCATTGCACTGTGCCTCCGGACATATGGGGATGAGACAAAGTGGTGATGTATGTAGCAGTGAAGGTCAGAAGTGACTGTGATGCCCTAAGTATCTCTGTTTTTGTGTGAGGGTCACTGACATAAGGCGTTCATAGTATATTGTATCTGAGGTGACGATGAGAAGCTTTGAGCTGGATGTTCTTGTTAGTGATGCACAACTTTAGCTTTCTGTATATCCGAGGTTCAGAGTGACAGCATCAAATTAACCTCTCACATACTTCATAACTCAAATTCGACTCAGCAACTCTTCTGAATGAGGAGCACTACGATACCACTTCATTCAACGTACTATATAGTATTGATCTCTTTTGTTATTTGGACAGGTCATTGTGGTGAATTGAATGATGAGCTGATGCTAAATGACAGTAAGGGATCCAGTTACTTCTCTGATTTTTTAAAATACTTTTTTCTGTCTTCTTTTTTTTTTTTCACTGTCATGTATTCTAAACAGCAAACCACCGCTAAATTTCTGTATAATGGCAACTTACCTGAGTGTCAGGTCAGACTACGGAGCTGGACACAAATGTGGAGTGGCAAGTTCTTTTTAATGATGACAGGGAATGTACAGACGGTTTACCGGGGAAAATGAATGACCAGAAAATGAATGACAAAAAACAAAATCTACAGGGGACCAAGCAACAGGTGCAAAATTTTACAAGGAATACACACAAACACTCAGTGGAATACTAAAAGTACAAGTTGCTCAGTAAACACATGGAAGGGGTAGACTTCGCACTGACTGATCCAGCAAAGGGGTATACATAGTGAGAGGTATCAGAGAAAACCAAAGTGAGAACAGGTGTGCAGAATCAGAGTGATCAGACCGGTGATTGGTAAATCAGTGACGCTGAGCACGTACTAGCTGAAACTGGCAAGGGAGGAAACGAGGTCGTTATACTGGGACCTCAATCTCTGAATTCAAATCTATGAGATTTCTTTCTAATTTCTTTTTAAATTCTGCCAAATTTCACAGTGGTCATTCTCTTTATTTGCCTCAGGTACTCATCTCTTTTATCTACCATTTCTATAGGCATTTTCCTCAAAAATACAAAATCTGAATTCATTCAAAAAGAATAATTGAATAATTGAAATCAAAATTGAAATTTTTTTTTTTTATTATATTTTCTAGCCTGTGTGTTTTTGTATGCTTCATTCAAAGAGTCCATCTTAATTTAGGTGTACAACAGTGCAATGACATTAAAGGCTATGGGCCTACCACTGTTGTATCCCCATGCAATGCATAACAAGCTTATGTGGTTATCAAAATATATAGACTATATATTACATATAGGTTATCCAAAAAAAAAAAAAAAAAACGAGGAAGAGGGGCAGTCTTCAGTACCAAGCCCCAACCAGACCACTGACTGTTATTAGCATTTGGAAGGCCAAGCCATCAGCTAAAGACTGCGGTCAGGTAGATACCTGAACATCTCCATCTAACTGCTGTATTCAGACATTTGCAGGTGCTTGCAGGTCCGCATAACAAAGTTCTGCAGGCATCCGAATACCTCTGGCAAACAGCGGGTTTGGCAGAAGTTTACTTTGTCTGGATATTTCCACCACTTTTCACGCAGTGTTACTCACTTGATAATTTCTCAATAAAGCCTTTGCAAGAGGATGAAGTGGATTCATTGCTTTTGCCTGTATATCACTGTTATAGTTTCCCACCTGCAGATATCTAGAATATCTATAAAAATGACAGCATGGCAACTCATAATTTCACTGAAGACCATGAATCCTATAATGATTCAAAAGACTTCCAAGTATGTTTAAGATTGGGCACCAAGTAGGCTCTGTTTTTGGCCCCACATGTGCAAGGCATTGTCTGTGTTTGTTTGGGGTAAAATAAGGATGTCTATTTATTTATTTAGTCTTCCCCCATTTATAAAGTATTCTTAACTCTATCCCAAATTTTCCATGTGTTTTACCCAAATATTGCCATTCCTTGTACAGACATATCACTCTTTGAAAAAAAGTAGTGTTTTTGCAAAGTCTTCGCTTAATTTATTTGACCCCCACCTGACTCAGGAGCCATCCCATCACCAAATCCTTGTATCTTAGTTCTGGTCAATACCTGGAGTGACCTTAGCAGAAGTATAATCTGGGAGAACATTGGCAGATCATAAACCAGAATTGTGGGATGATTAATTTGACGACTGTCTTCTTAGACATGTTGTATTCCAACCATAAATTACAAGACAAGGTTTATCCCATACACATAGCTCACCATGAGACTGCTGAATGTCAGATTCTCTGACATCTCACAAGGGTCAGTGAAAGGTTCCAGCTACTACACTGGATCTATGGATCTATGGGCACCTGTGGATGTAATTATTATCTGAATGTAAAAATATAGAACCCTTTCATTTAGATATAAATGACTGTGAGTCCTGGCTGTGAGTCTGTGTTTTCAAATTGAGTTGTTATTTATCAGTATCCTAGGGTGAGGTTTAGAAGAATCCCTTTGGACCAACTCCCTTGTTTTGCTTTTAAAAATCTCATTAAGTATTTACAGAGGACCTGTCTTGCATTAAATATTTACAGAGGACCTGTCTGTCTTTACCATATTTTTTCTGCTGTTATGTTGCCTTTAGATAAACTGTGTTTCTCAGGGGCATGGGACACACCACTGCTCTTGTGTGTGTACTCAGTGGTGTTAGGATGGGTTAAATGCAGAGGCTGCATTTCACTGCTCACTGCTCAATCTGCATGTGACAAAGTGCTTCTACTTTTACTTCTACTTCTACAGCATGCTGGAGACTGAAGGGAATAATGATGCATGCATTAAACAGTCTCTGAAGGTTAATCAATATATTTGTTTGAAGGAGCAAATCCAACATTACAAACTTCTTAGTATAATACAATACCTCTATTATTGAATGGCAAAAGACAATGAAAGGAACACTCTTATGTTTATATCTATTAATTGATGACAAAAGAATGCGAGTATTGCATCGAATTTACAAACAGCCTATTTTGAAACCCTTACATGTAGCATTATATCGCATGAATCATGGACTTTACATAAGTTCTCTGTGTTGCCCTGAATTCAGCGCTTTCACGGCCGCATGAGAATGAGTCAAACTATCCAACTTTACGGCTTTGTTGAATACTCAATTCTGATTGGTCAGTTACAGCATTCTATGGTCTGTTATTTCTGAATAGCAGACCACAGCTGTGAATAACAGACCGTTGCTATGGAACTATTTTTTTTAGCAGAAGCAATAAAATTTTTACATCAATAAAATCGTTTTTAAATCAACATTTTGTGTCAAATTATTGATTTCTTTAATAAGTAGCTGTGTAATAAGCAGGATAACGTGCAGGAAGCAGGTCATTATTGTGAAATAAACCCCTTCAGGATGATGTAAGACTGCTTCACGTCAGGGTCCAAACTATACCATACTACACCACACTATACCACACTACACCACACTACGCCACACTGCACCACACTGCAGTGTGGGTCAGTGCGGTGAAGAGTGGTATAGTGTGGTACAGTGTGGTGCAGTGTGGTGCAGTGTGGTGTAGTGTGGTACAGTGTGGTACAGTGTGGTCTAGTGTGGTACAGTGGGGTGTAGTATGGTGAGATGTGGAATAGTGTGATTACAGTGTGGTGTAGTGTCGTACAGTGAGGTTTAGTGTGGTATAGTGTGGTATAGTGTAGTACAGTATGTTGTAGTGTGGTTTAGTGTGGTACGGTGTGGTATAGCGTGTTGAAGTGTGGTACAGTGTGGTGTAGTGTGGTACAGTGTGGTACGGTGTGGTATAGCGTGTTGAAGTGTGGTACAGTGTGGTGTAGTGTGGTACAGTGTGGTCCAGTGTGGTACAGTGTAGTTTAGTGGGGTGTAGTGTGGTATAGTGTGGTATAGTGTGGTACAGTGTAGTTTAGTGGGGTGTAGTGTGGTGTAGTGTGGTACAGTGTGGTGCAGTGTGGTATAGTGTGGTACAGTGTAGTTTAGTGGGGTGTAGTGTGGTATAGTGTGGTATAGTGTGGTACAGTGTAGTTTAGTGGGGTGTAGTGTGGTATAGTGTGGTACAGTGTGGTACAGTATGGTCCAGTGTAGTGTAGTGTGGAACAGAGTGGTACAGTGTGGTATAGTGTGGTGTAGTGTGGCACAGTGTGGTACAGTGTGATGTAGTGTGGTACAGTGAGGTGCAGTGTGGTATAGTGTGGTATAGTGTGGTGAAGTATGGAATAGTGTGGTACAATTTGGTGTAGTGTGGTACAGTGTGGTATAGTGTGATACAGTGTGGTACAGTGTGGTGCGGTGTGGTATAGTGTGGTGTAGTGTGGAGAAGGCTGGTGTAGTGTGGTGTTCTGTGGTACAGTGTGGTGTAGTCTGGCACAGTGTGGTGCAGTGTGGTACAGTGTGGAATAGTGTGGTACAGGGTTTTGTAGTGTGGTATAGTGTGGTACAGTGTGGTGTACTGTGGTACAGTGTTGTGTAGTGTGGTGCAGTGTGGTACAGTGTGGTGAAGAGTGGTATAGTGTGGTGCAGTGTGGTATAGTGTGGTGTAGCGTGGTGCAGTGTGGTACAGTGTGGTGCAATGTGGTACAGTGTGGTGCAGTGTGGCGCAGTGTGGTACAGTATGGTCTAGTGTGGTATAGTGTGGTACAGTGGGGTGTCGTGTGGTACAGTGTGGTGCAGTGTGGTATAGTGTGGTACAGTGTGGTACAGTGTGGTGTAGTGTGGTATAGTGTGGTGTAGTGTGGTACAGTGTGGTGTAGTGTGGTGTAGTGTGCTGTAGTGTGGTGTAGTGTGGTGCAGTGTGGTACAGTGTGGTGCAGTGTGGTCTAGTGTGGTGTAGTGTGGTGTAGTGTGGTGCAGTGTGGTACAGTGTGGTGTAGTGCGGTACAGTGTGGTGCAGTGTGGTACAGTGTGGTGTAGTGTGGTAGGCATTTATGTGGTGTCGTGTGGTAGAATGTGGTATAGTGTGGTGTAGTGTGGTACAGTGTGGGATTATGTGGCAATTAGTAGGACCCATGAATATGAACTAAACAACATACTTAACAAGAAATCCAAAGGTATTCTCCTCAAACTCCCACAGCAATATTTTGAATTTGGAATTAAAAAAGGCAAACTCTTAGCAAATCAGCTAAAGCAACAAACAGAGAAATCTATCATTGCCTCAATCATAGACCTATCTGGAAATATAACACAAAACCCCTCCATAATTAATGACTCTTTTAGATCTTTCTACTCAAATCTTTACACCTCAGACCTGAGCACCTCACCTAAAGATGCCGAAACATTTCTGAGGGATTGTCTCCCTACCTAAACTAACTCAAACTCAAGCAGAGAATCTAGAGGTACCTATCTCCCCAGAAGAGCACTCCATCTCACACCTAACAATAAATCACCTGGACCAGATGGCTACCCAGCAGAATTTTACAAACAGTTCTGGCCTATCCTTTCACATCTGATCAATTTCTATAAAAATAGCATCTCTCCAAACAAACCACCATTCTTTATAGCAACACTTCATGCTGAAAAGGCGTTTGACAGAGTAGATTGGCCCTTTCTCTTCACCTCCTTTAATCACTTTGGATTCTGGCCATATTTCACCAGTTGGATTAAAACACTATATAATTCACCCAAAGCATCTATCATAACCACTGGACTTATATCAAAACAATTTCAATTACAATGAGGTACTAGACAAGGATGCCCATTGTCCCCATTACTGTTTGCACTTTTCATTGAACCACTGGCTGCCCAAACAATGTGGAGGACTTGGGGCCCCAAATTTCTTCTACTATTTCCTCTCACACCAATTACTGTACATCCACCACTGGACAAATAACACCAATCCACCTTGGCTAGACATCAAAAATACTTTAGCGAAACTGAGCATCAAAAATCTCCCATTTATAAATGAATCCATAAAAACTCACACCCGTTACAAAAACAATACTATCAGCACCATTCTATCTGCTTGGTGGAAGTCAAATGAAATTCTCCATTACAGTCTCTCACCATCTATCCATACTCCATAGTGGCATAATTCCAGGTTCCTAATCAATAACAAACCCTTTTTCTTCTCAACCTGGAATGAGAGAGGAGTAACCGGCCTGCGACAGTTACTCAATGATGGCTTGCTCATGACCTTCGACCACATCCAAAAAAAATACAACATACTGGACCACTCCTACTTCCAATATATCCAGTTAAAAGAAGTCATAAAAAAACATCATCAATAGGAATTTTAACAATCATAGCCCTCCCCTCTATTTAAAGTTACAATCACTCAAACCTCAAAAAAGTTATCCCAAATATACAAACTCCTAGCATCTGAAGACAGCACAATATCAAGCCCTATAGATAAATCGACCACAAATATAAATACCCTACCAACAGATATTAATTGGCGAGGCATATGCAATAACACATTCTCTATGACGTGTAATTCTAAAAGCCAACTTACACAGTATAACGTCCTTCATAGAACCCACATTACCACCCATAAACTTTACCGCATGGGTTTTAGCCAAAGTAATACATGTTTACACTGTTCACCCTCAACAGATGATTGCTTTCATGCCATCTGGCTCTGCCCACATGTCCAAAACTTTTGGTCGGAGGTCATGAGCAAGCTATTTGAGATCCTTATCCTCAGCATCCCCCTTATGCCCCATCATAGCTTTACTTGGCGATGTCTCTACGCTACATACACTGTAACATCTCAGATCATTCATATTAATATTGCTAACCATTGCCAAAAAGACCATATTACTGAACTGGAAAGACAGAACCAAGATATCCATAGCTCACTGGCTCAACCTACTAATAGACCATTCAAATCTAGAAAAACTAACTGCATCTCACAAAAACAATGCTAAATCCTATGAAGACACCTGCTCCCCCTTTCTACAATACCTTCGACGCTGACGCCTCTCCCCACAAGTGACCCTTAACATTACTATTCTTTTCAACTTTCATTTGTTTATTTATTTCCTCCTCTTATATGCTTCAACAACCCTACATGAAAACACAGTGTACAGTTTGTCCCACCAGCCCGGCTTGTTTGGTCTTGTCTGTCTTGCCCCATCATGTCTTGTCAGTCTGTTATGCTTTGTTCTTCAACCTTTATATGTATATACATATATACAAGAAGGATGTATTTATTTTATTTATTTATTTAACTGTTAATATTATTATTATCGTTATTATTATTATTATTATTATTATTATTATTATTATTATTATTATTATGTTTTTTTTCGGTAACACTTTATTTTAAGGTTCACATGTTAGCCATTAACACATGACTAATAAATGCCTGTATTAGTGTCCAATAAGGTATGTGTTAAGCATCATTAATCATTTATTAGGTATGTATTTATTGATTTCTTACCCTTAACAAATAAGCCCTTTATTCGTGATATATCCTTAATAACAGACTAATAGGTCTCAATCTCAACTTACTGATACTTAGTAAGTATCAAAACAGACCATTTATAGGCTCCTAATATACTGTCTGAATATGTTACTTATAGTGCCAGAGTAAGTGTAAAATAAGTATTCATATTGACAAACTTCATTGCTATATTTCATTGCGCAGGCTGCTGTGGGCTACAGCCCTTTACATCCAGGAGATGGGTTCCCTGTTCTAAAGTGGAAATTGGTTCAGTGGCAACAAGCACAGTACTATCATTAATGCCTATGAATTATGTCATTATTGATCCAGCACAGGTTCCCTATTCTAAAGTCAGGACTTACTTCCCCCCTACAAGAATGACATGATGAAAACAGTATTCTAGAACAACTCAGGAAATAAAGACACATTTGCCCTTAATAAACAGCCAATACCTCAATGTTACTTCAAAGTAGGTTACCCATTCTAAAGTAAAGGCTGATAGCGTGAAGACAGAGTAAAGAAGATGAAATCAAAGTACAGTATGCATTAAACATCAAAATGTTTATTTTAAAATATACACACATGTAAATACATTTACATTCTTGTCAAACATAAAAAGTTCTATTTTGTATAAAACCTCGTTCTTCATAAAAGATTTACTTAGAACAGTATGAGAACACCACTGCAAATTATGGGAAAAACATTCAAAGCATCATTCACTGCAAATTTAAAGCAATCTGCACACACTTTGTATGAAATTTGTTATTGAACAGTGAAGAACTTTCAAAGACCGCATGTCCTAGTATTTAAGCATAATTGGGAGCAAATGCCCTCTAGCTTTCAGATCCGCGATTGACCTTTTGATGTCTGGTGTTACATGACTGGCACATCTCTTTGCAAAACCCAGCAGTGTTTCTACTGCTGGGTCAAATTCTAGGGTGCTGTAGGTCTTGGGGTCAGCAATGTGCAATTCGGCAATGGGGGCTGTGGCTGCAATGGTTCCTCTGTCGATGTTATGCCTATGGAATGCCTCGGTCATTGTGCGAACCTTCCCAAATGTTTTAAGGACTTGCTGATAGCGCTGTATCACCTCTTGTGGACCTCGAACTTTTACAAAATAAACATACATACACAGTCATGATAAATGTGCTCTCCTCTACATTTACCCATAAAGGTAAAGCAATTTCAGAAACACTAAACGACCTTTCAGAGGGCACATTTGCACCTAACTCTTAAGTAATTGCAGTAATGTCAAACACCCCATTACTGGTGATTTTACTCTTTTACAAAATACATTTTACAGCAATATAAAGTAAATATTTTCTACATCTGTAAAACACATATTGGTGAACATCTTTTAATCTGACCCATTTGACTCTAGTCGCCCCATCTGCCATCAATCAACAGTATCCCAGTCTGGTCACTATGTACTATATAAACGGTTACCTCTTGTATGATGTGGAAGACGAGATTTGATTGCCTTTTGGTGTTTTTTCTTTTTGCTTGATGTGGGGACAAGAGGGGGGTCTGACTCGCTGAAACTGGTTGAGGAGTCATCCACACCATCATGGGTTTCAGCCTCTTTTCTGTATTTAAAAACTGAAAGAAATAATCAAGAATCTCATTTACGTAAAGTATTCATATTTTCATTGTTTTAAGCCATGTGCCTGACTGTTGCTGTAGTTATTCAATGACACAAGCAAAGATATGGTTAACCAATGGTACTGGTAGGAGACAGGTGTTTAAGGTTTCTTAGATCCTATGTAATCAGTACAACATGTCAGTGCCCGAGACTGGCCGCGGAGTCAGCGTTATTCAAAAACCCTATTGATTGGTGATTTGATCACCAATCACATATAGGTGGGCTATATATGGCTATATACATGAGACAGAAAACTAGCACGAGCGAACTCTTGCGACATTTGCTGAGAGAAAAGAGAATCGCAGCCTTGAACGGCAGGAAACAACATGGCCGAACATAAGGCTGGCAGCAGTTTCACACAAATAGGAGCAAAATAGCTTTAAACTAGCTTGTACCGGTGTGATTTTGAAAATTTAAAGATGCTAGGCGATAATACGTACAAATGTAAGAATTAAATTTTTTTGGTCACTGCGGTCAAATGACCGGCGCTCGGCGCTTCAAGTTTTAAACGGTTAAGTTTAAACAAACAATCATCTCTAAAATGTATTTACCCCTCTCTTTTGGTCTCCTACAAGTTGCTGCCGCAGTAAATCACGTTCCTTTTCCAACTCTGCAATCATTTTCTCCTGCCATATTATTTTCTCCTGAAGAAATTCCATCCGCACGGTCACTGACGCCAAACCTACAATGGATACATCATTCACCAAAATTAAGAAATAATAAATTCAAAATAGCCTGGCCAAAGTCTATTAATGTCAAAAGGCAGGTTTTCTTTTCTTATATGCAGCTTGGAAAATCAATGTAGCCAAAATAAATTTGATTCAAGCAGCATGTAAAAAAAAAACTTAATTATGCTCCTACATTGCAGAAAACTTACTTGCATCAGAGCCTTGGCTGCTGCAGCTTGCCATGGGAGAAGTCCCTTCGACCTTAGCAAGTGACACAGTGGGTGGAGTTGCACCTTCTAGCTTCTCCATAAGATTCACTTTGTGTGTTTTTATTTTCCGTTTAGGCTGTAGAAAGAATGTGTGGTGTTTAAACATGTCCTTCTCCAGCTAAACTGGCTATCTTTGGCACATTAAATCTGCCAAATTACTAATGGCTAACATTAACTAAGGTAGTCGATTCTGCTAATAAGCCTGTCTGAATTCTCAACTTGCATACAGCTAATCTTTGCTAACAAAAGTTACAAAGACGAGACCTATACAAAATCAAAACATACCATATCCAAAGTTATGGATAAAAATCCAGCAAGCTCTAATTATTTCCAAGGTACCAGGCGAGACCGAAACCAGGTTACTTGGCAAAACCTGACCAGCTCAACTACATACGTTAACTTAGATCAAACCTGATTGGTCGACCCCTGAATGAACTCCCTATCCTGCGCGTATTTTTCTTTGGGTCGTTTTCTGTCCATAGCTGGCGGGAAATGGATAACTATATTCTTCAGACCATCTTTCAGGGGAAACGAGAAGCTTGTTAGGTACCTTATGCAGTTAGGCCTCTTGAGAAGGTTCATGAGATGCCCATCTTGTCACCACGTCATGAAATACAAGAAGTCCTACGGAGGGAAGGAGCCAAAATGGTAAGGATGTGCTTTTGAGTTATGTCTGTATTGTTCATAGATGTAGTAGCCCTATTTAATGTGCGCTACAGCACTTTACCCAGCTCACTGCCTTATTGTTGTATTGAGCTTTTTGAGAGCCCAGGATATTTAGCTGTTTTGCTAACTTTTGTGACTAATGTAGTCAAATGTTACTGTAAAAATACAATGGTAACACTAGCTAGGATAAATTAGGACATTATATTCTGGAATTGAACATTTGCAAACAATGGACCCAAATTCATCAGTTACATAAAGGAACGTGTAAAAATGTGCTGATGACAATTCAGTTCAGATTAAGCACATACAAACATTTGCCCTGTGACATACAGCTTAACTGTGGCATCACACATGCATAATTTCATAGTTTTACGATTTGTACTCCTTAGGGTATGCCGTGATGCTTGCCACAAGAAATGCTTCAGCAGGAGCATCCGCAGTGGTTCATTATTTGCTCAGTCCCACATTAGTCTGCAGACATGGATGCACCTCATTTACAGGTGAGTGACAACTTAGTTGTTTTAGATCATCCGTATTTTTGCCTAATGGCAGTATAAGCAAAAGACCTGAGTAGGTTTCACCGGAAAATTGAATTGAATTTTTGTATGTAATGGAGTCGAATGCGTGCTGTGTATCTTAGGTTTGCTCAGGGTCTCCGTCTGCGACAAGTAGATATGCTGCAAGAGGGCATTACTGGAAGCTCCACTACATTGACAAAGCTTGCATATCGGCTGCGTAGCGTTTGCAAGGCTGCAATGAAAAGAGTAAGACGAAGGGGTGACCAGAGACTTGGGAGAAGACAGGAAATTGTGTTGATTGATGAAAGTGATCATGCCTATTGTACAGAAGTACATTAAACATGGAGCCACTGTTATTTCAGATGGATGGACGGCCTATAGATGCCTGAATGATGCTGGCTACAATCACGTGAGTGTCAACCATGAGGAGTTCTTTGTTGACCCTGACACTGGAGCACACACTCAAAATATTGAAAGATTCTGGGGACTCTGCAAAGCTTCCATATGGAGACTGAGAGGAAACAGATCTGAGAATATGCTGAAAGATCATCTGGATGTGATCGAATGGACATACTGGCGGGGAATGAGACAGAGATGGCCCTCTTGCTATGCTCATACATGACATTAAAAAAAAAATACCCTCTGTGAAGTGATGAAATATATCTGTGACAATCATACTGTCCTGTATTTTTAAGAATACCTCCCAGGCTGTCGGAAGCTTACGGTTTTCAGGAAAGATCCCTGTGTTTAAATGAAGTTATAGTTCAGTGTCATAACGATCTGAATACACTGGTAGCTGAGACAGAGACAGGTTTGTTATGTTGTTTTGAAGAACTGATTTCCCTGCAATGTTAAGTCCAAAACTGTTATTATCATGCAGTTGACCATGGAAGCTGCCATTTTTGTGTGTTTGTGTGGCCACCTTTTGGCTACAAAGTTATTATGAGCACATGACTGTTATCAAATACTGTCTTGTTAATGTTTTCTATTAAACATTTCAGAATTTCTAATAACTGATTTGATCTTTCTATTATTGTAATTAGAAAACGACCTTTACTTTAGAACAGGGAACTTGTTCTTAGGTAGTACTGAGATATTGGCTGTTTATTAATGTCTACTGCATATGAGTTTTCATCATGTCATTCTTGTAGGGGGGAAGTAAGTCCTGACTTTAGAATAGGGAACCTGTGCTGGATCAATAATGACATAATTCATAGGCATTAATGATAGTACTGTGCTTGTTGCCACTGAACCAATTTCCACTTTAGAACAGGGAACCCATCTCCTGGATGTAAAGGGCTGTAGCCCACAGCAGCCTGCGCAATGAAATATAGCAATGAAGTTTGTCAATATGAATACTTATTTTACACTTACTCTGGCACTATAAGTAACATATTCAGACAGTATATTAGGAGCCTATAAATGGTCTGTTTTGATACTTACTAAGTATCAGTAAGTTGAGATTGAGACCTATTAGTCTGTTATTAAGGATATATCACGAATAAAGGGCTTATTTGTTAAGGGTAAGAAATCAATAAATACATACCTAATAAATGATTAATGATGCTTAACACATACCTTATTGGACACTAATACAGGCATTTATTAGTCATGTGTTAATGGCTAACATGTGAACCTTAAAATAAAATGTTACCTTTTTTTCTTTTTTCCCTTCTTTCCTTCTTTTTTCCTTTCCTTTTTTGTTCTTTTTGTGGTTGTTGTTTCCCTTTGCTCTTTCTTTTTTGTCTTTTTGTTGTTGCTGTTGTTGTTGTTGTTTTCTCTGTTTGTTAGTTTGTTTGTTTTGTTTTCATTGTGATGCATTGTTGTACTCCGTATTTTGTAATCCTGTATTCAAATAAAATCAAAACAAACAAACAAAAAAATGGATCCATTAAGGGCTTTTATGGGATCCCATTGAAAACAATTGAAATTTGTTAAAATAAAGATGGCCGATAAACAAAATGGCTGACAGCTAGGGGTCATAATTTTCCAGTTAGGGCATGATACTGTGATAATGCACAAGAAGTTGTAATATCTGCTTTTGTCTTGGAGTTATGGGTATTTTAATACATTTTAATGTGTTTATATGATATAGCGCCACCATGTGGCCAAATTTCATGACACTTGGTGGGTACCCAGTAGTCCCCCTCTCAATGAAGTGTACCAAATTTGGCATCAATCCATCTGAACACTGCTGAAACATGCTCATTTCCTGTTTTGGCGGCTTTGCCATCAAAATTCTTTGAATGACAGTAGCCATATCCTTAGGCCTAGCAAAATTCTTTTGATAACTTTTGATCAGACTACCTTGTAGATGAAAGTACTAAATTTGGTGGTGATCTGATCAATGCTCTAGGACTAGTTTGCAAAAGTAGGTTCTCCAAAAATTCAAAATGGCGGAAAATCTAATGGGCAGAAACTGACAACATGCTTTCAACTCGTCATGACCCAAGGATTTAGGGTGAAAAAAGATCACAATTCTAGCATAAAGGATTTAAAAGTTACGAGTGAAAATATACTTTGAAATTTGGCCTGTTGGTAGCGCTAGAGGGATGCATGGATTGATTCCAAATTTGGTGGCTGGATACCTTGGACTGTTCTCTATCAATGCTCCAAATTTCTTTCAAACTTTTTACCATACCATCCATATTCATAAGGTTTTGATTTTCAGACAGGTGGAAGTATTTATGACAAGAGATGATCACTGAGTGCAGCTTTGAAACATTGAGCCACATTAAGACTTTTCACGTTAAGTGTTTTAAAATGTCTTCTTGGAATCTACACCCCTTTCTCTGTTGTTATGCCCAGACTAGGGGTTAACGAGCATAACAAAAGTGATTCCCCTTTCCCTACTCCCAGTGATGACCTGTGCCAGCGAATACAATCCAAAAAGTGATTTATTTACAAAAATGGTAGTAAAAAGCTTCGGAGGTGAGCGCGGCCAAAACAATCTATAATTTACAAACTAACTAAACTACTTCCCCCAAAAAAACGAACAAAAATGGCTTCACACCCCCTACAACTACCCGGACTGTTCATACGAAAGCTATTTACAATATGTACAACGAACATCTACCAGAACCTAACACAACGAAAATGAAAAACACACAAATAAAGTTTTACAATCTATACAACGAATATCTCTGAACAATACACACAACGAGTTATCGGAAAACACATGAAAACACACGGTCAAATTGGCCAGGAAAAGCGGGGGATGTAGCGTCTTTTTAAAACCGGTGCCGTCAAGCTGTGGGCCAATCCCCGACCGTCACCTGCATATTAAAGAGACATAGAGATACGGGGAAAACACACCAGACAGGGGAGGAAACAGCACCACACACAGGCAGGGGGAGAAAAACAACAGCACACAAAATAATACCCTCTTATGACTCAGGGTCATAACACTGTCTTTCTCTAGCATCCATCCCGCTACGAGAACTAATTTTTTCTCACAGTATGGGCTTCTCTCCACTCCTCCCCCTACAGGAACTAAATGTATGGCTTTCAATGAATAATAAGTTAGCTATGAGGTAAAACGGACTACAAGTAATACATAGCATTTTGGTATAGCTTTAATTGTTCCAAAACCCAGCGTAGTAATAGTTGCAGCGGCTTGCCAGTACTCTCATACTCCTTTATTGATGTATTCAGTAGGTAGTCTTAACAAGAATCAACTGGTTAGAGAAGATATATTAATATGAGGAAAAAACTGGGATAGCCTCATATATTGCACTGGAAATATCATGAATGGATAGGACTATACCTGAAATGTTTAAGGCCAATAATGCCTATCATTGGATTGAAGATTATATGACAAATAAAAGTCAAACTCAATGTTGCGAGTGCAAACAGCACAATTTCTATCATTGTGAGTTAAACTTATTTTATGAAACATATGTCTTCATTCTGTAAAGTTGCTTGAACTTAAGTTACCTTTTTAATCAAATGTTGGTTGCAACCTGTTCAGGTGTTTAGAGGTCATTTTCAGTGCATCCAAAAACCATAAATTTAGTTTATTATGGACACCAGATTTAATTCAATATGGACCACTTTTAGTGTTTCATAACCTAACCATTGTGTCTTACCACACTTTCTTTTTACAGCATAGCGAATACAACAAAAACTGACTCCATATAATATGAAGAAACATAGAAATGCAATAGAATCTAATGGACAGTCAAAAATAGTCTAAGTGTGAGGTTTTGACAGACTTAGACCCAATCGCAGACCCACTGGGTAGAATTTATTCAAATTCTTTATTCAAAAAAATCAGGAGGCAATCTCAAAACAGTATCCAGTCCAGGGTGTAATCCAGAGGGCAACCAAATCCAAATCGTTAGGCAAAAACAGGTTCAGGTAAACACAGTCAAACTTAAAAACTCACAGAAGGCAAAACTCACAGAAGGCAAAACTCACAGAAGGCCAAAACTCACAGAAGGCCAAAACTCACAGAAGGCCAAAACTCACAGACTGGCAGAAAGAACAAGAGGTCACAATCTGACAAGGAACAGGTACAAACACAGGACTTAAATGCACAGAACAATAAATGGCAGAGACAGACTATTGGAGGAAACAAACCAGGTAATAATAGGGATCAGGTGGGGGGCGGGGACAGGAGCACACAGGGACAAACAGAAGCACATGGCAATACCAAAACAAACAAAAGCACAAGGCATAACAATACACAGAATGGCCAGCAGGGCGTCCAAATTCCCAATCCTGGCAGATGTACTGACACTAAGCTATGGTTATGAAATGGTCAGTTGTGGAAATTTTGAGTATACCATTCCACATCCATCCTGAACTACTGAGTAACACATGACAGATTACTTCTCTGAGCCTATTTGCTTTTTTATTCTAACAAAACGTGTTATTGTTTTCTTAGACAAGACAGAGGCAAAAAAGGAAGTAAAGAAAATCTTGGACACGAGCATTAACAGCAGCACCAGTGACACTGATGAGGAGTCCCTGACTTCTTCCTCCTCTTCAGAGTCATCCAGTGGTGACATTCCTAGGAAGAGGAGAGGGAAGAAAAAAAACAGCAAAAAAAAAAAAAAACAAAGAGGGCTAGCAGGTCAAAATCTACCAAGCACAGCTCACGTGGTAAGCACATATCCTGTTTTCATGTGTATTTACTCCATATAACACATAACAAATATCGGTTATCTGTCTCCTTGATTATTAATAATGGGTATTGGCATCGGCCCTGAAAAAGACATATCGGTCGACCGCTACACTGCGTGAAAAGAGGTGTATCTGGACTGGGATACTCATGTATATTCCTGAATACTCCACAGATAATCGGCTGTATCCGGGAGTTTCCAGCTCTGTTACGCGGCATGGAATACTCCTAAATATGTACCAGGTTTGGGGGTCTGCCTAGAGCCCTTAGTTGCCATGGTGAATAATCCCTTGGGGGTGCTTGCAAGGGAACATTTGCACTTCCCACCTTGGGCCACCAGGTATCCTGCCATTGGTCAAAATTCTTACTTTGGATTGGTGGAGCAATGTCTTGCCCCTCCTCTAAAACCCTTCCCCATTGGTCCATTGTGTGTCCTCAGACATGATTTCATATGGTTTATATTATTATTATTATTATTATTATTATTATTATTATTATTACTACTATTCTTATTGGTGGTGTTGTTTTGTGTTCATATGTAGATTATATAGATAGTCTGTCAAACAAAAATGAATTACACAAATTTTATTATTTTAATACAGAAAATACAGTATAATATAAATTATAAGGCATATAATTTGACAATTTTATATATATCCCAAGAACAACCCAGCTTCTGTGGTCTTCTGTGAATCTATCTGCACCAACTCGTGCATGGTGATTCACAACATATTTTTAGTCTTTGTCCAGTCTATTCTGTAGCACCCCACACAGTGCAGACAACTCTGTGCTAGGCGGGAGGACCCACGCTGGCCTTCCATCCAAGATGGTGTCCTCCTCTTCAGAAATTATATCTACTGATATAATATGGCAGCCTCTTCCTCAGTTTAAAGAACACTGGCTCTTGCCTTGTGCAGCTGCAAAACACAGTGAAAACAGAAATTACTCACTCTCACTCACTCACTATCTAAGCCGCTTATCCTGATTAGGGGGGTGCTGGAGCCTATCCCAGCACTCATAAGGCAAAAGCCAGGGAAACACCCTGGACAGGTCACCAGTCCATTGCAGGGCAGACACACAGACAAACACACTCACACACATACATTCATACCTAAGGGCAATTTAGTGTCTCCAATTCACCTAACCAGCATGTCTTTGGACTGTGGGAGGAAACCCACGCAGACACTGGGAGAACATGCAAACTCCACACAGAAAGGACCCTGGCCACCCGGCCGGGAACCAAACCCGAAGCCTTCTTACTGTGAGGCGAAAAACAGAAATTAGATCACTGAAAATAGCAAATGGAGAAAAAGTCTAAGAACTACTGGGGAAATGATTATGTTTTGACTTACTCTTCTCGTCCTTACTCTTCTCCTCGTTCGAGCAGCGATCCTGCCCCCCTCTTTGTTCTCTAGATTCCCTTCTTGGTTCATCCTGTAACTTTTTCGAATAGACTCAATAGGTATTGCAGGATGCTAGAAAAAGTGGAGAAGAAAGGAAGATTTATTAAAAGTTCGTTTTGTATTCCAGGTACTTTTATGAAACAATGATATACCAACAAAACACGTCGCCTTACCTTGTCTGTGGATCCTATCTGTGCGTGTTGTTTTCAGCATTATGCATTCTCCACACAGCTTCCTGTAGAAGCAAAAGTAGTCTAAGAGTTAAATTCAACCATATTAAGAGATAAAGCAGATAAAGAAATGTGAACATATCAGAATGTGCGGCAGTCAAAGAGAAAAGCCAGCAGGCTACAGAAATAAGCTTACCGAAACAGAGTTATTTCCCGCTTGTCTTCTTTTTTTTGGGCAGACTCCTCTTGCGCCTCTTTGATGTCTGATTCCATCCTGTCCAACCACCAAATAACATTCTCCATGAACGTTTACTGCTGTTCAGACATCTTCTTTAAAAATGCATTTAACGTTCAGACTCGGCGGTGGAATAACTGGATATTCCCGCCGCACGAGTAGCCTCTCCACTCCGCTGTCCGTTCGAAAACTCAAGTGTTCTTTTGCAAGCCATCTTCAAAATACGCACCATCAACAGGATACGGAGTACATCTTCTGTAATCCCTCTGTGACTTGCTTCTCCTACATACAGGTAACCCCTTCCCCAAAGTAAATTTCGCGCTGGAGTTGCACACAATGCTATTGGTTACTGTCACTCTACACCATGCATGCACAGAAAACTGACTGGACAGGACTCAACCTTAGATTCTGAGTGGGTGGTTTGAAAACGGTGCGCATCCTCGTACTTAGGAGAAATATTCCAAACAAACAAGCGAGGAACAACAACAACAACAACAACAACAAACTCCTGTACCCTGTAAACTTAAATTAAAAAAAAAAAGAAAACTCCTGTACCCTTTGTTCCGCATCCTTCATATTGACATAATGTTACTTTATAACACTGGCGACGCCGAGTATATCAGGAAAGCAACTGTTTGTAGAGCCGTAAAAAAGTGTCCCTTGCACTTAAACGGCTACTGCACATTTGCGTAGTGTCTCCTGGGCACAGACCTCTAAGGACCATCAAAGATGAATTACACAGGATTGCAGGTGACTTATGTACAATTGTTCAGTTGAAGTTCATGATATTGTAAATTATATCGTGTTCATGACATTCTGCTGCGACCTCAGACTGGGATCAGTAGTTAGTTTTTATGTTGCAGGGTTTCCCAGTGTCATGGGCTGCATCGATGGCACACAGATCCCTATCACTGCGCCTTCAGTTAATGAAGTAGAATATGTGAATAGGAAGTCTTTCCACAGCATTTATGTGCAGGTACACTGACTATTGTCTTACAATAACAAAGACTATACATCACAATATACTGCAACCAATATTTCTCATTCTCTGCACTGTCAAGATCATATGTGATGCAGCACACTTGATCACAAATGTTGAAGCCAAGTGGACAGGCTCTGTGCATGATATATGAATGTATCATTAGTGTACCCTGAGTAACAGATTTGCACATGGTAAGTAAAGCTTTGCACAAATATCATTCCCTTGTCACCCTCTTTTAACACCCTTAAAATGTATCCACTGTATAATTACAGGGGAGTTTGATGGCCACCTGCTTGGTGACAGAGAGTACCCATGCCAGCCCTCTCTGTTGAGCCCTTACCCTGACTCTGAGCTGGGCTCCCAACAACGTTCCAGTGTGGCCCACTGCAGGACTAGAGCCTGGGTTGAGATGACAATAGGCATGCTCAAAGCCCGGCTCCAGCATCTGCATAAAGTCAGAGTAACCCCAGAGAGGGTGTGTGACACTATTTTGCCATGTGTTGTTTTCCATAATATTGCCACAATTACAGGAGAGAAGCACCCTGCTGCACAAATGAACGATTGTGAGGAAGACAATCCCATCCACCCTACAGATGTCCTGTCCGAGACATAATTTGCCAAAAACATTTCACGGATTAAGATACCACCACCCCCAGCAGTCAAATAAAGAAAAATCAGTCACATTTTATTTGGTCTTTTTTATTTCCTACAAATGCAAATGCAACAATTACTATATTTAGATTGTTCCAACAATTAACAATTCACCTGTGACCATGCACCCACCTCTAACTGGTGTTCCAGTAATTGAATTTCAAGATAGGCCCTTTTAATCTGCTGCTGCAAGTGCACCATTTCTCAGTCAGTTTTAGCCAAATTTCTTCAGGAGATGCATTTTATACAACTCCTTAATCGGTAACTGAGAAAACATAAGGATGACATTAAATTCTACAGTTCTACATGCAGAATTAACCTGGCATTTACTGAACATCTCGCTGTGTCAGTCTGTGCTGTGGAGGTTGATGGACTCTCCTCCTGGTAACGCCCAGTCATGCTCTGTTAAAAAGGATAAGAACGTGTCATCCCTTCAATGTGCATCTTAAACTCAAAATTCCACACAAGAATGTAAAAACCTTTTAATAGGGAGAGAAATATCAGTAGCCACCATACATAATATTAAGATGTAAACCACTGTAGGCCTTTCTGAATCCCTCTCTGTGGCAGCAGACAACGTGTCTTCATCATCATCCTGTGATGAAGAAGAGCATTCTGTTTCAGCATACTTTAAACTACTATATTTGGCAAAATCTCTGGAGTTTTGAGTACTTACAACTCAAATGTTAATCTGCTAAGGGGGATATTAGACGAGAGGACATTTGTGTGTCTTAAAAAAGCATTCTGTTGGGGGTTAAAGCTACTCAAAGTTGAAATAGCTACTGAATGATATTTACTTTAATATGTCAAATATGATAAAAAACCAAAATGAGGTACAATCATGAGCCTATAGGCCTAAGAAAAATGTGCCTTACCTGTTTGAACTATGCTTTAATATTTCATTTTCAGCGGCTGCCAAGTGTGCTTTGTGCCCATGGGATTGCTCCTAAAAGAAAATAGAATTTTATTCATTTACATTCCACCACTTCCACCTGTAATATTAAAAGAAAGTTTGCTTAAATGTTAAATGAATAGACTTCTGCATTCAAACTTACACATTGACTCGGGCAGCAATTCTCTCCCACGCCAATTGTCTCACCTTTGTCGATGCAGTTGTGTTGTCCCCCTTTTTTTTTTTGAAAATGTGCTCATACTCGCCATAAACACATATGAGAATTTCTAACTGCAGCAGGGTGAAGTAAAACGACTTTTGTTTTCGCTGGTTGCCATGGTGAATCGTAGTATCAGAGCTCCATTGTTGATGGCTTTTTATAATTGTCATGCACACGCTTAACTCAGAGTTAACATACTCAGAGTTGATTGAACCAACTCAGATCAGCTTTTCTGGAACCGAAAACTCAGAGTTTCCCCATCTCAGGGTTCATCAACTCAGAGTTCAAGTTAAACCTGCTTTCTGGAATATCCCCCTGGTCTCAAACGGTCTGTATTGGTTTCTAATGTATTTAATTGCGCTACGTCAAAAGCTGTAAAAATGCAACATAGCCAAGTTTTTCTAAAAGCCTTGCTTTCACCCAATGGCTGAGAAGAGAGCATTGAGGGCGGTCATCAAGAGGCTGTGGCGGCCGTCAATCAAACTGTGCAGCTCTGGGGCCGATGAACTCCTCTGCTACATCACAAAAACCAAACTTAGTAAAACATTGCAGATATGAAGGTAAACGCTATCAGCCGACATCATGGTCAAAAAGAAAAGAAAAAAATCTTTTATCCTGTCAGAAAAATATGTATTCTTCTCTATGAAATATGCTCATTAATATACTTATC
Source organism: Chanos chanos (assembly GCF_902362185.1). NCBI lineage: Eukaryota > Metazoa > Chordata > Actinopteri > Gonorynchiformes > Chanidae > Chanos > Chanos chanos. The sequence continues at coordinate 23,067,587 of NC_044502.1, forward strand.
TAGTTGGAACCAGATGCTCAGTCAAGGACACTGTAACCAAGAGCAGGATGTTCCACAGCTCAGTAGAGAAACATGTATCTCTTATCTCTGTTTGGTGTGCAAAAAATAACTGGTGTGATTCCTTTCTAACAGATAAATGCCGCATGAATGCAAAGGGAGTTTTAGACTACTCACAACTGCGATGCCTGCCTGTATTGCTTAGTGACTGGTCTCCTCGCCGCGAGAATAAACCAACCTGCCTTGACTTTGGAGAATCTGAGTGTCTTTTATAAAATTACTTTAACAATCCCCTCTGACCATGCTACTCATCCAATAGAGATTTTGGTTTGATATAAAGATTTGCATTGAAATTGTTTAATTTTTTATGTAATATTTTATTTTTAGCCTTATTTATTCTTATAGTTGGATTTGGTCAGGGGTTTAACTTGAAAGACTTGAGCTGCATGATGCCTGCTGCTCTGCTTAAGGACAGTTGCCTTTGATGGGCCTGTAATGGCCAATGCATGTTGGATGTCTATCAATACAAGTGTATACAAGTATTATTCAGTTAGATGGACATTATATCTAAGTTTTACGTTATCTCTCAGCGTTGGTAATGTGTCCCACACTGTCCCACACAAACTTACTACTTGTCCCCCATTTGGTCTGTTTGCATCTAGTCACCCTATACCTTTGACCCCAAGTAAAGGACAGTTGCATAACCATCAAATATGTAATTAATGAGCCTTTCATTAATTAAGTGCCAGGAACAATTTTTGATTTTTTCATGGTCTTTAACTGCAAATTGATCAATTTGATGCAAGTCTTGTTTTTTTGGGATTTAGTTCATCTAATTAAAGAAAGCTTTCATCTTTCAAAAGCAACAACCCTGGTTGACATACTGAAGCGGTACAATAAGGTTTTTAATGCCTTCAAGAAAAAAGGGATCATAAGTGAGGCATGCACCAAAGTTGGGGTTGACCGTAATACACTCGCATTAACAGCCATTGTAGCTGAAATACAACTTGTTCATCCCAAGTTTTACCGAAGCATACTGAAGTTCAGAGCCAAGAAGGAGAAGCTCTTTGACTTTGCAAAGCGATGCCTGGAGTCACTGACAGCGGACCTCAGGTCTGCCATAGAAAATGCCAGAAAAGAGCTTAAACTGAGTAAAATATAAGTTGAGATAGACACAAAACCTCCAAGCTACTTATTTCATTATGTTCAGCTATTATTGTTAAGGTAAATTTTGTAGTTCATATGGATTCTGGCTATACCACGATTGTCCTGGTAAATATGATAACTGACATTGATTTCACAACTTTGATTATGATTTACAATTTTGTTGTACAATTTGAAGTAGAATTTACGCTAATATGTTTGGGAAAGATAAGAAATACATGTGAAATTTTGAATATTAGGCTGTCAGTTAAGATGACACTATCCTTTGGAGGTAAAATAGCTTTTTTTCTTATTTTTATACAAAATGTATTTCATTTCCAACAATGTCAGTACATTAAAAACATATTTGGTTTGTCAATGGCAGTGTTTTTGTAATTTTAGAAAGACAGGCAGTCTTTTGGACCTCCTAGTGTTAACCCAGCTGCAGGTACACTGAAGTTTTACCATAGAATCTATTACACCATTGTGTGTATTGTGGGTAATAAACATCATTTTTTATCTTTACTGCATCTTTATGTTCAAAACAAACAAGCAAAAAAATTCTCCTGTATCTTGTAAACTTTTATGGTTTGCAGAAGCAAAGCAAAGAGAGAAGCCGCCGTTTGCGTTTCAGTAGCCATGGAAGAAACAAGGAAAAGGAAAAGATGCTTTTGTGGTCATTGCGATGACGTTGTTTCGCATGCTCTGTTTTATTTACACAAGAAAACATATTTTCGCAATGGAGTTTGGGTGAAAGATACTGCCAATGCTTCGCAGTTTCCAGCAAGTGTGTTATGCGCGCAACCAGGGGACAAAGAGCATCAGCGACAACACCCAGAGAATGATGAGGACAATGCTCTGCAAGGTGAGACTATCAGCCTAATATTATGTTACGAATTTTTAAAAAATGCCCGTTCCTTGATAACTAGGCTACTAGACTGGTTTATAGACCGTGTTGTGATGATTAAGCACCCGGAGAAGTTTTGCTAGATACGTATCTAACATAATTATGACATAATCATAGGCCAGTAGTTCCCAAATTTTTCATACAGGCTCCCATTGACTATTGAAAAAATGAGCTGAAAACCCATCTCTTTAGAATCCACCTGTCCCCCATTGCCTAACCTCCCTTTCCTTACAAAAAAAAAAAAAACCTTGTCTTGTATCTGTGTTGGTCAAAGTATTCCAGGGGCGCAATATGAAGGGGTAAATTGACACTCAGTCTTATTGTGATCTCTGCTTATGAGGTATTAGAAATCCGACTGATGCACTGATTGTAAGTCGCTTTGGCTGAAAGTGTCTGCCAAATAACAAAATTGTAAATTTTGTAAAATTGTAAGGATTGCAGACCCAACACCCCACCCCACCCCTCTCTGGTGACCTAATACTGCTAACCAAAGGTGTGGGCTACTTCATGACTGCTCCCAAAATAGTTTATTATATTATATATGTTGTGGTTGTGTTTTCGTGTGAGAGTAAAATGGATCTTGTATTTGTGTTACAGAGAACAGTGATGATGACAATCTCAAGCTTTATGTGGGTGCCACAGAGTCTTCAGATACTGCCAATGCTCTGCAGTTTCCATTAAGTCTGTTTTGTACTCAACAAGGGGACAAAGCGCATGAGCAACAACACCAAGAAAATTATGAGGACGGCACTCTGCAAGGTAAGACTGTCAGCCTGGTATTATGTTTTAAAAAGCTTGTAGCTTGCTTACTACTAGACTAGTTTAGAAACTGTTGTGGTGCTAAAGCTCTCAGAGAAAGATGTGGGCAACTTCATGAGTTTTTCCAATTTAGTTTGACTTTAAGATAACTTTACATTCTCATTATTTTGGGTGTTCTGTTTGTGTTACAGGTAACACTGATGATGAAGTTTCTCTGAAACTTTCTCTGAGTGCCAGTGACACAGAGTCTTCAGATGCTGATAGCTACTATGATCAGGAGGAATGTTTTGTGGAAGAGGATCTGCTCGAAGATACTGACATTGTAGGAGAGGAATATACAGATGCAGATGGGGTCACTGAAGACAGCTCTGGACATTTGATGGTGAAACTGCTTGCAGTTATGCTTTTGGCATGGCAAGCTGCTTTCAAAATATCAGATCGTGCAGTCTTTGCACTCTTGCATTGTATTAGACAATTCATTTGGCTCATGGGACAGATTCTGTGCGGTAACACATTCAGTGAGCTGGCTGGGAGGATCCCCAAGACTTTATATTCACTCAGGAAATGGACTGACATCAGCAGAGACAGCTTTTGTCAGTATGTAGTATGCCCCAAGTGTATGGCAACATGCACACTTGAAGAATCATACACCATCACCAGAACTGGCTCAAAAATCAGCAACACATGTGGTTATATTCCTTTCCACAAACACACACAGAAGAAATTAAGAAAAAAATGTGGGACTCTTTTGATGAAGAAGCTAATTTCCTCAAGTGGTAAAGAATACCTGTATCCCCTACGAATCTACTGCTACAAGAAGGTCACTCAGTCTTTGGAGACTTTTGTGAGAGGGTCTGGATTTTTGGAGAAGTGTGAACAATGGAGACATCGGAACATGCCCGACTCTGTCATGGGGTATGTGTATGACGGGACAATCTGGCAGGCCTTTCAGTATGTTAATGGACAACCGTTTCTTGCAGAACCTAATAATTTTGTGCCGATGATGAATGTTGACCAGTACCAACCCTTTAAGCACTCCCCATATTCAGTCGGTGTCATATCTTGTTGTTTTAAATTTGCCGAGAGGAACGGTTCAAAGATGAAAATATGATTTTAGTTGGAGTGATACCAGGACCTAAAGAACTGAGAATCCACATTAATGCATACCTTGAGCCCTTGGTTGATCACCTCCTAGAACTGTGGGAGGGAGTTCTCATGATGGACTCTTCACCCTTGGGGTGCCAGATTTACAGAGCGGCTCTACTCCGCCTCTCATCTGATATCCCAGCTTCCCGCAAGTGTGGTGGTTTTGTTGGCCATGGAGCACTAAGAGGTAAGCTGTGATCTATTATGTTATTTTTCCTACTTATATTGTTCAGAGTTTCCTATTATATGAAATGAATCAAACATTCAAGCCCATCTGATTTTCTTCTCAGGATGTAACAAGTGTCTAAAGACATTTAAGAAGACATCATTTGGGGGGAAAACAGACTTCTCCGGATTTGATAGATCAACCTGGACTTTTCATACCTCTGAAGAACACAAAAGATTTGCTAAGATAACAGAGAAGGCTACAACAAAGGCAGCCCAGAAGAAACTGGAAGTGCAGTATGGTGCCAGATGGTCTGAACTTTTCTACCTGCCATACTATGATGCCATCCGATTTGTTGTCATTGATCCCATGCACAATTTACTCCTCGGAACCGCTAAACATGTTTTCAAACTGTGGATTGAGCTTGGTGTATTGAGTATCCAGAAGCTTGAGGAACTCCAAAGAAGAATGGACTCTCTCAAGGTGCCACAGGATGTTGGAAGGATTCCCCACAGAATTGCATCAGGGTTTAGTGGGTTCACTGCAGACCAGTGATAAAAACTGGCCCACGATCTATTCTTTGTTTTGTTTAAAAGGCTTGATTGGGGATCCAGACTATGACATGTGGTTTGATTTTGTGCAAGCCTGCATTATCATCTGCTCAAGGGTCATCTCACAGGATAGGCTTGAGGTAGCTGATTGCTACTTGCAAACATTTTTGTCCAAGTTTGTTGAACTGTATGGACCCCTTCATTGCACACCTAACATGCACTTACATTTACATTTAAAAGACTGTATGTTAGATTGTTAGAGTAATTTATAAAAGACACTCAGATTCTCCAAAGTCAAGGCAGGTTAGTTTATTCTCACAGCGAGGAGACAAGTCACACAACGACACAATCCAGCATCACAGTAGTGAGTTGTCTGTCTTCTTCTAGTTTGCATGCAGTATTTATAGAATAACAAAAGCGGTTGTAAGATTCTTAGGCGGAGCATGTTAAATGCGTACAACACGGTTATCTTCTTGTGACATCAGTTTCACTGTCTGCTTTCAACACCTTGCGGTTAGTTGACCTTTCATAGCCCAGGTCATGTTCTTCTTTCTGCTTAAATGCCCTTAAGTTGAACTTTGTTATAATATTTAACATTTGACACTTCTGCACACGGCGTCTTGCATGTTTTGCGCACTATATCTTATTTTCGCACACGATATGTTTAATTCGGTTGATTATACTAGGCCTACATGTCTACTGTCTGAAGAGCATCCTGTGGTTAGTTCACTCATCACTATCTGTGAAGCACATCTAGTTTCAGTTCTTCACGTGTCTCAGTTCAGCATCCCGAGTTGAACTTTTGCTGAACTCTAGTAAAACATGATCATGGCCCTATTACATACAAAGAAATAACATATTTTTCTGACATAGATTATGGCCCTGTCTATGCCTTTTGGTGTTTCTCATTTGAGCGACTGAATGGAATGTTGGGGCAGTACCATAACAACAACAGAAATATTGAGGTGCAGGTCATGAGGCATTTTCAGCAAGATCAACAGCTCCAGATGCCACTGCAAAGTACTTATGCTGCTGAATTTGTTAAGATCCTGTCCACGAAAGATGTGAGTTCCTCGCCACTCCATGACGCCACTGATGCAATGTACATAAAACAGTATTCATGTATGTTACGTTCCCCAGTCCTGGTGGCCGCCTAAATAATTGCAGCTAGGCAGCACTGGCAACCCCTTCTGGTGGCGATTATGTTTTTGTTTGTTTTTTTTTTGGTATTTTTCTAACCTGTTGATTAGGGGCACCTGAATCCTGTGGGATGAGCCTATTTGTAGACCCTCCTGGAACTGTTCCCGCGAGACGCGCATGGGTGTTCTAGAGGATTTTTTTTTTTTTTTTTTTTTTTTTTTTTAAGCCCGCCAGCACCCCTCCAACATGGGAGTCACATCGTACTTTTCTCTCTCTTTTTTTTTTTTTTTTTTTTTTTTTCTCTTGTTTCTTCTTATAAATTTTATTGTGTACAGAGGAGACAGGTGAACAGGCAAACGAACAAACATGCAGACAGACAGGTGATATACTGTACAATGACAGACAGACTGGTGAACAGGTAGACAAGGAGACAGACAGAAGGACAAAATCAATGAAAGGTAATAAGGGAGTGAGGGAAAAAGAAGTAAAAAAAAAAAAAAAAAGAAAAACAAAAAAACAAGACAAAACAAAACAAAAAAAAAAAAAAAAAAAACCAAAAACAACTATACGTGGGACAAGACAAAGGACTGAAGCTGTGATGGGGGAAGCAACGCCAATAATTGTAATATGGAAACAGTTATAATAGTAGTAACAACATTGATGACCATAATACTAATAAGGATAACAACAATACTGACAATAATACCATCATAATACTAGTACTACAGTTACTACTACTGCTAATAACAATAGTAGTGATAGTTTCTTGGAAGTATGCGTTTGTGTGTGTGGGGGGGGGGGGGGGGGGGGGGGGGGGGGGGGTTAGCTAGCAGGCAAATTCAGTGAATCTATGAAAGGGGCCCAGATTTTTTGAAAGTATAAGTTTTTGTGTTGGAATGAAATTCTTTCCATGGATATGTGGTCTATGAGAAGGTTTAACCATTGTGTGATATTTATTGTGTTTCTTGTTTTCCAGTTTAAGAGGATAGTTTTCTTAGCAATTGCTAGGGCGATGAGTATGGGTTGGGGGTTTTGGATTGGTGGGCTGATCACAGAGGTATCCCCGAGCAGACAGAGGGATGGAGAGAGCGGGATGTTACAGCTCATGAAAAGCGATATTCTGTCAGTAACTTGTTTCCAAAAGTTGTAAGTTGGTGGGCACAACCAGGTAGAGTGGAAATAATTGTCTGGGGTGTTCATTGTGCAATGTGAGCATATGTCTGAATCTAGGAATCCCATCTTATACATCTTGTGCTGGGTGATATGTGTTCTGTGGATTACTTTATATTGTATTAGTTGAAGATTAGTATTGTTTGTCATTGTGAAAGTGTTTCTACAGATTAGAGTCCAGAAGTCTGCATTGGTAGAGAGTGATAGGTCTTTTTCCCAGTCTTGGATGGGGAGGGATATTGTTTGGTCAGAGGATGATATTAGTTTGTATAATTTGGAGATGGTTTTCTTAGTATTATTTATTTTTTCCATTTCTTCCACTAGTGGGGGTGGATGTAGGTTGTTGTTAGTTTTATTAATTTTGGATTTTAGAATGGATTTTAATTGTAAGTACTGAAAGTATTGCTCTTCCCCTATGTTATACTTTTGCACCAGGTCCTGGAAAGTGATGAAGGTGTTATTCTGAAAGATGTGTTGAAGCTGTGTGATACCTCTTTGTTTCCAAGTGGTGGAGTGGAGTGGTGATTTGTTGAGTGTAAAGTCCGGGTTGTACCATATTGGGGTGTATTTACATGGTGACACTGTGAATTTAAAGATTTTATTAATTTTCCACCAAGCTGTCAGGGTTGTTGAGATTACGGTATTTTTGAAGCAATCGTGGTGTTTTATGGAAGTGCTAAGGAATGGCAAGTCGGAGATTGAAATTTCTTTGCATTCTGACTGTTCTATTTCAATCCATGGGTTATTCTGTTGGTTGGGATGAATCCACTTTGAGATATACTGTAGTTGATTAGCCAGGTAATAATAGTAGAAGTTTGGTGCTTCCAGTCCTCCTTGAGATTTGTGTTTCTGTAAAGTTGCTAGTTTAATCCGGGGTGGTTTATTTTTCCAGTAGAATTTAGTTGTCATGGAGTTGAGTGAATTAAACCAGTTAGTAGTGGGTTGAGTTGGAGTCATTTTGAAGAGGTAGTTCACTTTAGGTAGTTGTCACGCTGGTGGTGTGGTGCAGGACCCAAGTGCAGAGACACGATGATGATAGTGAAAAACGGAGGACTTTACTGGAACTGAAGATGAAAATACAGGTGTAGAAAAGGAACAAAAACCAATAACAAAAAGGTGCAGCATGACTGTTGTGCAAACTAACACAAACAACGATAGACAATGGACAAGGCAAACACTAGGACTTAAATAGAGGGAGAACTAAACAGGGCAACACAGGATTGGTGGAAATTAACAAGGTTAATAATCAGACAAAACAGGAACAGGTGAGGGGCGGAGACAGACACAGCAAGAGCACAAAGACATAGCAAACTAAAAGTCCAAAATGGCGGTGCAGGTTGTGACAGTAGTATGGTCATTTTTATAGTTGCTATTCTGCCATTTAGAGAGAGTGGTAAATTTGTCCAGCGGTTTAAGTCATTTTCTATTGATTTTAATAGTGGAGTGAAGTTAAGGCGAAACAACTCTGACAGCTTGGCGGAGATATTTATGCCTAGATATTTAACATTACTTGAGGAGGTGAGGGGCGTGTTTTTCGCTGTAGCGTATGAGTCAACACCGCAGATGGGTAAAATTGTTGATTTTGTCCAGTTTACAGTGTAGTCTGATATTTCAGAAAATAAATTGATAAGCTTCATGGCTTCTTGCAGGGAATTTGATGGGTCTTGGAGGCAAAGCAGTATGTCGTCTGCGTAAAGGCTGAGTTTGTGGTGTGTGTTGGGGGTTTGAATTCCTTTGATGTTGTTGTTTTGGCATACTGCAGCAGCTAGAGGTTCAATGAACAGGGCGAAAAGTGATGGTGAGAATGGACATCCTTGCCTGGTCCCTCTGTGTAGCATGAAACTCTGTGATGTTAGTCCGTTAGTAGAAACTGTGGCCATCGGTGAGTTATACAGTGTTTTTATCCACTGAATAAACGATTCCCCGAATCCAAACTTCTGAAGTGTTTTGAATAGAAATGTCCGGTTTACTTTATCAAATGCCTTTTCCGCATCTAAAGAAACAAGTATTGTTTTTATTTTACTTTTTTGGGATATACTGATTAAATTGAATAGTCTGCGCATGTTATTTGATGAATCTCTTCCTTTGATAAATCCAGTTTGGTCTGAGTGGATTAGTGATGGGGTTACTCTTTCAATTCTGATGGCTAGCGCTTTACTGATAATTTTGAGATCGGTATTGATGAGTGATAGGGGGGCGGTAGCTAGAACATAGGGTTGGGTCTTTGTCAGGCTTCAGTAGTACTGAGAGGAGTGCTGTGTTCATATGTGGCGGGATTTTTGAGTTTTGTTTAATATCAACAGTCATTCTAAAGAAAAGTGGGGAGATTGTGTGCCAGAAGTGCTTAAAGAACTCAGCAGGGAAACCGTCAGGTCCTGGTGCTTTATTATTTGGTATCTGGTTGAGGGCGTTATAGAATTCTTCCAACGATAATGGTGCATCTAGTTCATTTGCTGTTTCCTTGTTAAGCTGAGGAAGGTCAGTACTATTGAGGAAGGAGTGGATGTCTGTCAATTTTGGTTCATGATCTGAGGTGTATAATTTAATGTAAAATTCCCGAAATGTATTATTTATATCTGTAGGTGTTTGCATGGTTTCCCCTGCTGAGTTCTTTATGACCGGGATAATTGATTTGTCTTTGGCTCGTTTTAATTGGTTTGCCAGATATTTACCAGATTTGTTGCTGTATTCAAAATTGTCATGTCTTAGTCTTTGCAGTATGAATTGGTTTTTCTTATTTATAATAGTGTTCAATTGAAAATTGGTTGTTGTTAATTCATTCAGAAGTTGTTCCGTGGGATTATTAGCATACTTGACATTTAATTCTCTGAGTTTTTGTTCCAATTTCTTTTCAATCTCATTTTCCTTTTTCTTCTTGTGTGATGAGTATGATATGATTTTTCCTCTCAGTACTACTTTAGCAGTTTCCCACAGTAATGAGGGTGAGATATCCGGGGAATCGTTTATTTCCATGAAGGATGTCCATCCTTCTCTGATGAAAGTGTTAAAATCAGGATCTTTAAGCAGCGAGATATTGAAGCGCCATCTGGGTGAGGGTTGTTTAAATTGTTTAGTGTTTAGATTGAAGGATACAGGGGCATGATCGCTAATTATGATGGGGTGGGTGTGAAAGTCTGAAATATCAGATATAATTGAATTACTGGTAAGAAAAAAGTCTATGCGAGAGAATGACTGGTGAACCGGTGAGAAGTACGTGTATTCTCTGGTTGAAGGGTTTTTTAATCGCCAACTATCACCAAGGCCAAAATCTTTCATATACTGCTTTAGTGTTTCGGTGGAGTGCCAATTTCTAGAATTACCTGATATGCTAGACCTATCTAGGTTGGTGTTGATGACAGTGTTGAAATCACCTCCAATTATTATTGTTGAATTTGGGGTTTCACTCAGTGAAGAGAAAAATGTATGGAAGAAAGTGGGATCGTCAGTATTGGGGCCGTATATGTTTGCTATGGTGATATTGTTGCTGTTAATGGAAGCGTTGATAATGACATATCGCCCTTCAGGATCAGTGATGGTGGTTTTATGAATTAATGGTATTCTTCTATTCTTCTGGTATTCTTTTGTTTAAATTGATACGCCTCTTTTCTTTGAGTTATAGGTTGATGAGAATACTTGATTGAAATGTGGGGTTTTTAACTTTTGAGATTCAGCTGCTGTTATATGGGTTTCTTGTAGTAAGCATATGTCAGCCTGTAATTTGATTAGGTGGTTGAGAATTTTAACTTTCTTCGCCTGTGAGGAAATCCCACGGATATTCCAGGTTATGAATTTGAGCGACATGTTTTATAAGGATTGAAGTCAGTTGTAAAGCTGAGTGTTATGTAGTATTGTGTGTGTTCTATATAATAGGAAGAGTAGATATGATTGTGAGATTAGTAGTGGGCTGGTGTTTGTTTGCAATACCACATTTTGGCAAAAAATGAGATACCTGCAGTAATAACGATCCGTTAACAGTAAAATGAATAACATCATAGAGAAGCGACTTTGCCATAATCATCCTGCTTACATCATAATACAGTGTCATCCCAATTAAGAGGTTAATTGCATATCCCCATTTTCTCCCAGTTTCCCTTCTCTCCCAATTTTCTAAACAAAGATAGACACACAGACGCAGAGAAATACAGAAAGAAAGACAAAGACAAACAGATAACAATGAGATAGAATAGAACATAGAGAGGGAGAAAGAAATATATATATATATATATATATATATATATATATATATATAGATGTGTGTAGGTAGTGTGTGTGTGTGTGTGTGTGTGTGAGAGAGTGTGAATAAGTAAGTAAGATAGAGGGTGTGAGTGTTGGTGTTGAGGTTGTCAAGACAGTGGAGTTAGTTACACAGCAGTAGGAGGGTTAATTGTTAGCAGCCGGCATTGTTGGTATAATGGGGTCTCAGAGAAGCCAGGGTGTGGTGTTACAGTCTCGAAATAGATGGGAAGTCCGCTTGCCCTGTTCCCTGTGCTTTTTAAGAATTGGCCATAATATTTTGCGGCGCTCGTTTATTTCCGGTCGGTCAGGCCGAATTTGGTGCCCCTCAGTTCCTTCCCATTGTGTTTCACCAGTTCTTTTTGCTGGAAGTGTTCGAATTTTGCAATGATAGCGCGGGACCTTTGTTTGTGCGTGCGCCGAGGCGGTGAACGCGGTGAAAAGTTATGCTGTCCACAGTTTCTGGTGGAATTTTTAGATCGCGCCGCATAAAATTTTTAATGAGGGCTTCCGGGTTGTCTGGTGTGCTTTCTGGAATTCCAGAGAATATCAGATTGTCCCGCATACTTCTAGTTTGTAAATCCAGGATGGTTTCTTTCATAGCCTTATTCTCTTTCAGAACAAAGTTCATCTGGTTCGTAAGGGTTTTCGTCGTAGTTTGGAGTTCTGAGTTGTGTTTTTGGAGAATCTCAACCTGGTGGTGGGTGAACTCGAGGCTGGCGCGCAGCTCTTTTATTTCTTGATGCAGCACGCCAAGGATATCAAGTTTTTTATTAATGGAGGCGAGTATACTGACCTCGATTCCGGTGGTGGTGAGATCGTCCGTACTGGTAGAGGAGTCGTTTTTTTTCCTCTTCGCCGGGTTAGTGTTTTCTGTTGGCAGGCAAGTGTCTTCCATGACGCACTGCGAAAAGCAATCGTCGATAAATCTCTCAAGTTGCTCCACGATGAGATTTTTGTATTTGTAATCCGGTTGGAGAATAACTGATTAGATGGAGAATTAGGTGGATAAACTATATTTTTAATGGACGAAGTCTAACAGGCGCGTACTGCCAAGTTTGAATCTCCCTCCTTAGCTGTCGAATTCTCAGAGCTCACGCATGCCGTAAACTGCCGTCCGGGTGTTCTAGAGGATACTGGTCCGTCCCAGCACAACGTAATGGTGTTCCCGCTTCGCTTCCTCAACTCACTTTGTTACATTCTTTGTCTATACGTTTTGGATAATAAAAACCCCTAGATATTGACCTATTATCGTGTGCGTCTCCCCCTTTATGCTACGAGCTGGTGACCGGCCGTAACAATGTATATCATCTGCAACTCTTCTTTTGCCAGATGTGGACATGGTCAAGGCATTACCACCATTTCAGAATGTACAATTGACAGACTCTGATAGACAAACTTTGTTGTCAGTGTACAAAAATGTATATCCGGACAGCTCAGTTTCACAGGTTGGCCACTTAGCAAAGGTTTGCAGTAGAGTAAGAAGCCGTGGGTTGACTCTTTGTGTAAGCAGTAGGGCTGAAAGGTCTGCATGTGTATCAGCAAAGTGGTGCTTTTTTAATTCAAGCTTTGAAAAGCCTGTCCTTGACCCAATTGCAGAGTTGCGTCCTGGAATTGTGAAGCAATTTCTTGTCATTTCTGTAAAAATGTATGCCTCTATAATTCAGCATGTAGTGGCAAAAATGATGTGGCTGCACCCTCACCCAGACAGGCATTTTTTTGGAAAGCCTGTGGAGGTTTGGGGTATTCAGAGGATAGAAACTGACACTGCACCATCATACCTGCCTGTTGAACGCATTGCAAGCAGGTGTGTACTCAGTGCCACAACTGTGCAGTTAAGCCATACTAAGGAGAGGGTATCTGTGGTAATCCCACTGTGCACAGTGGTAGAGATTTAAGTCTACTTAATGTTATCTTTATATTTTCCTTTGTTAAGGCTACATTTGCTTCACTGTGTTTATTTTTGTAGATTGTATACCTTTTCAGTTCATTTTGCAATAAACCGTTTTATGACATATTAACTAGTGTTTCTCCTTTGTTGTAAAAAAAAAAAGCCAGAGAACACCCAGATGTCTCTGCTGTCAGAGTTTCTTTGCTAGGCCATTCACATTCCCTTTAACTTGACTGTCACTTCTGGTCAACAACATACAGTATGTGTAAAAGCAGTTCATGTGATACTACTTTTAAACAATTGTACTGATTCAAGATAAAGAAGTGTCAGTCAGATACAAGAATATAAGTAGTTCTAAAGCACATTTTGATCATCAACACCTACTTCCCTGAACTTCTAATGGGGGTTGAACAATGGAAGGGGGGCAGGCCTCAGTACCCAGACAATGGACTGTCATTAGCATTTGAAAGGCCAAGCCATCAGCTAACGACTGTGGTTAGGCGGATTCCCGAAAACCTAATAGCTGTATTCGGACATTTGCGGCTATTTTCATGTCCGCATAACAAAGTTCTGCGGGCATCCGAATACCTCCGGAAAACATCAGGTTTAGCGGAAGCTTACTGTGTCCGGATATTTCCAGATACACCACTTTTCACACAGTGCTTCTTTCACACAAACATTGCAGATGAGACAAAAAGTGGTTCTCCAGCTCAAATACATGTTTTTTCAGCATGCATTGGCAAGTTTCAATGTTTTTACCTAAAGTGAAAGTTGTACAGCTAAAAGATGTTATACATGACAGAGACACTGCAAATCACTCAAAAACACTTTTTCTGACAGATTTACAACATTGCCCACTTAGTTCTTGCAGTTTCCCAGTTTTTCTCTTTTATTTAAACATTTCTACTTGTTAAAAAGACGATTCTCGTTGAGATATGTTTCTGTAGGGTCCTACAAATTTCCAGATGAATCCACACTATACCACGCTACGCCACACTGTACCACACTATACCGCAATGTACCACACTATACCACATAAATGCCTGACACGCTACACCACACTGTACCTCACTTTACTACACAATACCACACTAAACCACACTACATCACACTGCACTACACAATACCACACTAAACCTCAGTATATCACACTGTACAACACTACAATATATTGTACCATAATGTACCATACTGTACCACACTATACCCCACTGTGCCACGCTGTATCATACTGTTCCACACTATACCCCACTACACCGCACTGTACCACACTACACCACACTGTTCCACACTACACCATATTTTACGACAGTATATCAAAATGTACCACACTACACCATACTGTATCACACTGTATCACACTGTACCACACTACACCACACTGTACCACACTACACCACACTGTTCCACACTACACCATATTTTACGACAGTATATCACAATGTACCACACTATATCACACTACAGCAAACTGGTCCACATTATACCACACTATATCACACCGTACCACACTATATCACACTACGGCACACTGGACCACACTATACCACACTTTACAACACTACACCACACTGTACAACACTACACCACAGCATACCACACTATTTCTCACTAAACAACACTACACCACACTGTACAACATGGAATCCCACTGTACCACACTGTTCCACACTACAACACACTGTACCACACCACACCACACTGTACCACTCTGTACCACTCTGTACCACATTAGACCACACTAAGCCACACTATACCTCACTACACCGCACTACACCACGCTGTACCATACTGTACCACACGGCACCACACTGTACCACACTACACCACACTAGTTCCCACTGTACCATGCTACACCACACTGCACCACGCTAGACCACTCTACACCACGCTACACCAAAATAGACCACACTACTCCACACTGTACCACACTACACCACACTGTACCACACTACACCACACTGTATCACACTGTACCAAACTACAACACACTGCACCACAATACACAACGCTGTACCACATTACACCACACTATACCACACGGTACCACACTGTACCACACTATGAGACACACTGGACCATGCTGGACCAAACTGTACGACACTACACAACACTGTACCACAATATTCCACACTACACCACACTATACCTCACTATACTACACTGTACCACACCGCACCACACTGTACCACACTACACCACACTACACCACGCTAAACCATATTAATCCACACTACACCACACTGTGGCACACTGCACCACACTACATCACACAGCACCACGCTACACCACACTGTACCACACAACACCACAGTAGGCCACACTACACCACACTGTACAACCTTTACCACACTGTACCACACTACGGCACAGTACACCACACTAGAGCACACTGTACAACACTACACCAAACTACACCACACTAGACCACACTGTACCACAGTACACCACACTAGGCACACTGCACCACTAAACCGTATTAATCCACACTACACCACACTGTGGCACACTGCACCACACTACATCACACAGTACCACGCTACACCACACTGTGCCACACTACACCACACTAGGCCACACTACAGCACAGTACACCACACTGCAGCACACTACACCACACTATACCACACTAGAGCACACTGCACCACATTGCACCACACTACAGCACACTGTACCACACTGCAACACACTGTACCACATTGCACCACACTACAGCACACTGTACCACACTGCGCCATACTGCGCCACACTATACCACACTGTACCACACTATACCACCCTACACCACACTGTACCACACTAGACCACGCTGCACCACGCTGTACCACACTAGACCACACTGCACCACACTACACCACACTGTACTACACTACACCATTCTGTACCACACTACACCACACATGCTGACATGCCAATGGTTTTATACTGGCCCTTGAACAGTTCTTAGCTCTCCTGTCTCTCCTTTTAAAATTTTTACATTTTTAAAAACCGTTAATGTAACAAAACAGGCTTCTAAATGAAATGTCCTGTCATTGACTACAACAGACACAGCATTTGTTCCACATGAAAACCGATTTATCTCCTGTAATTGTTCATTCAGCTAAAACCTGACACCTAGCAACTATCATAGAGCATATTCAGAACTGTTTGCACTGGATGTGCAGTGTTCATTCTATTTCCTGAATGCTTTTCGTTCTTCAAAATTTGTTGACGGATGTTTCTAACTTCTTCCACAGTGTGGTACAATGTCGTGTAGTGTGGAACAGTGTGGTATAGTGTGGTACAGTATGGTCTAATGTGGTTCAATGTGGTACAGTGTGCTATAGTGCGGTGTAGTGTGGTACAGTGTGGTGCAGTGTGGTAAAGTCAGGTATAGTGTGGTGCAGTTTGGTATAGTCAGCTATAGTGTGGTACAATGTGGTGCATTGTGGTGTGTCTGGTACAGTGTGGTACAGTGTGGTACAGTGTGGTGTAGTGTGGTACAGTGTGGTACGGTGTGGTATACTGTGGTGTAGTGTGTTACAGTGTGGTGTAGTGTGGTATAGCGTGCAAAGGTGTGGAATAGTGTGGCATAGTGTGGTGCAGTGTGGTACATTCTGGGGCAGTCTGGTACAGTGTGATATTGTGTGGTACCGTGGGGAATAGTGGGGTGAAGTGGGGTACATTGTGGTACAGTGTGGTGCAGTGTGGTACAATGTGGTACAATGTGGTGTAGTGTGCTATAGTGTGGTACAGTGTGCTATAGTGTGTTGTAGTGTGGTACAGTGTGGTGTAGTGTGGTGTACTGTGGTACAGTGTGGTGTAGTGTGGTACAGTGTGGTGTAGTGTGGTACAGTGTGGTGTAGTGTGGTGTACTGTGGTACAGTGTGGTGTAGTGTGGAAGAGTGTGGTGTAGTAGAGTGTGGTGTAGTGTGGCAAAGTGTGGTACAGTGTTGTATAGTGTGGTGTAGTGTGGTACAGTGTGTTGCAGTGTGGTACAGGGTGGTGCAGTGGGGTAGAGTGTGGTGTAGTGTTGTATATTGTAGTACAGTGTGGTGTAGTGTGGTACAGTGTGGTATTGTGTGGTGTAGTGTGGTATAGTGTGGTATAGTGTGATGTAGTGTGGTGTAGTGTGGTGTAGTGTGGTACATTGTGTTGCAGCGTGGTCTAGTGTGCTACAGTGTGGTGTATTGCGGTACAGTGTGGAACAGAGTGGTGTAGTGTGGTGTGGTGTGGTACACTGTGGTGTATGGTTGTATAGAGTGGTGCAGTGTGGTGTAGCGTGATACAGTGTGCTGTAGTGTAGTACAGTGTGGTGTAGTGTGGTTCAGTGTGGTACAGTGTGGTACAGTGTTGTATAGTATGGTACAGTGTGGTGCAGTGTGGTATAGAGTGGTGCAGTGTAGTGTGGTGTAGTGTGGCGTAGTGTGGTACATTGTGTAGCAACGTGGTCTCGGGTGGTACATTGAGGTGTAGTGTGGCACAGTGTGGAATTGTGTGGTGTAGTGTGGTACAGTGTGGTGCAGTCTGGTATGCAGTGGTGCAGTCTGGTGTAGTGTGGTATATTGTGGTGCAGTGTGGTACAGTCTGGTATAGTGTGAGATTGTGTGGTACCGTTGGGAATAGTGGGGTAAAGTGAGGTACAGTGTGTTGCAGTGTGGTGCAGTGTGGAACAGTGTAGTGTAGTGTGGTACAATGTGGTACAGTGTGGTAGTGTGGTGTAGTGTGCTGTATTGTGGTACAGTGTGTCTTAGTGTGGTTTAGTGTGGTACAGTGTGGTGTAGTGTGGTACAGTGTGGTGTAGTGTGGTACAGTGTGGTGTACTGTGGTGCAGTGTGGTATAGTGTGGTGCAGTGTTGTGGAGTGTGGTGCAGCGTGGTCTAGTGTGGTACAGTGCCATATTGTGTGTGGTTCAGTGTGGTGAAGTGTGCTACAGTGTTGTGTAGTGTGGTGCAATGTGGTACAGTGTGGTGCAGTGTGGTAGGGTGTTGTATAGTGTGGTACAATGTGGTATAGTGTTGTGCAGTGTGGTACGGTGTAGTACCGTATTTTGTAGTGTGGTACAGTGTTGCATAGTGTGGTGTAGTGTGGTAGAGTGTGGTACAGTGTGGTACAGTTAGTGTAGTGTTGTGTAGTGTTGTACAGTGTGGTAAAGTGTGGTGTGATGTAGTGTAGTGTGGTACAGTGTGGTGTAGTGTGATACCGTGTAGTATAGTGTGATATAGTGTGGTACAGTGTTGTATACTGTGGTACAGTGTGGTATAGTGTGGTACAGTGTAGTACAGTATGGTATAGTGTGGAGTACTGTGGCAGATTGTGGTAAAGTGTGGTGTAATGTAGTGTACTGTGGTACAGTGTGGTGTAGTGTTGTATAGTGTGGTACAGTGTTGTACTATATGGTGTAGTGTGGTATCGTGTAGTATATTGTGGTGTAGTGTGGTACAGTGTGGTGCAGTGTAGTGTAGTGTGGTGCAGTGTGGTATAGTGTGGTGTAGTGTGGAATAGTGTGGTGCAGTGTAGTGTAGTGTGGTGCAGTGTGGTATAGTGTGGTGTAGTGTGGAATAGTGTGGTGTAGTGTGGTACATTGTGGTACAGTGTAGTGTAGTGTGGTACATTGTGTTGCACCGTGGTCTAGTGTGGTACAGTGTGGTATTGTGTGGTGTAGTGTGGTACAGTGTGGTGTAGTGTGGTATAGTGTGGTATAGTGTGGTGCAGTGTGGTGCAGTGTGGTACAGTGTTGTGTAGAGTGGTATAGTGTGGTGCAGTGTGGTGCAGTGTTGTGGAGTGTGGTGCAGTGTGGTATAGTGTGGTATAGAGTGGTATATTGTGGTACAGTGTGGTATAGTGTAGTACAGTGTGATGTAGTGTGGTATAGTGTGGTACAGTATGGTACAGTGTGGTACAGTGTGGTGTAGTGTGGTACAGTCTGGTATAGTGTGGTACAGTCTGGTATTATGTGGCAATTTGTAGGAATCAGGATGCCCATTCATTTTCAAAGTAGTCGAATTCTTTGTCTTCATGTAATGAATTATTGAAGCATCATCTAGGTGGCTGATGGGGTTGGTGTTCTACTAATGAACAACACTAATTGGGGCGTGGTCAGAGATGATAATGCTGTGGATGGCTGGGTCAGTTATTTTCTGTGTAATGGAGTTGTTTACCTAAAAGTAGTCTATACGGGAGTATGATTTATGATAAGGTGAATAATGAGTATTCTTTATTACTGGGATTATTCAGTCTCCAGATATCCATCAGTCCATGATCTGACATACACTGTTTAAGTAAGGATGAAGAGTGGTTGGGTTTATTAGTGGAGGCTGATGATGAGCGATCTATGTTTGGGTCCAATACGACATTAAAATCGCCGCCTAGGATGGTATAGGAGTCAGGAAAGTTAGACAGTGCTGAGAACAATGAGTGGAAAAAGGAGGAAGAGACTGTGTTGGGGCCATAGATATTTGCTAGAGTTAGTGTGTCTTTTCCAATAGTTCCAGTGATAATGATATAGCGACCCTCTGGATCTGTCAATGTTGAGTTGTGAGAAAATTATATGTTCTTACTGATTAAAATAGAAATGCCTAATTTTTTGGAGCTATATGTGGAGTGGTATGTCTGGCCAATCCATCTAGCCGTAAGTTTCCGAGATTCTGCCTCTAAGGTGAGTTTCCTGTATAAAGCAGATATCAGATCTTAGTTTGTTTAGGTGATTTAATATTTTTTATTCCTTTTGCAGGGGAGCTGATTCCTCTTATGTTCCATGATGTTATTTTCACTGCCTGTACCATGGGATTGGAATTGTGGTGACTGATATTGAATTACATGGTGTGCAGTAAGGATCCATGTGGGGTAAGATTTTGAATGTGAGAACATATAATAAAACCAGAATGAACATGTAACATAAACACAGAAACATACAAACACTCAGGATAAAGACCACTGACGTAATTGGGGAAGTAAGGCTGGTGAAGAGAGATGTGGTTGGAGTGAGGTAGAATGATGGAGATACATGGTAGCAAGGACAGAAGGGGAAAAAAGAATAAAGTGGAGTGGGGGGGTGGGGGCAATTGTAGGTGTTACTGAGTTTGCCCAAACACACACACACACACCCCAAAGGCAGGCTTATTTCACTTATCAACAGAAAGGACTTAAAGCTACATTAAAGCTACGTTCATTTCAATGATGGGGTAGCTTTCCTCGGAACAATAACAGTTTAGGGCAGTGTTGTGTGAGCTGTTATGCTCTCTACCTCTCCTCCCAGCTTGAGCAGATTAGGGGCTAACTGCCATCTCATGGGCACATCAGTGGAATTTAGTCCAGAGAGGGAGAGTGTGGCTACTCGCTTTCCCCTCCAGTCTCCTCCTATGGGCTCGGGGGTCGAACCTGCAACCCTCCAGTAACAAGTTCGCCTCACCCACCTCTAGGTTACCCCAAGATGTCATAAACACAATTTCCTCCTGAAAAATCAAAACAAAAATCCAAGGAATATGGTTGTCAAGTTAGCATAAGTTAACATACGTTAACCATTTTCGCTCCTTTGACACCCATTGTAAGGAAGAAGCTTTACGTGGCTTAATACACCAAAACTACGATCAAAGATCACCAAATTGCTCTTACACACCTCATGTTATGAGCTTTGCTCTCATTATGAGCTCTCTCCCATTTTAAAAATTCTAACTGAAGTGATCTGTCATCAAATTTGGTGTTTTGGGACATGAAGTCACGTTCAAATGTGTTGTTATAATGGACGTCAATGGAGAGGAAAACACTTAATGTAAGGTAACGAACTTACTCTTAGGATTTCAGCTTCGATTTTTTGACAGGAGTGTTTCTTACAAGAGATGTCCAAGAAAAATTTGGTGATCATTGATCACAGCTTTGGAACATTAAGCCACATTAAGCGTTTTCATGCTAAGCGTTTTAGAATGTCCCTTGGAGCACCTGACAATATTATACCAAAGGTGGACTGAGCTAACGTTTGCTAGATAATATTGCATAACACATCCTGTATAGGCTAACTAGCTAACAGCATCATCATGGTAATAACTACAACTAGCTAACATTAGGTGATAAGAGCTGACATGTTAGTTAGCTAAGTTACCTTTGTCCAAGAGGTCCGTGGCGTCAGTTGCGCTGCATTGGGGGCAGTTCCTTCTCCAAGAGGCCACTTTCTTTCATGGCATACTGTGGAAAAGTTCTCAATAAAGTATGAATTAAAAGCATGGATGATGAAGAGAGCATTCTAAAACTGCACCTTGATTGACATGCTCAGGGGCTTATTTCCAATTGATGAACAGTGGAGTGTATTGGTGTTCGGTCATTTTTTATTGATCCTTGCGAAATGATAATAAATCCAGTAATGAAACACTCCTACCGTGCAAGATGGAGGTGCATTGTGTTGTTTGAGGTCTTTTCCAAGCTTGTAATTTCCCAAAAACTTCAGGGCTTGCTGTGGTCAAAAACCATATGGCTGCATTCCTATTGAGACACAAGCTTCATTCTAAATTAAAGCTTAACAGATCAGGTGTTGCAGTCACCTGTCTGAAGAAATGGGTGTGTCTTTGTGCAACTCCTTATTGGTCATGTGAACGAAATACTTAACAAAGTCAAAATAAATGTCTTCAACACCTTTATGCAAACAGCTAGACAAGAATTTTAGATGTTTCATTTATCACGAATAAACACATTCTAGCTCCAACATTCTGGCCTTTAATTGTTCTGTGGACAAAAAGTACAATTATAAACAAAATAATAGGAGCCAACCAAGTTCATAACATACTGCCTCATTCAGTGTCATGTACTTCATTAAATCAACATTAATCTTTTAAAGCATCTGTAACCCGTATGAACTAAGGGCTACTAGTGCTCAATATATTATCTAGAGGTGTAGTGCCATGCCGCCCCAGAAGGGGGCGCGTCATATGCAATTATAACATTAGCAAGTACTATACAATTATTATTCCTACTGGAAGTCTCGTCTAGGAAACACGTTGAGATCCAGCGAAGCAATTTCGGTATGAAAACGCCACCATATAGTCCTCAATTGTTAACTGTTTCCGAATATTAATGCTAATTAATTATTCTTTTATCAGAATTTCAGCCGTGAGTGTAACCTAGACTCTGTCGAGAGAGATTTTGTCGAATTATAAGAAACCGAACTCCGGTGAGTGGAAGCACATAGTTCTTGCTAATCTTTTGCTAATCACTGTGAAGAGAGAGAGTACATTATATTACATAAAACTTCAGATACTTTTCATAAAAACCAGTCCGGGTTATGAAAATGTCTAATGTTTCCAATTTACTTTGGTACATACGGTATCATTGTGTAAACGTTCTAGAAAGATCACTAACACTAATCCCTAAGCGAATCGCGAGCTGTGAACAGCTAATATGAGGTGAAACAGTAAAAATGCGTGGCATTTGTTGTTTTATTTGGGACTTCTGTTCAAAAGCTAATTGGTTTAGTGATTCAGTGTGCATTTATTTTAGTTATTAAACTCTATCGGTTGAGAGAGTTGTTAATGATACTGAAATGTACATTCATGTCAATGTGTAACATGTATGTATAAAAAGGGATATGTTACATGTCAGAAGTGAAGAAAGATAACGAATTCATGTATCAGTGTTAACAAAATGCCAGTTGTTGTTGTGACATATGGTAATTCATATCAAAGTATATCCTTAGTTATTGGTTATACATTATAAGATGTTCTAATTGAAGCAAAGAAGTTAATGAGGTCTCATGTTGAGAACAGAATAACTTACTATTCTGCACTATTTGTGTAGACTGGTTTTTTAGCTGCCGGATAAAATCTGGAGGATTTTTGTGATGGCGAGCCAAGCTCAGTGAGACTGCAGACGGTCGTGGAAACGGTGTGGCCTACCGCAGGATCGACTTGCAGAAGACGTTTACGCGTTTGATTCATTCCTCGAACACCAGATAAGCACATACAGACTCACACACGGACCAGGAACCAAACTCTTGGACACTCACACACAAGCCAGGAACCAACTTTTTGGACACACACACACTCAAGGACAAGGACTTGGACTTTTGGATTTTCTGTTTCTTTATTATTTTAAAGAGCTCTATTTTGGTTTAATTTTATTATACAAGACACAGTGTTGTGTATGCACTTTTGTTATCATTGTGAAAGGCAATAAAGTGTCAGCTGTTCAACTCAACATTTACTCCCTTTGTGAGTTAGTTAAGGCATACCACTCCTCGAACCTAGCTAGATGGTAGCGTCTTTATTACTACCCCCTGGTCAGGACTAGAGGCGCAACACATCAGTATTCAAGATCATATTTCAGTCCATAAAGTCCTTCAAAAAGGAATCCAAATGCTAATGCAAAAAATGGTGAGAAAAACAAAACTTTCATGAGTATTTAGGTGTGTAAATGCAATTTAGTATACATGTACAAGTGTGTGTGTGTACGAGAGAAAGAAAAAGAGAGAGAGAGAGAGAGAGAGAGAGAGAAAGAGATCATTCTGTGGCCTCGAGGAGTAGTGCAAGCTTTGTGATGGGCCTTATTAGGGTGCTGGTTCTGGCCCGCACTTCTACTTGTCTCACAAATCCTCTTTTGTCTGGCAGGGTTTGTGTGATTTGTTCCATGACCCATGAGTTTCTGGGGGCAGAGTCATCTACAATTAGGACAACATCACCTGCAACAAAATTTCTCCTTTTCTGTGTCCACTTTTGGCTTTCTTGCAGCTCCGGTGGGTATTCCCTTGTACACCGCTTCCAAAATAAGTCCGCCATGTATTGTACTTGACTTTGCTCATTTTGGGTGTCTAGAGGCAGGTCACATGAGCAAAGGTTGCAAAAAGAGACTTGCCTGTCAAGTATTTTCACTCAAGCATCCCACAGTCCTATGTATTACCAAAAAAGGGTTTTCCTTTTGAATTGTGAACAAGAATCAAGACCATGGTCTCCTTTGCAATGCAAACACTCCTTGATAGGTTTTTTATTTAAATTTTAGTAGAACATTCAGTGACCGGGATGTTGTTTATCATTGGTGCCATGCTGGTGGCGAATCCACTTTTGGGCCTTCTGTCTTTAGAGAGAAGGGGCCTGCTTGGCTGGCTTTTCTTGCATGTGTGGGATTTAGGCTTCTGAACAATGGATGCGATAAAATTCTAGATTGGTTGCTCACAAATTCCACCAAATCTGTAAACTTTGCTCTTGTGCTACTGTGATCCTGTAATTCACAGGCTTTAGCTCTCCACCTTTCTTGCATCTTATTTGGAAACTTACTGAGAATGGCCTTCATATTGGTTGGATGATTCAAGCATTCCACAGAGTTCATGGTGTTAAGACATCCATTGAGAAAGACATAATATGCTTGTAAGGCCTCTGCATCCTCAGCCTTAATAGCTGACCAGCTAAGGGCTTCGTCTAAGTAAGAGGTAGCAATTTTGTGATCATCACCAAAATGTTTCTTTAAAAGCTTCTTTGCCTCAGCATAACCTGTATCCGGATGCATGTATTGACAACTGCGCACTACTTCTCTAGGTTGTCCCACTGTGAATTGCTCTAAAAAGTACAGCCTATCTTGGCTGTTCTCAGTTTTCCTCTTAATGCTATATTCGAAAGCCCTTAAGAAGAACTGATAGTCCAGAGGGTCACCTTTAAAGATGGGAATAGTGACTGGTGGCAATGTGAGCTGGCCTTGCTGCTTGATGAGAGATTCTGTTATTCTGTTTTGATTCTCGATTATGTTGACTAGATTGTGAAGTTCATGGTTTTCACTTCTGCTGTCATATTTTTTGCTATAACCAGTTGAAGGCATTTTGTCATGTAAGCACATTGATGTGTCTACAGAGCCATGTGCCTCTGCACCACTGAAAACATACATTTGATCCATTTTTGAGGCACAATCTGTGACATCTCATTCCTTTAAAATGCTTAGTTTTGCTGTATTTGGAGCTAATTGAGTTTCCAGCTCAAGCTCCTATCTCTGGGTTCTGATTTGAGCCTCTCTTCTCTCAAGCTGTTGCTTTCTTTTGAGCCTCATAGCCTTTGCTGTTAACTCAGCCCGTTGACTTTCCAATTACATTTTTAGAGATGCTATAGACGATTTAGATGACCTTGATGAGTGTTGAGATCACACATTGGAAATACTGTCCTTAAGCGCAACTATTATAGCACCACTGTCAGTCACTT
This sequence comes from Chanos chanos, assembly GCF_902362185.1. Classification (NCBI taxonomy): domain Eukaryota; kingdom Metazoa; phylum Chordata; class Actinopteri; order Gonorynchiformes; family Chanidae; genus Chanos; species Chanos chanos. The sequence continues at coordinate 23,092,833 of NC_044502.1, forward strand.
TTACATTTTGATCAACCCATTGTCTCTATGGTAACGCACCGTCAAGATGGCTGTCGTTCTCTGAGCTCTTCCTTAAATGTAAATTTTTGTTAATTTATTCACACTATTTTATGCAAGAACACTATAATTTTGAACGTAATGATCACCTACGATAGGCAGACTTTGATTGACATCAGATCTACAATGGATACGCATTTTATAGCCAAAAATTATTCAACAGACTCAGCAGACTTCCATTTGTTTGGATTTAAATTGTTTAGCCTACCTGCTACATCTTGTAAACTGTGCCGGAGGAGGAAGCGGGGCAAAAGAGCTGGAGAACTTGTCAGGCAGAGACAACAGAAACAACGAGAAAACCATCCTGATACTGGGGAACTTTAATATCCACATCAATAACAATTCTGATTCACTTAATAAAGCTTTTACAGCTATCATAGACACTTTTTGCTTTAACCAATATGTCCACGAACCAACTCATTTCAGTGGCAACACTTTAGATCTCATTCTAGCTCGCGGACTGGTGGTTCATGCAGCAGGCCAATCAAAATTTACATAACTTCTTAGCTTGAAAGTGAGCTTGCTGATTTGATCTAAGCCCCTTTTGGTTACTACACTTCAGCTGGAGACAGATCGAGTACTTCTACAGTTACAATTCGGCCATATTTCATCTCGCGAAGTGCACGTAATCTTCAGTTTCGCATTTCAAGTGAGTCAAGACAGTTTGGGTTAACAGAAGAAATCTCGCAGTGCTGCTGTAGCTAAACTGCTTGTGTTGTTGACATGCTAAACTAGTAATTCGTTCTCGCTGTATGATTGTTGACTGGTGTTTGTTTGATCGGTCCACTCGTTTGTTTGTATTGCCGTTTTTAATTGCTTCTTTCCCCATTGAAATGAATGAACAGTTGGATTCAATGGTCTTTTGCTCCGCGAAACAATTGATTATATTTTATTTAGAGGTATTAATGCGATTGTTGAATGTACGTAGGCTGACGACTGTCAGCAACCTCACTTAGCCAGTGCGTCGCTGTCTGTGGCTGAGAATCACTGGTTCTTTACAAAAGGTGCAGAGCTTTTAATAGGGATATTGCTCTCGTTTTAAGTATTATGATTGTTGACTGGTGTTTGTTTGATCAGTCCACTGGTTTCCTTTTATTGCCGTTTTTAATCGCTTCTTTTCCCATTGAAATGAATGGGGAAAGTTTTACGGCTCTGGTACGACGAGGGTTTGCACACAGCGGCTGTCAAGACTGGGATTCGATGATCTTTTGCTCACGAAACGAGAAAGTATGTTTTAATTAGAGGTATTAATGTGATTGCTGAATGTAAGGAGTCTGACGATTGTCAGCAAAGCTGGTGATCTGCTGCTTAAACAAGTTGACTTAGCCAACGTGTCGCTGTCTGTGGCTGAGTATCATTGGTTCTTTGCAAAATGTACAGAGCTTTTAATAGGAATATTGCTCTCGTCCTTAAGCACTATGATTGTTGACTGTTGCTTGTTTCATCGGTCTACTCGGTTTTTTAAATTGCCAATTGAATCACTTATTTTTCCCGTTGGAAGTAAATGGAGAAAGTTTCACGGAAGAGTGCACTGCCTACGGTAGCGCAGCAAGTTACGCTGCCGCCTCACGGCAAGAGGGCTTCGGGTTCGATTATCGGCTGTGTGCCCAATTCTTTTCTGTGTGGATGATGCTGCAGCGCAATCACATTCGCATTTTCTCGTGGAAATGCATCTCTAGTTTGCACTGTTATCTCAGGATGTGTTGAAGAAACACACATCGTAGAATTACACTCTCCATTCGCAATGGATCGCTGTTTAATAGCTCTAGGATTCCCCTGGTTAAGTGGATGGAATACATATACAGGTAACATATAGTAGAAGACTGGGGGCTAAGTTTCAGGGGCAGTTGAATTCCTCCAAGTAGAATTTGAAACTCGCTCTACAAATGCTCACCAAGGTCCTCTCCCAAAAGCAGGAAAAGTAACTCGCCCTATTCAGGATTCAGTGTTCAGCTTTCCACAGTTGTATGTTATTGGAGTTTGTAATGAGATTCCATCTAGGCTGCTCTGTTTTTATCATCGTTTTTAACATGTTTCTTGACGACTATGATAACCTAAAGCAACAAAGACCTAGCTGTTACTACCTAAAATAACTTACAAGAATTATGTAATGTTTTCAAAATGACATGTATTACTGTTTAAAGGAATATTCATGTCTGATCATCTTTTTTGTACATAATTTAATTTTGGTTATTGTTTTTAACTAAAGTAATTTTCTTACAAGGTTTTCCCAGGGTCTATATCTAAGACAGATTGATTTGATGAAAGACTGTGTTGCCAAAACTTCAACAACATTGTCGAGAAGGAACAAATTGCTCAGAAAGGTAGCTCAATTTTTGCCATAAGCATAAAAGGCCAGCCTTTGCATAAGACTCTTCAGTACTACTCTATGCATGTGTCTCTGCATACTTTCCTTGCCGAGGCAGGCAGATTTCTCAGTAACAGGGAATATTGTGGCAAAATAATGACCTATTTCAGACATAAAATACATACATACATATTGTGCTACTTGGCGGAGAAGAAAAGGCTGGGTGTTTGGGATGATGGAGGTTAAAGGAGCTTGCCGTCTACCAGTCTTGAAGATGGTAAAGGACCGTTCCAGGACCACATTGATGCCAGTTGTCACAAACCACATCAGAAGGGGGTCAACTACTAACAGTGAAAATTGGAGAGCATGTCTCAATGTGCAACATCTACAAGAAGACAGACACCTTACTGTAAACCACAGTGAATATTTTGTTGATCCCCAAAATGGTTCCCACACACAACATTGAACAGGTATCAAGATTCAGGGGTAACAAGACCAGAAAACTTTTAAGAGAACACTTGCAATTCATCTAGTGGTACTACTGGCTGGGAAGAAGAAATCAAGGGGTGAGAACCAAAGGGGCGCAAGTGACATTTTGGGTGAAATATATATATATATATATATATATATATATATATATAGATATAGATATAGATATAATCAAATGACAGCTCTTGATGAGCTCTTTCTACTGCCAAAAGGACACAAGTGAATTCTTAATCAGTTTAGAGTTATTTATCAAAAACCAAAGGACTTAACACTGAACATATTGATCCAGTTGGCGCCAAAAGGGCATTGGCGCACTCACGCCCTTTTGACATTGAGAAACGTATTGTGGGTAAAGCTTGTGGATAGCTCATGAGTCAAAATCGCTGACACCACATGTAAGCTAGGTAGGTCAACCAACAGAAGAGAACGGTTTTTAACTGCTGAAGAATTGTTACTAAGCATATTTCAAAATAAGGAAGAGCTGATGGGACAATTTAATAAAAGTCTTTCTCTCCCCTACCCCCCGCGCTCTCTCTCTCGCAAACGCACACACTGACTTGTGTTTTTTTTAGATTTATATCGAGGAGATTACTGACATTGCTTTTGCCAGATCTGTACCCTCCCTCTTTGAGTTGGGTGCTGGGGAGCACCTCTCTCTCTCTCTCACTCACACACACACACACACACACCGTAGGAAGAAATAATGGAGGGAGGCTGAGTGTGTGCGTGCGCGCACGTGTGAGAGTGAGCACGCGTGTGTGCGTATACATGTATGTGTGTAAGTGTGTGTGAAAATCAAAGGGTTGCGCTACATGAAAGAGGATCCAAAAGGTATTCAGTTCAAATATGAACTGTCCAACCAAGTTGCTTGAAGTTGGAAAACAAGAGAAGATTTTCTCATGGAATGGAACCTAAAACGTAACACACATGACAACCTGGGATCACTGCTGTGAAAAAGAAAGACTTATTTAATCTGCGCACGAATGGCAGTATCCCTCACTCTTATGTGGACTTCAGCTAGACTTTACAAGTCAGCCATTCAGCATAGCCTACTATCTCATTTCCAATTCCATCTGAAACTTTCATGCTGTTGGAAAAATACTACTCTCCTTTAAGCTAACCACTGTAGTAACCATGATAAACAATGTAACCATAATGTATTCATTATTATAGGGGTGAATCAATGTAATCGTTTATATTAACAGCTATATAACTATACAATCCTTTGTATTGCAAGAAACATCATGTTCTCGTTGTTCAGAAAGAAAAGGCCTGTGCGGCCCTATAGAGGACAGCATGTGAGATAAGGTTGGCGCCTCTGCCAGAGTATTGTGGTCAGTCATAATATATGGAGAAGGTGAAATATTCCTGGTTTGTGCTATATCTCGCTCCACCGCTTAGCAGGGCAGTAAATATGGTAAACGTCAAGGAACTACACAATAATGACGATAAGTGGAGTCTTTGAAGATGGGCTGGCCGAGGTGCCCCACATACAAAGAGACAAAGTAATGTGTATCTTTTTTGAGAAAACGTGTATAAAGGCCGGTGCTTTGTGAGAAGGAGTCAGTCACTCCCCGGGACCTGACTCAGTTTGTTGTATGCCTTTTGAACTATACAATAAACTTACACTGCATCTGACTCATTGTTAGACTCCTATTGTTTTGTCTCAGAACAGGTATCGTGTGGCGTTGGGACTCAGTCTCATTTGGCCCAGGTTGAGAATTTCACCCATAATGCTCTCTGTTAAATACATTGTTTTGCTGTTATGTTGTTATATCCTCAAAATTCAGTAGCTTACTTCGTATTCCCAATGTTCTGTAACCTTTCTTTCAGTGGGTAATATGGCTAAATGTTCCTATTTAGTTATTACTCTTTAATTATTAGTTATTAAATGTCATTACTTCAGTGTCACTTGGTTAATGAAATTTACTATCATATTTTTTATTATTACAGAGGACATCACATCTGTAATGTCTTTTCAATTGCCCTTTTGCCCAAAAGGTTAAGTGGCTAGGATTGCGATTTTAGCAAAATTAGTAACATTCAGTGAAATAATTTGATGTAAGGATTTTTTTATGTGATATTTCATTTTATCACAATGGATTGTTGTGTATTTTAAACTCATTAATGTAATGCTTTGTTCATACTGTCATCAGATGCGCTCATATTTTATATTCGAAATGGAATGAAACATTGGTGCCAAAAAGGCGCATGTGACTTTTTTTCAACTTTAAAAAAGTAGAAAAAATATTTTTTATGAATAATGATGGTATACTTAATGAACAATATTTTGTCATTCATGTGTGTAAAAACTTTTATTATTGGAGATTGAAATCAGTATTCAAAGCCAGCTCAAACTATGATCATTTTTTGTTTGTGAAGTTGGTGAAATGTCACTTGCGCCCCTTTGGTTCTAAGCCCTCAAAATAGGAAAGGTGCCTTGGCACAGTTGATCCATGATATTAGAAAGGTGTCTGTGTTCTGACATTTTTTTCTCGGATACTGAAATTTGCCTTTGTCATGCTAGCTTCTTCTGCTTTGTTTTGTTATGTTGATCACTTAATCAAACTGCTTAGGAGTATATGCAAAACAGAAGGTGACAGAGCAGATAGTAAACTTTAAAATATGATTTAATGGGCCTTTGATGTATTGTCAGCTACTGTTATTTTATGATAGCTACAGAGGTGTCATAGACATTTAGTGCAGTTAAGTTGTATTAACCATTAGCTGAAGTCACATAGTGTTCCTTTAAGTCCTGCTGTGATTAATTAATCAACTGCTTTGCTAGCATTGAAAAGGTCACACTTTGGGCTTCACACACATTTTTGTTGATGTTATGCCCAGGCTAGGGGAAACTGAGCATAACATAAAGTGACTCCCCTTTTCCCCACTCCCAATGATGACCATTGCGCCAAAACGAATACTGTCCAAACAAAATTTGATTTATTTACAAAAAGGGTGGTAGTGTTAGCATCGGGGTGAGCATGGCCAAAACAGCAAACAAAGCAGTCTATAATATTACCTATTAAATGACCTATTCCCATCAAAGAAGACAAAAGAAAATACAAGTTGCTAATGCACATTGTTTATAATACATATAACGAATGTCAATCAGAAAGCACAGAAGTAGTGATCGCTTCACAGCGAGCATGGTCAGGTTGGGAACCTGGAAAACAGGAGGGGGAGCAGGCATCAGAAACAGCATCTTTTTAAAATTGGCGCCATCAGTCTGCAGACCAGTCCCCAGCCGCCACCTGTAATCCAACACATTAAAAGAAATACAAAAACATACAGGGGACAACACACCAGACAGGGGAAATAGCACCACCCGCAGACGGGGAGAAAATCAAAACCACACAAAAGCAATAACACACATTTATGACTTAGAGTCATAACAGTTGATTATAGTGACAGTGAAGATGGGTGGCAGTAAGGCAAGCAAAGGGTCATAGAAACCTTTAATACAACGTGGGTACTTTTCCTTTTGTGAAAATAGATATTGTGTGTTCTGCAAAGATGTGTGTTGCTAGACCTGGTCAACTTATAGGCCTATCCACTCTTATTTCTATCTCCTTTTCTGAACTACTTTAGTGAGAATTGTGAATACAATTGCAGTTGATTTTATTCTATGGACCAGGTAATACAGGACAATCCCATTAAATAGAACACTGATTCTATTTTTTTGAATTTGTATTTTTGGTTATCATGCTCTTAGCATGTACACACTTCCTTTTTCTACAGTGTGCTAATGTACAAGAATTGTAGTTAGTTCCTGTGATATTTCTATGCTTTGATAGATCCCGGGATATTACTACACTGTAAATTACAGTGCTGTATTTCTGTGTAAGTACAGTGTAACTGTGCAATTGCATACATTCATCCATCCATTTTATGCTGCTTATCCGGGACCGGGTCATGGTGGCAGCAGGCTGAGGAGGGTAGCCCAGACATCCCTTTCCCCGGCTACATCCACCAGCTCCTCCTGGGGGATCACAAGGCATTCCCAGGCCAGCCGAGATACATAATTCTCCCAACGTGTCCTGGGTCTTCCCCGGGGTCTCCTCCCAGTTGGTCGTGCCCAGAACACCTCCACAGAGAGGCGCCCAGGAGGCATCCTGACTAGGTGCCCACCTCAACTGGCTCCTTTCAATGTAGAGGAGGAGCGGCTCTACTCTAAGCCCCTCCCAGGTGTCTGAGCTCCTCACCCTATCCCTAAGGGTGCGCCCAGCCACCCTATGGAGGAAGCTCATTTCCGCTACTTGTATCCGCGATCTCATTCTTTCGGTCACTATCCAGAGCTCGTGACCATAGGTGAGGGTTGGAACAAAGATCGACAGGTAAATTGAGAGCCTTGTCTTCTGACTCAACTCCTTTACCATGACGGTCCGGTACAACAAATGCATGACTGCCGCCGCCGCCCCAATCCGCCTGTTGAATTCCTGCTCCATTTTACCCTCACGCGTGAACAAGACCCCGAGATACTTGAACTCCTCCACTTGAGGCAGAAACTCAGTCCCAACTCGGAGGGGGCAAGCCACCCTTTCCGGCATAGGACCATGGCCTCGGACTTGGAGGTGCTGATCCTCATCCCGACCGCTTCACACTCGGCTGCAAACCACCTCAATGCGTGCTGGAGGTCACAGTTTGATGAGGCCAACAGAGCCACATCATCTGCAAAAAGCAGAGACGCAATCCTGAGGCCACCATACTAGACACCCTCCTCACCCCAACTGCGCCTTGAGATCCTGTCCATGAAAATCAAGAACAAGATTGGAGACAAGGTACAGCCCTGACGGAGTCCAACACTCACTGGGAACAAGTTTGACTTTCTGCCGAGAATACGGACACAGGTCTCACTGCGGTTATACAGGGAACAAATGGCTCTCAGCAGTGAACCTGGCACCCCATACTCCTGCAGGACACCCAAGGGAACACGATCGTAAGCCTTCTCCAGACTCCCACGCAACATTGAGGAGGTGTGTCAGCCATGACAGCTGTGGGGCCTAGCTGAATACTTTAACCGTCACCAGACCTCTTTGGCCTCTTAGTGAGGTGTAGTGGTAAAATACAATCACAGGTATATATTTTGTTAAGTGAATGGAATGTGTGAACATACTTTTCATCTTGTGTTACACTTCTCTCACTCAAACACTGGTTTATCAACCAAGCTCTCACACACCTGCCCCACTGTTTTAGAGAGCTCTCATTATCTATGGGCGTCAAGGCCGAAGGCCCTTGGCTGCACGGGTATATCTGTGTGTGTGTGAGACCTTGTTGTCAGTCTTCCACCATCGAGACTCTGTCTTCCACCATCAAGACTCTGTCTGGGTGCCTCTGATGACCTGCTCTCTGCTTTTGCTGTATACTCTACCTTTTGCTCAATAAAGACAAAAGAGCTACCTTAAGTCATCGTCGTGCCTGTTTATTATTTTCAACACTTTTAAAAACATTGATGCCCAACACAGCCCAACAACATCCAAAGCCTTCAGCATTTCAGGTTGGATAATTCAGCCATATTTAACAATGTTTTGACCTATGATTGGCATGTGTGCACGTATATCTTAAATTATTCAATGTAAATATTAATAGGGATGCCCTCTGAAAATCAAAGAGTCAAATCATCTGTCAGAGACCCGGATTCAAGTCAAGCAGTCGTTTTTTTCTTTTAGTCTGTCAGTGTGCATTACCATAAGATAAAACAAACAGAAGTTTATAAAAATGCACAGGAACAACATTTCAATGAGAAATTATAAATAAGGGGAATCATACATTTATTTTTATATTCTAGCAGGGATAGCTGGCGTGCTTGCTAAAAAAAATCCATGTGACAACATGAGCTGGTGTTTAACTGATGAGAGAAGCTGAGGCCTGAGGTGGAGTGGTTTGTAAACTAGGTAGGCTATAACCATGTCTCAGAAGACGTCTAAAGTATGGCGTCATTTCGAACTGTTGAAGGACAGCCCTAACAAACTCGCTTATCATTCAACAACATTGAACAGGGCAAACCACTTGAAACAGGTTGCATATCTAGGTGGCCATCAGAAAAAGAGACTGAGGACTTTTTCATCTTAAAGATTTCAAATCTTAAAAAAGTGTTTAATTAGTTTATTTATTTGTTTACACTGTGGGGCCTAACAGAATGTTTTCTGTGGTATTAAGGACAAAAGAATGCACTATGTTGTCTGTGGTGTTAAGGTCAGAAGAATAGACACAGACGTAATTACGTCCCTTAGTCCTCATAAATTCTTTACCCTTAAACATAGCAAAGATGACCAGAAATCTATCATTTTCTCTCAGATATGGGTTAAATGTATTTGCTATCTGTGGCAGACAAGGTCAAAGGCCTTGTGGAGCATGGGTATATCTTTGAACGAGAAATTGTTTTCTTTAGTCAGTAACATGATGACTCAGTCTGGGTAACATCGTGTCCACAGTGTGCAGGAGAGTCTCCTCTCCTCTCCTCTGCTCCTGTTTTAGCTGTATCATCATTGAACTCTAACTGTACGTTCACACTAAGAGCAGCGAGAGTGTCAAAAGACGCTCAAACCTCCCTACCAACAACGCTGTTGAACACTGCGGACGCTCTGACGTTGATGAAATAGGCAGGTACAAGTTCCTTCGGAAAGCTTGGTTATGCAAATGTTTTTTAAAGGGGCCACAAAGCAAAACAAACAAACAGGTCGAGCGGTATCTTTGTGCTGACTGACCACCAGTAGGCTATAAGTTAACCTTATGAAATATTTTAAATGTGAAGGTGAGAAATCGATCGATGACAGAAATAAATTAACAATTCTAATTACATATTTCGTAACAAAATAAACTAATGAAATACACTACTTAAAAGCCATTTTTGCTGTGTGTCTTTTGTGTTAATGCTAGGCGAGGTCAAATTCCAGCATGGAGTTTATAGGACACATTTACTAGCCTTGGTCTTTAATTAACACTAACGTTTGTGCATAACCTACATTACAGTAACTGTGGTCCTGTTCCTGATTGAAGTTTGGTGACTAATTAGTGTAACTGGTCAAGTCTGTATTGTTTTGAGCCAATGAATTGCACTCCCGCTTAAAATCGAGCGTTCTGGAGCGAAAATGTTGCCTATAAAATGTGTTCAGCTTCATATCAAATTCATCTTATCACTGTGGACAACCGAGAGGTCGTTGTGTTCGGTGCTGCTTTGCTTTACCTGAGGCTAAGACGTCGGAGATCCGACTGGGTTCACCCGATTCTTCAGGCTCGTGAGCAGCTCGGGGAATATCACCGGCTGGTGCGGGAGTTACGGCTAGATGATGACAGGTTCCAGTCATACTTTAGGCTTGACAGGAGCCAGTTCGACAGCCTGCTCTCAAAAGTCGGGCCCCAGATTGCCAGACTGGACACCAACTGTCGGCGTGCTATTTGTCCGGCTGAGCGCCTGGCAATTTGTCTACAGTAAGTTTATAATTTTTTTTTTTTAATTTTTGTGTGTTTGTGCTTTAAATGGTCCTGCAATTTCGAATTTGGTTTTGTGTTTTCAATTGCCTGGACAGTAATTTCAGTGTTTTATGCCTATTTACTGTTTGGCAATATAGCATAATGCTGTATTTTTGCTAGTTCATTTTGCCTTACTGTAATTTTTTTTTTCCAGATACTTGGCCACTGGTGATTCCTACCACACCATAGCTTTCAGCTACCGTGTCGGAGTTAGCACCGTGGCAGGTATTGTTGTAGAGGTTGCCAGGGCCATATGGGACGCCTTAGTGTCAGAGTTCATGCCAGTCCCCACCATTGAGGACTGGCAGAGCATCGACACTGACTTTCTCCATCGGTGGAACTTCCCCAACTGCTTCGGGTCCATCGATGGGAAACATGTGGTGATCAGGGCTCCTGACAACTCAGGGTCCCTATTTCACAACTGCAAGGCTAACTCCACCTTCGGCCAGGCACTCCGAGATGGGACCCTTGGTCTGCCACAGGATGCTCTGCTGCCAGGTGCAGAGCATTTGGGACCACAGCCATTTGTGTTTGTGGCAGATGAGGCCTTTCCGCTCCGTCGAGACCTCATGCGGCCTTTTCCAGGAACCAACCTCTCCAGCAGGCACAGAGCTTTCAACTACAGGCTGTCACGTGCAAGGCTGATTGTTGAGAGTACCTTTGGTATTCTAACAGCTCAATGGCATATGTACAGAAGAGTCATTGGCATCAGCCCTGCCTGTGTGAAGGCTACCTGTGTCCTGCATAACTTCCTGAGGAGGACCGCAAGCACCACCAGGACGCCCATACCATCGGCTGGAGACAGAGAAGCTGCTGGCCTACAGGAGGTCACCTGAGTGGGCAGCAACAACTCCACACGGGAGGCCATCCGTGTCAGGGAGACATTTGTTTCCTATTTCTCTGCAGAAGGAGCTGTCCCCTGGCAACCAGCGGCATAATTCATGTCTACAAACGGTTCTTTTAAGAGCCACCAATAACTCAGAAAAAACATCATTTCCATTTTCAGCACAATATTTTTATGTGATTAATAATTCAATTGCACAATTTACTAATTGTTTTGCACTGAAATATCATGTGACAATGTAATGAACGTGATATATGTGTCCAAAATTAAGTGGTTCCGTTTAGTACAATATTTTCTACATTGACGTATTGTTAGAAAGTGACAACACCCGCTCACCCTACACCTTTTAAATTAGAATATGATAGATTTGAAAATAAAACACATATAACCAGAAATGTTTTCAAAAAATTTATTATAATAACCACAAAATGGAGACAGAAGAACTGTGAGGGAGAGCACAAGGTGCAGCTGACCAGACTGCGAGGGAAATAAGCTTACTAACACCCCTCACAGCCTTATCAGCTGCACCCCGTTACTCTCTCCTCACTGTTCGGTGTCTCCAGCCTCCAGACATTTTGCTTGATAAATTAATGTGTATATTTGATATTTTAAGTCCTGGCGCCTCCTCAAAGACAAGGTCCTAAAGTCCTCCAGCACACTTCTAAAGAAGAGGCTGTCACTGTCCTCTGGAGCAGGGCTGGGAGGGCGAGCTGTGCTGCTAACAGCCTCAAGAGCTGTTAGCAGCCTCTCCTCAAACTCGGCACTGTTTGACCTCCTCCAGCGTTTCTGGCCCCGGTCATTCAGCTCTCTCTCTTCCTCTCTCTCTCTCTCTCTCTCATTCCCTCTCTCTCACTCTCTATCTCTCTCTTCCTCTCTCTCTCTCTCTCTCTCTCTCACTCTCTCACTCGCCTCCCACTGATCTTCAGTCTGATTGTGCCCGGCCATGACATCCTCTCTCTCCTCTGGAGTCATGGTTCCCTCAACCCCCCCGTCATATTACTGGAAGTTGCTCTGTCTTCCAGGAAGGGGTTGAGGAAGCCCATGACCCCACTGTAGCGCCATGGCCGGGCACCGCTCGCCCCTGCTCCACTTCTCTTCCTCTCTGCCTCCTTTCTCCTCTCTTTCCTATAAGTGTCCCTCAGCGACTTCCAGCGCTTTTTACAATCTTCAACTAGTGAAAAACGATAGAAAACACATATTCCATGAATACCTCATTACCTAATTACTCATATTTCAGAATAGCTTGTCTGCATGCTATGTCTAAAATGGCATAGCTGTATGTGCTACTGTACATATTTAAGCCTAATGCCATGCATCGTTATTTTTGCCAGCTAAGCAAAGTCTGTGTGAACTCTTGGCAATCTATGATGTGCTGGTAAAAAAAATTGTTTAACTAGGTTCACATCAACGGTGCTCACGTAGCAAAAGTTTAAAATGTGCATTTCAGATTTACCGTAAATGACTCAGTGTATAACACTGACACATTGTTATGATAAAAACACATTTTAAAGCATGAAAAAAGCATGAAACTAGGCCACGTTATGCATGTATGATGGCTAATAAGGACACTTGCGCTAAATTTTTTATGGCAGGTTAAAGTAGGCTATTGTACAGCTCCGCTATTACCTCACGTTTAACAGCATCATCTATATACGTCGCATTTAAGTAAGTAGCCGTATAATGTTTGTTCTAGTTGTACATTTAATTATAAGAAGACAAAAACCGATGTTATAAATTAGTAAAGTAAACATTACTGACTGATTAGCATCAACCAACTTTTCTGCTTGCTATGGCGCTAAAATTAAGATGCAATTCCATTCAACCTTCACAAAATATATATATATATATATTATCCACTTCACCAACTTACCCGGAACACCAACAATTTCAGAGACCTTGACCCATGCCTCCTCTTTTTTATTTTTGTCCCTGTATGCAAACAGGGACACGTCGTAGAGCATGGGGAAACCCACCACAGATCTAATTAGTTTCTCCTCCATTTTGCCTTGGACCAAAAGTTTTGTGGGAACAAAGATTTATTTCTTATGTTGAAAGAGAAATACAGTAGCCTAATAAGTCTGTCCTGTTGAAGATGAGAAGTTATTATTTCATAGCAGACAGTGCCATGAATTTATTTTAAACTGTTTCATTTGTTTATTCATTTACACATTGTTTTTAGTGTTTAAAGTGAAGTTAAAAAAAAAAATAGGCTACAAGAGCTTGATTTAAACAGAAATACATGTGTGCTGCCTGTCTATTCTTCCGACAAATCCACATGGTAGCACGACATTACATGTTGGCAATTCAAATGGGCCACAGTTCAAATCTTGCATCACGTGCAGCTGTCTTTTATTGATTTTTAAATGCTCAAAAATATGTTCTCATGACTTTCTTGCATTTGACTATGTTAGTGTGTTTGAAATTATCACTGAAACTCACGCCAATGGAATTTCTGATCGCCAGATATGAATATATGAAAAAAAGGAACAAATAGTCGAATATTCATATTAAACAGCCAAATCCAGTTTGACTGACAAAATTCTTGGGTACAGCCCTATATACCAAACCTTATAATTTCCAGAATACCATTATTTTATGTTATGTCTGGTATAAAAACATTGATGTAAAGACATAAATACTATTACAGATGTGCATTGAACATTTTATTTTCATTGAACGTTGTAACATCTTGTTTTCTGCTGTTCACGCACTCTCATCTCTGAACTCTAGAGAGCGTCAGCCACCTTAACCTTTTTAACCTGATGATATGATCCTTTACTGTCATCACACAATTGGTCACGTGGCAAGCACATCAACACTACATTCAGTCAGAGCATGGAGTGCCCGTGGCCAAAGAGCATGGCAAAAAGATCGTCCTATTATTCTTGTATTAATTAACAAATAAAGAAAAAAAAATAAAGAACCCAGCTCTCAGATGGGAGCCGGCTCCCATCTTTCACAAAAAGGAACCAACTCACAGAGCCGACTTGTTCATGACGACACATCACTAAACCAAAGGACACTACTGTTTAACACCAGTGTACTTACATAGTAACTCCACAGGAACTGTCAATTTAATGTAAAATGTAAGACATCAGTTGTCACTGTGTAACCACTGTGTAAAATCAGTGTAACAGCATGGTAACTCCACAGGAACTGATCATTTAATATAGTCACCAACCACTGCGTAATATATAAAATCAATAACGTGCTACACTACAATGCTCTTATTCTACTGTAATTATTCATATAAATACAGTGTAGCAAGATTGTATATATTTATTATTACACTTTGTTTTGCTGCATTACAATGTTAACCCTAACCTTATTTCTAAATGCTCAGTCATTTTAATTCAGCACACACGGTATAGCAAGCACTGCAATTGCACACCCCTCCTGGAATCGCAACCTTATCATGGTGGAGGGGTTTGTGAGCCCCTGTGATCCTGGGAGCTATGCTGCCTGGAGCATGTAGCTCCTGGCAGGGTCACCCAAGGCAGAGAGGTCCCAGGTGAGGGGCCAGAAAAAAAGCGATTCTGAAAGCCCTTATGATCAGCACCCACATAGAAACAGGCATCTCGCCCGGAATAGGGAGACCGGGGCCCCCTCCTGGAGCCAGGCCTAGGAGGGGAGCCTGCCACAGGGTCCAGCCAGGCTCAGCCCGAATGAGCCACGTGGGGCCGCCCTCTCGTGGGCCCACCACCTGCGAGAGGAGAAATAGGGGCCGGGTGCGATGCCACACAGGTGGCGGGTTGGGGCGAGGGCCCTGGCGGACTGGACTTACGGTACAGAAACTGGCTTTTGGAGTGTCACCTCTCTGGGGGGGAAGGAGCCGGAATTTGTGCGGGAGGTGGAGCGATACCAACTAGATATAGTTGGGCTCACTTCTATGCACAGCCTTGGCTCTGGAACCAAACTCCTGGATGGGGGCTGGACTCTGTCCTGACCGCCACTGTGTTTGAGTTTGTCCCGGTGAACGAAAGGGTTGCCTCACTGCGCCTTCGGGTTACAGGGGGGAAAACTCTGACTGTCATGACGGCGTACGCGCCAAACGGCGGCTCAGAGTACCCAGCCTTCCTAGAGACACTGGAAAGTGTCCTAGTGAAGACACCATCTGGGGACTCTGCAGTTCTACTGGGAGACTTCAATGCTCACATTGGCAGTGATGGAGAGACTCAGAGGGGAGTGATTGGGAGGAATGGCCTACCAGATCTGAACCCGAGTGGTGCCTTGTTGTTGGACTTCTGTGGGAGTCATGGATTGTCCATAACGAACACCATGTTCGCGCATAAGGCGGCTTATAAGTGTACCTAGTACCAGAGCTCCTTAGGCCAACGGTCGATGATCAACTTTGTAGTCGTTTCATCAGATCTGCGGCAGTATGTGCTGGACACTCAGGTGAAGAGAGGGGCGGAGCTGTCAACTGATCACCACCTGGTGGTGAGTTGGATCAGATGGCGGGGGAGGCTGCCGGACAGACCTGGTAAACCCAAGCGCATAGTGAGGGTGAACTGGGAACAGCTGGCTGAAAGGTCTTCAACTCACACCTCCGGAGGAGCTTCTCCCTGATCCTGAGGGAGGCTGGGGACATGGAGTCTGAATGGACCCTGTTCAGAGCCTCCATTGTTGAAGCGGCAGCTTTGAGCGGTGGCCAGACTGTCGTCGGTGCCTGTCATGGAGGCAACCCAAGGACCCAGTGGTGGACGCCACCAGTAAGGGAAGCTGTCAGGCTGAAGAAGGAGGCCTTCCGGGCTTGGCTAGCATGGGGGAATCCGGAATTGGCTGAGAGGTACCGGCACGCCAAAAGGGCTGCAGCGACAGCTGTCGTGGAAGCATGGGAGGAGTTTGGGGAGGCCATGGAAAAGGACTTTCGGTTGGCCTCAAAGAGGTTCTGGCAAACCGTCAGACGACTCAGGAGGGGCAGGCAGGGCCTCATCCAGGCTACTCTTAGCAGGGATGGAGAAGTTCTGATCTCAACTGAGGATGTGGTCGGACGATGGAAGGAACACTTTGAGGAGCTTCTAAACCCGACAGACACGCCCTCCACAGAGGAGGCAGGGCCAGAATATTCAGGAGGCTCGTCACCCATCTCTCTGGCAGAGGTCACTGAGGCAGTTGGAAAACTCCGCAGTGGCAAGGTTGCCTCAACACTGGCCAGTAGTACTGCTTAAACATAAGTTTTGCTCAACTTTCCTTGTGGTAAGCAAATTTCTCAATTACTCTGGTTAAAGTCAGTCATCTCAGTCTCTTCCCAGTCTCTTTTCCATTGACAGTATGGCCAATGCATTCAGTCTCTCCTGGGTCATGATGTTTCTGAGAAAATTTTTAATTCTTTTCAAGCTCTCACTCTCACTATGTCCACGCAAGGCCAACTCAAAGGCTCGACAAAATTTTACATTGTCTGTTATTCACAACAGAATCATTTTTACGTGAACCAAGCAATCTGCCAAAAGTATTACCATGAACAGGTGAGCTTTTTTTAGATTAACCGTAACATTTCCTTTGTACACACGCAGGCGTAAATGAAAAGGCTTAAAAGCATAGTGAAAGGCACTGGCTGAACAAACTCCACAACCTGAAGCGGGATTTCCTTGCACCACGTCCAATATTTCCGTATCTGGACAGTTCGTCAACCTTCATCCCTGACAATCACCAAATTAACACAATACCACAATTTACAGAGGCAACAAAATACGATGTTGTGGTGTTTTTACATTTGCCTTTTTTTTTTTTTTTTTTTGGCTGAGCTATGAAGTACTTCAGCCCCCCCCCAAAAAAACGACTATGCTCCCCAAAAATGTTTAGCACCAGCCGCCACTGGTTGTGGCAGTTCATCACACACTCATTCATGACAGTTAAACTGCACACAATGTTTAGAATTTGAGCATTATGACTTGCATGCCAAAACTGTGTCCTTGTTTTTTTCCTTTTTAGCACACAAATGTTAAGTAAAGGCAATGTCTGACAATGAGAGATAACATGCAGTTCAGCGTCATACATGGAAATAAAGAAAATTTGTAGATGCATATTTACACAGCACATACAATGGGTTGTAGAACTATTGCAGGTTACATGACTAGGTGTTGTGTAAAGAAGTATTAGTGTATGCAGTCATTGAGCATAATGACATTTACATGTCAAAAGGTTTTTTTTGTAGTTTTATTTAGAATCATGACACTGGTGTCTATATTGACACACATGAACATTCAATTGACAGTAGTATTTGTTTTTGTTTGCCAATACCTCAGCAGTTGGGTTGGGCATATTATGTGGTTTTGTCGTTTTGAGCCCAAATCCTTTTAGCTGTTGCTATGACCATGTAATCTGACACACACATCAGATGTGAGAGCATAGCTGGATGACGAAATGTCATGGGTCTTGAATCGTCAGAGGTGCAAGGGCCCGCCAGCGCTGCTTGCGGCTATATTGTATTTGTTGGCTTTTTTGTGGCAGCTGAAGGCAATGTTTAATTAAAATGGAGGATAACATACTTCTGCAATATTTAATTAAAATGGAGGATAACGTACTTCTGCAATATTTAATTAAAATGGAGGATAACATACTTCTACGTGGAAATTTTACTTTTGTTTGAGAAGTCTGAGGTTTGGCCAGTGCAGTCTGCTTCTTTGGTTTGTATTTAAAGTTTTGGTAAACATGTCTTAGTCATCTTGAAAAAAATATAATGTGTGTAAGATGTAGAATATTCTACATTAATCATATGTGTAGTCCTTTCTCAGAATACTCAGCTGGCCCAAATCTATATATTTGTGCATTCTTCTATTTTGAAAAAGTACACATCCTGAGGACATTCAGAATACACGAAGTATCATGTATATGGGAAGACTCAAAATAAGTGCATGCCACTGCGTATTTAGAACAGGAGCATAATTTGAATGAGCTATAAGAGCTATAGTGTGTCATCATGAACATGTCTGATGTCAGAATTGGGTGTTCAGAACAAAAATGTTCCTGTATTACTGAGTACACATACACTCACACACACACACACAGACACACACACACACACACACACACACACAGGTAATGGCGGAGTCAAGCTTGAAATGACGTAGATGCCTAAATAAAGACAAGCACTTGTCAGGTTGTGATCACTGATTCTTTTCCTTCAGACAGATCATCAGACACCATTAGACCATCTCCACACAGCCTGACTGTAAGTACTTTGTCTGATAGTAAGTACTGACTCCTTGCATGTATTAGTGTTTTTGACTAGCCCGGAGGTTTTTAAAGGATGTTTATGATTACATTTTAAGGATGTTTATTATAACATTACAAAGATGTTTATGATCACATTTTAAGGATGCTTATTATAACATTACAAGGATGTTTATGTTAAGCCCTTGCAGTGCTCTCTGTCCAGCTGCAAAGCCAGAGCCTGACTCTCAGCTCAGTTGAAACTGAGATGCTTTTTATATTCAATCACTGTTTCATTCATCTGAATGTCTCCCCTTAGAACAATGAGGAACACAACAGAATTTCAAAATGCAACTTCTCTGAAATTCAGTGGAACACCAGCAAAAGCTTTTTTGTCCATGACACCATGTTTTTTCTTCCTGTATGTGAACATTGTGATGCTGTTCACACTGAGGTGCAAGGCAATCTTTCAGGACACTTCCCGTTATATCCTCTTTGGCCACCTGTTGTTTTCTGACTCACTCCATCTCTCACTGAGCATTCTTTACTATATGTTTGCTGTGTCTAAATTATACTTTGTTAGTTACGTCTGCCTGATTTTTGTCATATGTGGGGAGATTGTTACCACAATATCACCTCTCAACTTGGCTGTGATGGCACTAGAAAGATATGTGGCTATCTGTTTCCCTCTAAGCCACGCAGAGATTGCCACCTCCAGCAGAACTGGCATTGCCATCATTATAGTATGGATCCTGGGTTCACTAAATGCTGTTTCAGAACTGCTGGTGTATTTGATTTATGAGGTCCCCTCTGTTTCCATGAGGGTTTTTTGCTCCAGATACACCCTGTTTCAGTTGGTAATATATATTAATATCAATACAGCATTCATTGTGTTTTATTTTGTAACTGTGGGTATCATTATAGTGTACACTTATATTGGCATAATTATGGCAGCCAAGTCTGCTTCCTGTGATAGTGTCTCATTAAAGAGAGCAAACGGCACAGTGCTATTACATCTGATCCAGTTAGGTCTCTGTCTCACATCCACACTGTTTAGCATGATTAACACAACAATCACTTGGCACATGGATCCTTTTGCTGTTATACAGGTGCAGTACGTTTTGTTTCTTAGTCTCATCATCTTCCCTAGATGTCTGAGCTCTCTAATATATGGACTCAGGGACCAAGCTTTCAGTGGCCTTTTTAAATACTATTTCTGCTTTGGTCTCAGGAGCACAATGAAGCCTACTGTCATTGTAAATTAGCTTTTGATTCAAATAGTTGTATTCCTGAGGAAATGCAAGGACCAAATAATGGTCATTATATTTTTTCATCCTGCTCATTTTAAACCGAGATTTTGACAGTTTGTTAGTTTCAACAACAACAAAAAAAAATTTTTGCGTAAGAATTCTGGAACAAAGAAACCTCTCAAAAAGATCCTGTGTCTACGTTAGTTTGTAAATGTGTGTTTTTGTGACCTATGTTAATTTCAGCTGAAAGTTTAAAACAACACCATCAGTATTTGCAGAGGTATGTTTTTTGACTAATCACTAGCCTTGGTGTGTTCTAATGTGCTAATTCTTCCCTTAAACCAGCTTTAGGTATGTGTATTATAACTTGAGTTATAACATTCCTAATTTTGCAGACAGAAAAAATGCAAACTCAGGATGGCCTAGAGCCTAAAATGTATTTTCTTAATGAAAAAGAACTGTATAAAATGGAAGAGATGTGTAGGACGTTTCCTAAGCTAAACATGCCTGTTCTTTATACTGTAAACCCCAATGCCTGGGGACATCCCTGTCTTACTTGTCAACAGTCATCTCTGCTACAGACATCTCTGTTACAGTCATCTGTCTTTAGCTTCTGTGGATTGCTATCAGACTAGCATATGTAAGGGGGGGGGTTTAAAAAAGAAAATATCAGGACAGTTTATAATGACTATTTTGATTTGTCCACTTGTGAGCTGCTGTAATCAGTGCATCCCAAAGTAAACTCTTAAATTTTACTTTGCCTTATAAAAGGAGTAACAATTCATTGGTTGTTTTGGGGAGAAAAGCAGGAACTGTGAGGGGTAACTAGAAAAACATAGCTGGACATAGCATGCATAGCATAACTAAGGCAAAATACAAAATGTGCAGTTACTGCATTCTGTTTTAGTTTACTCATGCAAGTTATTGTATTACTTTGTATTGCCTTGAAACACAGACACAGATGCTTGCAAGAATTTTAAGTGGCCTGTTTGGTCCTCTCAGGCACTTAAAGAAATAAATAGATTGCTATAGTAGATTGAACACTTAATAAAAGATTCACGAGTGTATACATGTTGTAGCTGCCCCATTTTGCTAGCCTCCCAGATTTTTCCCAGAATTATGAAATCCAGAAGTCCGATCTGCAATACACATACGCACTTGATTTTGAGCACTGCCCGATTTTGCCGGAAGTACGAAAGTCCAGAAGTCCAGACTGCAATATACATGTGCAGTATCCGAAGCATGCGCACACTATATGACATGTTCCAGCAGTGCCAGATCTGTACTGCTAATGCGTAAACATTTTACGGCACAAAGAACGCGTAGTGTTTTAGCCTTTACAGACAGCTGAGATAAGTTCAGAACTCTACTATAAATAATGTGAATCAGGTGATGAGTTATGCCTTATACCCTGTACCCCTATGCTTTTTCAGTACAGCAGCTGTAAATATTGCTCATTGTAACATACTTACTATAATCTATGTGCAAAGTAGCTACAGATAATACAATACAAAACATCAAAAATCACAAAAATTTATCTTCGGAATTTTGGAAGCATTCCTATGTGATCAAACAAAATATGGTGTATACTATACTATATGAGGATAATCACACTTGATGAGGAGACTTGTGTGTGGAGCTTTGCAAAAGTGGTGTTACAATTCTGTGAGAAGCAATTGTTCTGTATAAACAATTTGTGTGAACAAACATGAAAAGTGCTTAGTTTTATAGATAGAGCCTTTCTTTTGAAAGTTAAGTAATGGTTTTAGAAGTTTAGTTCCCAGAGCCAGTTTCAGTGTGTGAGTGACTGAAAAACTGTAAAGATACCACATTTATTAAAATCACTTTTTGAATACCAACAGCTGATCCACCTGCTATTTTATGGCTAGACCATAAAACATTTTAAAGTCATTTTTCTCAGTTTCACTCAGTTTGCTGTGATCATCTCTGCTAAAATATTTTAACAAGCTTACAGTGCAAATGACATCAGTGGATAATGGACATCAGTACCACCTGACCCTGGTAAACATTTATGGATGCAGGAAACTCATTGAATTTTTCCATTGAATCAAAGCTTTACCTCTGTAAAACAAATACGTTTACATTTCTGTAAGAATAGGTTTAGGACAGTGGTAAGCCATGCTCGCTGTTTTTCCTTAGTTTATTGAATGACACCAGCTTATCTCCAAAGTTATCTAATACAAAAACAGACGAACGTGCAGCAAAACCAAATTGCTGTGTGTAAATAATTGATGTGATTTCTAATAATGAGACTGATTTCTTACCAGAGATCTTGCTAATGATGCCCGGGAGGTTTATAGCCTGATAGTCCTTGCAGTCTGCCCATAAATTCTACTGGGACTGCAGAGCAGGGTATCAGTTAAGTCTACTCCAACCTCTACTTTCCTATGCCATCCGACTCTTCTTTGTCATAAAGCCATGTTAATTCACTACTAAACCTAACCATGCAGTTGTAACAATCAGCTATATAAATATTGATTATTACCAAAACACACACATTAAATTGGATTATCCTTTAAGATATTATTGATGTGTTTCTGTGTCTTATTCAGCTCGGTAAACAAGAAACATACAAAGATAAAGCACTAAGGATAGCGTTTTCATAGTCTATATTATATAATCAAACACAAGCATATATTCAACCCTTCCCATTCACACACAGCAGCCAGTCACAGTTCTTAATGTCCCAGCCGCTGTACTGTTGACCTGTCCTATTAATAAAGTGAATCCTATATCAACTTGTGTAGCAGTGCTACACAGTATGCCAATGGTTTAGAAAAGTTCTAGTTAATGGTTCACAGTCTAACACTAATATTACTTAGCTACGACTGTAACCCTGCTGGACAATCAGAATTTGGCCACACATGATTGTTACCTTGAACACCTCAATTTATTGCCCAGTGTTCTGAACAGCACCATATTCAGTAGCCTAAGCAATAATTCAAGTACCCAAATTTTGGAAAAGGAAATGTCACTGTTTTTTCAAAAAACAAACAAACAAACAAAAAGCAGCTTTAGATAGAATGGACAAAATGCTGTTTTTGAATACAGTAAGCCAGATGTATGAAACATAAGCTGCTTTCCACTGCGGAAAGTTCAGGACGCAGAATTTTTTTCAGAAATTCAGGAACTTTACCCCCTTTTCGACTGCAGCAACCCAGGACAATTTTAGTTCCTGAACCATAGTTCTTAAACCTTGAATTGAGTTCTTGAAGTTCTTTTTTCAGTACCTACTCCAGAGTTGATACTTTTCAACAGCTCGGACAGAATTGTGTTTTTTGCCTCAATTAGTCCTACTTTACATAATCTTTATACTTCCTGTAGTTTGATGGCAGAGCAAAATACAAGTGCGTTCTGAGTAGCTCCGGAAAAGTTCCTGAAGTTCTGTGGAAAAGTGCCCTCTCTGGAGCTGAAGCTTACATACTACTGCAAATTAAAAAAAAACTTGGACATCTGTATTTTTGAAAAAACAGTACCATGAAAGGTTAGAAAATAATTAAGCATGATCCTTAAAGTTAGGCTGCCAGTTATGGTGACAGCAACCAAAATGTCTGTACTGAACTGTGTCAGCAACAGATATGATGGCCCAGACTTGGTGAATAGGTAGGTCTCTCAAGGTCAGTCCTAAAATAGTTTCAAAAAGGTAGTTTTATGTTAGCTTTGTGTAACAGGGAGAAGGTTTCCCCCTAATGGCATGCTCTGTGTATCCTTCCAAATACTGTTACTTAGGGAAACACCTACTCAATTATCCATTTTAACTCCGTCTTATAAATAGCCATACCTCATCCAGTTTTATAAATGTTCCTTCCGGTGTTGCGCTGTGTATGATGTCTCAGCAAACAAGTTGTTTAGCTAAAACCTCCAACATCTAACTTCATGTTCTGGGTCGAGTGTGAGTTTTAACGTAGGTGAGCGCAGTATAGCCATCACTTTCTTTAAATGGGGTTTATGCCTTGAGCTGACCACCAATGTTTTACAGGATCTGTGATTTCATTCACATCTTGGTTTTTGCCGGTAGTCCTGTTGGATCAGGTATGTTTTAAGGTTTATTGAGGTACCTCATGTTGGTCCAACTCATTGCTCACCCTCGTCTTGTTTTAGCCAACCTAGTTCTATCAAACATATGCTCAGAGCAGAGTAGCATCTGCTACCCTCCGGGACCCAGGTAATGGTTTTACCCCCATATTAGTGTTTTTGTATTTTATCGGGACTGATTTATAAACTCTTAATCAGCTTTGTGTTGTCTTCTAAGGTCATAGCCACAGCTATTTTGCCTCTTAATTGTTTTGCCTATTAATTGCTCACTGTTTTGCCACTAGCGTACTGTTTTGCCCCTAGCTATTGTTTTGCCTCTTGCTCACTATTCGTTCTTAGCTTCCTGTGTCATCTTGAGTTTGTTTCTTTACGTTTTTTCCGTTTTGGCTTTTTTTTTTGTTACGTTTTGTTCATGGTGTATTGTTTGACCTGATCAGGCATTGCTTTGCCTGCTTGACTGGTTATTGTCTTGCATGCTCTGCTGTTTACTGCTTTGCCTGAGATTTGTTGTAAACCTGCTTGTTTGGTAAACCAGCTGCTCTTGTTTTCAGTATTTGTTCCTTCCTCTCCAATAGAAGTGATCAGTGATGTGTCTGGCGGTCGTGCTGAGGGGGGAGGTCTCATAGCTGGGTTCCCTACTATTAACTCTTGCCACTGTGAGCTTAATTGATGTGCTTTTCTTGCACCTAACCCCTTCTTCCACCTCTTTTGCAGTGTGTGTGCCATGTGTGTGCCATGTATGTGTGAATGCGTGCATGTTCACAATCATGTGTGGCAGTGTTAAGTATTCCCCTCCTAAACTAGGTAAACCCCCATTAGTCCCCACTGCAGTCGGCATGCCTCACTCTTTCTTGACACCCCCTTGAGGCATCCTAGTAATCTTAGTGGTAGTTGTTGGTACGGAAACACTTTGTTTAGACCCCTCCTTTATGCTCGTATTAGGTAGTAAATTAAATTCTTTAGTATCTAAATAAAGTGCTGTTTCTTGTGCATTAACATTTCTTGCAGCTCCTTGTCTCCCATTACAGCAAATTTAATAAATTTTACTCTTATGACATTAGAAAACCACGTCTCTGCTCTTGTTTTACACTAAAGGACCTGGGCAATACTTGCTGTTTACTGAGGGATCAGGTACAAAGCTATCTCTTCGGGCGAAATTCCCGGAATGACGTTGTCGGTATATACATTGTACGAGGGGGACCCTTTAACTACCCTCCTACCTGCCCAACCCCTCCTGCGCCCCCCCCCCCCCCCATCACTCTTGGAAATCACATATGAAATAAAATTGAAATCACTTGTGGTGTTACACAAGGATATATCGTAGGACCAGTACTTACCCATTGCAAATGTTATCACAAAGCATGGGATTAGTTTTCATAGTTATCTTGATGACATGTAACTGTGTGTATCTGTTCCATCTGATGATCACTAACCCATATACAAACTAATCACTTGTTTGGAAGACATATCTTATGGGATTTACAACTGAATCATGGCAAATGGAGACATCATCAGTCATAAGGAATACTTTTACAGAAATCTACTCTTTCCTTCTATACCGGCTAAAAATAGTTTAATAGAGAATTTGGGTGTGTTGAAATGCACAAGGGATTCTTTTGGATGGATGAGAACATATAACGATAAACACCGTCAATATTATCAGGCTAAAAGCCAGCACTGGAGGTGGAAGAAAAAGGCTCCGCGGATTTTCCAAACCCACAATAATTATAAACTTTACATCGGATCTCATTCATACCACATCCTGTAATGAATGATACGCCCAACAGGTAAGCAACAAGATGCGCAAAGCATTGTGTATTGAAGAATGAACTTATAAATCACACAGAACATAAAACACTCAACCCTTAAACCCCCTTTTGGTGATCCCAAAATTAAACTAATAGTCTGTGTAAAATGAAATATCTTCAGCAATTTACTCTCTCCAAGCGGGACGCCCAACTGCCGGAGACACGTGGCTTGGGTGCTTCATGGCCAGAGATAGAGCCACACAAACTCGTGCACAATTCTGGTGCTTCTAAACTTGGCATGCACACTCTCCACCAACAGGGGATGATATGCACCAAAAATCAAGACCATCCTCTTCTCTGGTGAATTTATATGAATTTTTGAAATCTTTATTGTAGGCAACGTTAGGCAAATGGAAGGCCTTGACATGATATTTGACCCCACAGTCACAGAAAGCTGATGAGCCAGGGCTTAAAAACTTGCTATGCATTCTCTCCACCAACAGGATATGACATGCACCAAAAATCAAGACCATCCTCTTCTCTGATGAATTTATATGAATTTTTGAAATCTTTCGAAATCTTTACCTGAGAGGGGCTGCGGGTAGGCACGGGTTAGGATTAGGATTAGGGTTAGGGTTACAATTATGGTTACGGTTACAGCTAGATGTTTAATGTCTCAACTCCTATGACGACAGGGGGCTGCAGAATACTTTACTGGACTTATGCAAGATGGAGGGGTTTTTTTTAGCCTAAATGAGAAGGGCAGCTACTAGGCAAGGGAAACTTTAGGGCCTGGGCAAGGGCTAGGGCTAGAGCCAGAGCTAGGGTTAGGGTTAGGGTTAGGGTTACGTTATGGTCAGGGTTACAGCTAGATGTTTAATATTTCAACTCTTATGATAACGGGGGGCCGCAGAATACTTTACTGGACTTGTGCACGTTGGAATTTTTTAGCTTACCCAGTGGGGCTAGGGCTAGGGCTAGGGTTAGGGTTGGGGTTAGAGCTAGGCGTTTAATGTCTAAGCTCCTATGACAATAGTGGGCTGCAGAATACTTTACTGGACTGATGGAATTTTTTAGTTTATTTGGTGGGGCTAGGGTTAGGGTTAGGGTTTGCTCGTGTTTAAATCAGGTATGTTCAGGGTTGGGTTGGGGAAATCTCTCTCTGTTAATTATGGTACCCATTTTATTTATTGACTTTAATGTATTTTCATCTTATCTTCCACAACAGTTTCAGAAACAAAAAGGAACTAAACAAAAACTATGTATACCACTATGTATACAGGATAAACATAACAAATAATGGTGAATATCTTAGTTGAGTGTATTTCATGGAACTGTAGAGGCTTACATAAACTGACCAAAGTAAAGCAGGTTATGAACAGGATAAAACAGCTAAAAGCCAGGTGTAACAAAAGACTTTCAGTATCGTCTCCGGTTTCCAGCAGCGACCAATAGCGCAAGCAGTCACTCACTATTAGTTGGCCTTCTCCATCAGATTAGCCAATCGTAGCCGCACGAGTCTCCCTAAATACCACTGCAACAGCCGCCATCTTTGTTGGCGTGAAATTCAAAAGGGAGAAGACTTGTGGGGAGACTGCGATTGTTTATACACTTTTGGAGAGACTGCTGCTGTTGTTCATCCTGGAGTGCTGTTGTATTCTGCGTTTATCAGAATCTTTGTGTGCGTTCAGATACCAGTAAGTAAACTCTGCATTGGTGAAATATGCACGCATCTGAGTTTACTTTGTGTCCGATCGTTCGGTGATCATGCCCGCCATTATGTAGTTAAGTTTGTAAGATCCTCTGTTCTCGTAATGGCGGCATGTAGTAGTTTGTTTGTATGTCTGCTGTGTTTTCAGTCATTTCTATACATAGTATTACCTTTTACCATGTCTTATGTTGGTAAATGTAGCGTACCGTGAGTAATACATGCTTTATAATGCGGATATTATGTCTGTCGGTATCCGCAGTGACGTATGTTCGGTTTACTCGCTATGCAGATGCTAGTTTTGCCGTAGGCATGTGTATATTCGCACAAAACACAACAAACAAAACATATAAAACGATTACAAACACACCAATACATACACCCCCAAACAACAGCGCTGTACACATGTGCAATAGTTAGAGCTGTATGAATGCTGGAGTCCAACTGAGTTCACTCCAATCCTCTGTTAGAAGGATGATTAGGCGGAGATTGGGGGTACGTGAAATCCACCCTTTATTATAAATTCAAACGACAATCGAAGTGGAGTATGATAGGCGTGTGGGTGTGGTATCTGTACAAGGAAACACAGAGGAGTATAGACATTACAAATACGGTACACATTTCTAATATGAGCCGCTAGATGGCGACAAACCATAACAAATTAACTTTCTGGCTCAGGATGAGTCAGCAAGAACTGCATCGTAAACATCGTAGATAGGCACTCAGCGAAATATCAACATAATTTACTAAATTATAAAGGACGATTATATACAATGTCAAACATTTGTACGGGTAAGAAGAACAACATCGTTCACGGAGTTTGGCTTACTTATTCATTCTATCACTATACACATATTGCCGCGTGATTAACATTCCCGTTAATACTTTAAGAAATACTTCGCGGCAGGTCATCCCAAAAACAACATGCAATACATACACACAAAATGAACTGTAAGTCTCTTACTTCGCATTCACGCACACGAAGTTGGTAGAGAAATGAACTGCCGAACTACACATCACCGAGAAGCACAAAACCGAACTTGAAAACAGTGCAAAAAACATGGGAGGAGGGTTTCACAATGACGCAACGCACGTCATCGCCCCTTTCAGTTTCCTACTCTACTAATTCTAGAGGTATAATGATATTAATACACAAGTCTGTTACATTACAAATTGAAGGGGTAACTGAACATCCCAACAGTAGATTTTTAATCATACAAGGTCGTCTTTTCTCTACATAATTTAATTAATGTTTGGACCAAATAATGATGTTAATTTTTATAACAGTTTATTTCTGAGAATTTCAGCATTGCCAGGCAAGTGCATTATGGCTGGGGACTTTAATTGTGTCCTAGGTCCAAGAAAAGATAGATCTTTTGGAGTGGATAACACTCACATGAGATCTAGGAAAGCATTACACTGCTTTATAAAAGAACTGAACTTAACGGACATATGGAGACACCTGAACCCATCAAAGACAGATTTTTCCTGTTATTCTAGTGCTTACAAAAGTTATTATAGAATAGATGGCTTTCTGGTATCAGCAGAACTCCTCTCTAATATTAAAGGCTGCCATTACAACAGCATAGTCATCTCGGACCATGCAGCTGCATCTATGGTCTTTGTGGAGCCAAAGTTGATAAGTCAGTCCCCTAAGTGGAGATTTCAAGTAAAATGGATGCAAAGTTTCTACATTTTTAGGAGAACAAATTGATATTTATTTTGAGATTAGCACATCCCAGACTTCTACCACAACTAGGTGGGAAGCTTTCAAGGCATTTATTAGAGGTCAAATTATAAGTTATATGAGCAGAGGAAGCAGAGTTTTGGGGAAGGGCAGAATAAACATGACATCTGCAAGCAATCATTATTACGTAGAACTCAATACAATGAGTTAGCATCTGATAAGGCTGCTGTAAATTTAATGAGGCTTAAACAAACGTATTACGATCAAGGAGAAAAGCCTGGTAGACTCCTTGCATGGCACATCAAGCAACAGCAAACAGAACTGTCAATCATCACTATTGAGGATGCAAACAGGAATATTATAGTTGATCTGTTGGAAATTAATGCAACATGTAAACATTTCCATGAAAACCTCTACAGATCTGAGTACGCTATTAGTGTTGATATCCAGACTAAATTCCTAAACTTAACACTCTCAAGATTTCTGAAGAAAGTAAGAAAACTCGATAACTGGATAAACACTAAGCATCACTGAGATATCAGAAGCCACAGGTGCACTGAAAGCTGGAAAAACAGCGGGGCCGGGTGGCTTTCCAATTGACTTATATAATCATTTTCAAGATAAATTCATAACTCCTCTTTATGAGATGTACTTGGAATCTTACATTAATGGTCAGCTATCTATATAATGAGAGAGGCTTTGATTATCCTGCTTCCAAAACGAGGTAAGACTAATACTAAATGTGAGAATATGCATCCTGTAAGTCTAATAAATGCAGAAACAAAAATCCTCTGTAAAATCTTGGCAAAGAGGCTAGAGGTATTTCAGGTATTGTGGGGGATGATCAAAATGGGTTCATAAAGGGAAGACAGGGTTTTCATAATGTAAAATGGGTTCACAATATCCTATTTAACCAAAACGGAGAGAGGAATACGATTCTTCGAAGGCCTTCGATAGGGTTGAGTGGACCTGTCTTTTTGACGTTATCACTCGGTTTGGATTTGGAGACACTAATTGGACTGAATTATTCCAGCTTTTAACTGGAAGAAAACCGTTGCACCTACAATTGGTGCTTGGATCAAGACTATGGCACAATGTATGTCAATGGAGAGAATAACATATACCTTGGAAAACATGCTGGGTGTTCATGGGGGAATATGGAAACTATTTAATAATTTTATAAAATGTGGAGATATAGGAGGGCTTCTACAGGAGGAAAACTCAGAACAGGATACTTAAAGAATCATAGTTGTAAACCCCAGAAGAGGATGGAGGCATGTTTTGAAAATGTGTTGCAATGATGTAACTTTTTGTTATGTATATCCTTACTTTGTTAGAGGCGCCATTGAATTGTATGAGTGATACTGATATATATGCCTTATATTGATTTTGGCTCTAAATGCAAGGGAGATGTTAAGAGAGAGTGAGTGTGTATGTGTGAGTGAGTGTGTGTGTGTGTGAGAGAGGAGGGTTGTTGATGTAAAAATTTGTAATGCAATATATTGCATAATGATGCTAGCATTTGTATAATGAAAAATTAATAAAGAAATTGTTAAAAAAAAAATAGTAATCACGTGTATGTTATACTGACAATTCACTTTCTACTAGTTAATCAATTAATTTTCCAATCAATTAATTATTCAATTAATCTCATAGAATTATTTAATATTCACAAATTGTGTGCCCTAGTAAAGTACACACATGTACCATGTACTACTTGGAGAGACATGGGAGTGTGAGGTTTCATGGCATAACATTTTTCTTATTGTAACGACCTTATCTCCTCCCATGACAGTCTCAGCCATTGAGCACTCAGTGTCACTTGTTTACTAATCACCGGTCTGATCACTCTCATCCCTCACACCTACCCTCACTGTGATTCACTCTGATACCCTTCTCTATTTAATTTCCTCCGTTGGTGCATTTCCCCGCGAAGTCCACACTCCTGTGTGTCCTAAGCCGATTCTCACTCCAAGCCATTGTATTCAACTTGGTCCCCTGGTAATCCCATACCTTTACCGAGTGTTTTGTGTGTTTGCTATTTTGTGTATCCCATCCATATCCTGTTTGTACACCCACCATCTTGTGATTAAAGAACCTTCTGTTACTCCGCACTTGTGTTCTGCTCTATGGTCCTTCCTGACACTTATCCGTAGACTGTCACCTTGGGTGGTAATACAGCTTAGTCTTTCTCTCCAGTGACCCTGAGCTGGGAGGAGTATATTCATGCTATTAAATGAGGGGGTCACACAAACATCTAAAACTCTTTCAACCCAAGGAAGGCCAGACATTGTGAATTTATTTGGAAATGAGAGAACTGTTGTGTTTATTTGTGGAGCCATTCAGCTCAAGGAAGGTTGTTTGAACATTTCCAGGTAAAAGAGTTTTTCAGTTTTACATTTTCAGTGGTGTAGTTATTGTGTGTTTTAATTGTTTTATTTTATTAACATCTTTATTACTGAAGTGTCTCATTATGCAAACTCAGTTAGCAATCCTTTGGCACATAAACAAATGTCGTACTTATCTTCACAATATATTTTCATTATCTCTCATACTGACAGCATTTGTGTCTCCACAGCAGTCAAAAATGTCTAACATATCTGAGCCAATAAGTGTGGTAGACATGCAGGCCCATCGATTGCCCTTCACAGAAGATAGAATTTTCAAGATGTTCCTGGTACTCTCTACACATGTGCTTTTCATCTACATCAACATGGTAATGCTGGTTATAGTATGGAGCAAGTCTGTCTTCCGTGGCACAGCCCGCTACATCCTCTTTGCACACATGCTTTTCAATGATACACTCCACTTGGGCATCGGACTGGTGCTATATCTACTGGGGGCTTACTACCTGACTGTAGTTCGCGCTGCCTGTGCCTTTATTGTGTTACTGTCAGCCTGCACCTTCACCAATGCACCACTTAACCTGGCTGTCATGTCTTTGGAGAGGTACACAGCCATCTGCTTTCCACTGCACCACAGTGAGCTGGCTACGCCTAGACGTACACAGGTTGCCGTGCTGCTGGTATGGGCACTTGGTTGCATCAATGTGATAACTGATGTTGTCACTCTCTTCCTCGCAGAGCCATCCTTCTTTTTGTCACCTGCAGTGTGCACCATCGAGCAGCTGCAGATGAAGCCATGGCAGAGGCATAAAGGTGTGGTGCTCAATGTGCTGTTGTTTATCACGGTGGCTGCTGTCTTGCTCTACACGTATGTGGCAATCATGTTAGAGGCGCGCTCAGCCTTGTCTGACAGCTCCTCTGCCCGCCGTGCCCTGCATACTGTGCTGCTGCATGCCATACAGCTAGGACTGTCACTCATGTCCTTCCTTTACGTGCTACTTGAGTTTCTCCTGGCCATGCTCCCCATTGGCCTCTACGCACACCTGCGCTTTGTCAATTTCTTTGTGGTTCTTATCTTGCCACGCTGTCTGAGCTCACTTATCTATGGTGTAAGAGATGAGGCATTTAGACCCATTTTCAGAAAGCATTTTTTGTGTGGTGGTTTAAAAAAGGTTGGACCAGGGATTCCCATGAAAACCTGATATGCAGGACACTCTGTTGAACTAAACTGTTCTCAGTGCTGATGTAGGTGTCTTTTATGGGTTTGTTTATGTAAGAGCATATGTACCTGTGTGCACTCTTTGTTATGATGTAAGCTATTCTCACTGTCCTGTTTGTATGGCATGTGCATGCTTTCAGGATTGCTGTGATTGTTTTTGTACAACACTGCTGTCAGTTTGCATGTCACTTCATATTTAGCTGGTTACAAAAGAATTTTTTTTAGGCCTATTCCACAATATACAGATGTTGTCCGACAAGTGCATTTGGATAATCCTGCAAATTGGTTTCCACCTAAAAACAGTGCTATCGCAGTATGTTCAAATTCCAATATTTCTGACTATCTATATTAGGGTTTGCCCAATTAGCTGATTATTAAAGGTTCCTCAGGCAAGAAAATTATCAAAAAATTGCACAATTTTGCAAAAATCAGGAGTGCATCAGAACAAAACTGTAAATCCTAGAAAATTTAAAAGCTCTGTAAAAGCTCTGTGTGTGGCATGTATGATGGAGATGCTAATGAGTGTCAATGTCATTCTGAGTCTGTGACAAGCCTACTGAGTCTGAGACAATGTCGTCTCGCTGTTCCCCATAGCCACAAACCAGTGCATCAGAGAATAAGTAAATAAATAAACAATTAAATAAATGAACATTCCTGTCTCCCATAATTTGTGGCCCTTCTCAACACCTACACAACCATATTTACTATATGTGTGCAGTTCAGTAAGAGAAACATACCCAATTCAAATTACCAGCAAAGATTGCTCTTTTAATGCTCTACTAAAACATTAAGTGGTAATGTTATGAAAAAATTAAACAAACAGTGTACTGGAATAATTGGTGCATATTCAGTTGTGTCTGTCTGTTTAGGCTGTTAACCTGCTTTAGTTTTCTGCCAATTTGCCTGTTTGAACCCTGCCAGTTTTTTGGATTGTGATTTTTCTGCCTGCTGATTTGGATAGTTTGCCTGCCTTTGCCTGCTCCTTGATTTCTTTTGAACCGTTTTCGGGTTTGCCAATTTTTGCATTTTTTCCTTTGTTTTTTGGTCTACAGTGCTGGTTTTTGTTTTTTTTCCTGGCAAGACTGGAGTTTTTTGTGTTACTTGTGGAGTGAGATCTTTTCTTCATTAAATAACTGAACTAAATCTGCTTTTGGGTCCAGTTCTCCATTCAAACCTGACAAAGAACATCTGCAATCTCCCATTGATTTTAGAGTCAAAGGATACACAATGTACTCTCCTCATATTTGGTTCCACTACAAATGAAACATATAGCTAGTTATAAAAATGTACCTGAAATGCTATAGTTTCAGTTATACAATAGCTGTCACCTGGCATTTATAGTATATCCCAAGAAAGATGCTACATTAAAAATTCATCTGTTTCTATATTTGTCAGTGGTTCTTAGACTTTGTGTGTCTTTTAGGATCTACAACACACTATTTTTCTCTTACCTAGCTTGCTAAATTGTCTTAATGTCATCACTTGTCTGACCAGGTCTGACACTGTGGCTAAGTTGTTTTTAAACAAAGGTTTTCCATTATGCATGTTAAATATTCTTTGCGATGATATAATAAGAAATTAAGCATTTTTTCCGACGCGATCTCTTATACATATTCTGTATCAGATAGTGAGATAGTGGTAAATGTTTTAAGCTCTAATAGCGGCTTATAATCATAAGAAACAATAATGTTGTCCTGTATGGAATATTCATATATTTGAAAATATCTGACTACCTGCATGCCACCAATGATTTGTTTGGGGCCAAAAAAAAATTATACACACATTTAGTGTTATTGTTTTACTCACTGAAAAGGTCTATAAATATTACACTTAAAAGAACAAATAATCTGCATTTTGTTCCTTCTAATTCCCCTCTAGCCAATGAGAGAAAAAGAGGATTTAACACTTTGAACGCAGGACCTTCTTGCTGTGAGGCAACAGTGCTAACCACCATATCCTCTCTTTATATCTGACACGCCTAAACCCATTAAGTATGGACCACTAGTGGAGAACACACTTCAGCCAACACATCCACTGCGTCAGCTTTCCATTCAGACCTCTTATTTTGGGTCTATGTTTAAACTGGACAAATGTCTTTCCGACTTTTGCATGATGTTCTGAAATACAAAGCTGGATTGATGGTA
Organism: Chanos chanos; assembly: GCF_902362185.1. Classification (NCBI taxonomy): domain Eukaryota; kingdom Metazoa; phylum Chordata; class Actinopteri; order Gonorynchiformes; family Chanidae; genus Chanos; species Chanos chanos. Next base: position 23,127,316 of record NC_044502.1, read on the forward strand.
TGGTTTCAAGCATCAGAAGAATCATGTAGAACAGGTGGAGCAGACAACAATCTCTCAGACACAACACTATGAGGGCCACCTAAATGACATGTCGAATGAAGATACAACAAACCACTGCTGTCTAACCGTAACTCTAACTCTAAGGTAAAAGGAGAAAGGGGAATAAAAAAAATGTAAAAGGAGAAAGTGGAATTTTGATTTGCAGTTAAAATATTTTATTTATATATATATATATATATATATATATATATATATATATATATATATATATATATGGTTGTTTGGAATATTCTTTGTGATGAGGTGAAATAAAGCATCCCATTTCATATTATCTTTGTCAACTGTAAATCCAAATATAATAATTCACACTGAATTGGACTTAATGAATTCCCAGCCTCAAACCCACCTCAAAAGAAGAAATGCATCATATACTGTGCTCACAATCAAGTAATTACCACATTGTAGAGTGTTTCATATATTTTTAAGAGAGGATATAAGACACACAAGATCAGGTCAAATGCATTTATTTCTCTTTTTAACAGAAAAGGTAGAGAGGGAACACAGTTTATATGTGCATACACTGCAAGTGTACATGTTTGTACATATGTGTTTATGTGTAAACATGTATGATCGTAAGTAACAATTTCTCACATTCTATGAACAGAGGGCAGTGGGTCTGGCATGGCATGTATGCTAGGCTGTGTGTTGTCATTATGAGGTTAGTGGCAGGCTGAGTATTGATGGCCTGCTAGTCCTCTCACTGGTATGCTTCCTCCTCCTCCTCTTCAGTAAATGTAGTCACAGTGCCTCTGACTCTTTCACTGTCCTCGGCCTTACAGAGTTCCTTCTCTGCCTCCACAGAGAGCTGCTGCACATGCTGTACCTGGGACTTGAGACTGCTCTGCACTGCCACAGAGGCCTGGTCTGCTCCTACATGAGACCTCCGAACCATGGCAACCATACAACCACAAAATTTCTTCATTTCTAAAATCTGCACCCGAGAATTACTTGGCTTTTTCAGGCTTAAACACTAGCCCTCTACTGCTAGTTTTATATCCATGGGTGATTCAAGCAAAACTAGCAGATCTGGGAAACTCATGTGCTATTATACAAATACAATAAACAAAATGATCCTAAACAATAAATAACATGAACCAGCTCATCTGCATTTAATGCTGCTTCAGCGGCTAGCTCAGGGAGAGATACGGCAGTCATCCAGTGGAATTCATAGCCCTTGCATACCTCCCTTTGTTTAATCACCTACTCAAACACAACCGAAATATTAAGACCTCAAAATGGTAGCATCAAATTACATTTGTATACTCTAAGACTTCTACAAAACATCCTAAAAATCCTTAAAATATCAATTAATTTATGATATAATGAAATTTATACAATTACTTCGCATGTATCACACCTCCACAGTTGTTCATTAATTTATTCCATTATTGGGAGGGAAGAAAACAGAAAAATGTTGATTTTCAAATCCCCAGATGGCCTGTATTTATTCTACCTCTTGCCTTTGCTGAATGATCACTTGCCAAATGGCATTCTCTTCTGAATGGGTCAGTTTGGCGGCAGAGGCCACATAGCTCCTCTGGAGATCCATGAGACACTGCATTGCCTGCACATAAGAATACCCATGCATGCATATGGACAGATGACAATAACATGTATATGTAACCTGAGTTAGCAGCTTTCAAAAAAGCTTTAAAGGGCACTGTTGAAAAAAGCTGAAGGAGCAGGAGGCATTGCCACTGTTCTAAATATTAACAACACATCTTAATGAAACCAGCACTGAGTTTGTCTAGTGGGTCATAATGTTTGGGCATTTGTGCTCTAGTGTCTGTGTTGGCATTAATGTACAAACCTTCATTGGCTTCATCTTTGGTCACAGACAGTGTCAACACATATCTCTCACAGACCACTTTAGCACTGGTTGACACCCATACAAGCCGTGGTCTAAAGGTCAGAGAACTGGGCTTATGACTGGAGGGTTGGCAGTTCGATTCCCAGGCCCAACATCCACGGCTGTGTGCCCTTGCCCTTGACCAAGGTACTTAACCCCAATGCTTCCCGGGTCTAAGGAATGCTACTGCGTCTGGTGCGTGTGTGTTCACTACTGGTGTGTTGGATGGGTTAAATGCAGAGGACAAATTCATTGCTCTATGGATGTCACAGTGTGTGTGCAATCATGGAAACTTAAACTATACACAGTTACTCAAAAAGTGTTGTTGAGTAAAATCCATCAGTGACACTGAACCTGTTTTTCTCTGGAAAACAGGAAAATCTAACCCATTGAGCAAATGAAGGAGACACTGGGTTCAATATTTGTTAACTTGATGTCATTTAAAGATTTACTCACGACACTTTTTGAGTAACTGTCAACACACTGATACTGACAGGCAATTTTTAATCTCCAACTTTCAAGACTTTCAGTTTCATTTGGCAGTAGTATCGGTAATGTGTATGTGCATGTAAATATACTGTATGCTAAAATAAAAACTTTAAACATACATCTATCTAACTTCCTGTGAGCTGACTGAGCTAATAATCAAGAACCCCTGACCCAAACCTGCTGGAAAGGAACAGCACACAGGCCGTTGATGAACGCGAGGGAGATCCAGCTTTGCCACGTCGCTGGCGGGCTTCCGAGTCTCTCGCGCCGCACTGTTGTGCTGCTTCTCAGAGTTTTCGCTGTGTAGCTGCGCTGGAGGAAACATATTACTTAATCTGTCAAACAATGAATAAAACAACAACTGAGACAACACCATCTATCTCAGTCAACGAAATGTTTGAGCAATTTTCGAACTTCTGAGCAAGCTGAATGGACAGTATCAACAACTTGTGACCTCTGTTTTGTGTTATTACAATTGGTTCCAATTCTCTTAATGAGGAGGTAACATACCTATTCCTCACAATCGCACTTTTCATACAGGATGCCATATTGGTGCAGACAACAGGACGTGGAACCCGCTTGACTGTACTCTTGTTTTGGAATGAGTCTGATTTGAACACCGCCGTCTGTCAATTATCTTCTTCTAATCTCCCATTTCTTTCAAAAATACTTCAAAAAATTATAGCTGCGCAGCTGAAAGCCCATGTGTCCTCTAACACTCTGTTTGAAATATTTCAGTCAGGCTTCAGGTGTTTTCACTCTACTGAAACCACGCTTACTAGAGTAACTAATGATCTTTTATTAGCCATGGATGCTGGTGCTACTTCTATTCTCATTCTGCTTGATCTGAGTGCAGCATTTGACACAGTCGATCACACTATATTGTTAAAGCGCCTCGAAAACCAAATTGGCATTCATGGCCTGGCACTCTCTTGCTTTATATCTTATCTCTCTGAGAGAAAGCAGTGTGTCCACTATAATAACGTGACCTCTGAATACCGTGAGCTTAACTATGGTGTTCCTCAGGGATCAGTCCTTGCTCCTCTTCTCTCTATTTACATGCTCCCTTTAGGTGACATTATTCATAGTTACAACCTTCCATTGTTACGCTGACGATACTCAGATTTTCTTACCTATCCAGCACAATGGTCGCTCTGAATTGGCTAACCTTGAGGCGTGTCTTTGCGCTATTAAGGTTTGGATGTCTTCAAATTTCCTGATACTTAACGCAGGCAAGACTGAAATGCTGGTCATTGGTCCCCTTACGCATAAGCATCTTTTTAGCGATCTTACCCTAAATTTTGACAACTGCATCATCACTCAAAACTCTTCAGCTAAGAACCTTGGTGTGATTTTTGACTCTAGTCTCTCGCTAGTCACTAATATCAAAAACACAACCAAAACTGCTTTTTATCACCTCTGTAACATTTCTAAAATTAGGCCCTTTCTAAGTATGGCTGATGCAGAAACCATTGTTCACGCATTCATCACGTCTCGCCTCAATTACTGCAATGTTCTGTACTCTGGCCTGCCCGCTTCTAGTACCAAAAGTCTTCCGCTGGTCCAGAAAGCTGCTGCTAGAATTCTGACCAGAACGAGGAAGCTTGATCACATTACACCTGTCCTGGCTTCCCTTCATTGGCTTCCAATTCATGCAAGGGCAGATTTTAAGGTCCTCTTATTAACATATAAAATTTTACATGGGCTTGTGCCTTCCTACCTGTCTGACTTAATTACACCCTATAATCCACCTCGCACCCTGCCCTCTCAAGACTCTGGACTATTAGTCATTCCAAGAGTTAAAAAGAAGTCCGCTGGCAACCGAGCATTTCCCTACCATTCTCCCTTCCTCTGGAATGGTTTACCTACAGAAGTTAGGAAGGCAAACTCTCTCCGTACCTGTAAAACCAGACTAAAGACTTATCTATTTTCTCGAACTTATGCATAATATAATTTTGATTTGACTTTGTTATAGACATGTAAAGCCCTTTGCGACTATTCATAGTGATATATACTTATTATTATTATTATTATTATTATTATTATTATTATTATTATTATATTTGTCCTAGGGGTTTGAAGTCGAAGCAGATGCCTCAGCTTTCATGTCCTCCAACTTTTGCACGAGTCCTCCCAAAGTTCCGAAACAGAGCAGAGCAACAGCTGGTATATAGTCATGATCCCACTCCCCTACACGTGTGCTTAAAAGAAATTCAAATTAAGTTTTGTGCACCCATGGAAATCCATTACTAAACTCTGTAAGACCCCTAACTTTAACCAAACTACTGTCCAAGCACACTAAAATAATCTTTCACCAAACTATTCTTGACATTAACATGTTCAAAAAAGCATTTGCCACGCTCATGATTTCCCGTAATAACACAGTGATGAATTTCATACTGTATGTCAAAACCATAACTTATTTAGCATTCTAATTCTTCACATAAAGTGTCTCCATGTCACCACTTCCACTGTATCTCCTTATGCATTTCTCCTGCCACTTATGAACTTTCTTTCTTTTACTTTCTTTCACCTCACTCCCTCTAAATTTTATCTCATTGTTCAGAATATCAACTTGTGCAGGGATCCAACAGAATTTGACCATCACACCCACTATTATCAGTGTATACAAAATGGAAAACAGCTCCATCAGCATCCCCTCTCAGCCATCTTGACAAGATGACCAAGAAGACAACCTCTTTAGAGCAGAAGAAGAATCAGAACATAACACTGTTTTATCCAGGCTTACCTGTTCTGTCCATCGCAGTCCAATAAATAACATAGTTATTTCTGTGGAGCAGACTGCTAGATAAGCTGTTAGCTTCAGAGTCAGCCTCATATCAAACATAGAACTAAAAACCCCCAGCCCCACACAGTCAGTCAGAGGCTCTTTAGAACCAACTGAGTATAATATTAAAGATGAATGAAACAAGACAGCTAGCTTAACTTCCATTCAGTATGTTTCATTTTGGCATTTCCTTGTTTCCATTAAACAAAACACCAATACAGGGTAAAATGTGGCTGATTTGTTGTCCTTCCATGCCAAACCTTTGCAAACTGTCCAATCTTTCACCCAAAACTATTTCCATCAAGATCCATACCCTCCCAAAAATGTAATAGCGTGATGCCCCTACCACACAACCCTGTAAATCAGGGGTGTCCAAACTTTTTGCAAAGAGGGCCTAATTTGATAAAGTGAAGATGCCCGGGGGCCAATAGCTCCTTCTGACATTTTTTTCACCACAAAAGTTACATGAAAATACATACTGTTATAAAACAATTTTCATTGTCACAATTATCTTTATTTTTCAAATGGCAATGTAACCAAATATCAGCCACTCAGGCAGGCGTGAACAACTCTAAAGACACAATTCTGCCTTTCATTTATATCTGGAGAGTCAGATAACATTGAACAAACTGTATAGAATACCTTAAATTTCCATGAGTTTGATAAATAACTTTGCCTCATGAACATTTTAAACAGGAGTTATAAGTAATGCAAAGTGGTCAGTTATCATTAAAGTTTAAAACAAGTGAATTTTGCCCTTGTGTTTTACAAGATCTTTCAGGAAGCCAAAGTTTGTGTCACATCTACAGGAAGATTATACTTTATTAATCCCACAACTGGGAAATTCACTTGCCGCAACAAGAAATAAACACCTATGTAAATATACATTGAGGTCAAGCAGCTCCTCTGTCACGTTCATGTTGTCAACTCCTCTTAAAAATATCAGTAGTTGTGCAGTGTCAGATGCATCGGTACTTTCATCGCAGGCTAATGAGAAATCATCAAAAGCCACTCCTCTGTCCCCCAGCTGTCTCTGAATATCTGACGATATGTCCTCAACTCTCCGTGCCACAGTGTTGCGTGCCAGGCAAACATTCATAAATTCTTGCTTCCTCTCGGGGCAAATGTTCTCCACCATTTTCATGACACAGTCTTTGACAAACGTACCTTCAGTAAAAGGTTTGCCATGTTAAGCTATTAACATGGCCACTTCGTAGCTGGCTTTGGAGATATTTTCATTTGACTCACAGACCCGCGTGAAGAATCGCTGTTGCGATGCCAGAGCAGCTTGGAGTAGCTTCACTTTTTCAGCGCGGTCACTCCCTGTTAGCTTGCTATATGTTGTAGCATGTTTAGTCTCGTAGTGTCTCTTAACGTTGAAATCCTTAAGCAAACACAAACACAGACAAACACAATTGCCTCGATTTTCAGTGAAAAAGTATTGTAATTCCCACTGCTCCTGAAAGCGGCGGCCCTCACTGTCAACTTTTGTCTCTTTTTTTTTTTTTTTTTGCAGTCGCCATGGCAGAAATGAGCGGTGAAGGGTTGGCGGCACAGATGCAGAGGTAGATAGCATTAGAAAGGAGGAATTACATTTTTAAAGTTTTATGATTCTGACAGAGCTAGCGAGCCATAAATAACACATAGTAAGACTGAAGCTGCGGGCCCGCGGGCCGGACTTTGGACATGCCTGCTGTAAATGAACCCAATAAGCCAGTGGTTCTGATTAATATGCTAATATTCTGGGAAATGGTAGGCTCCTAGTTTATGCCTCTTGGCAAGAGCAGTGATCAATTATAAAAAAAATGTTTAAGTTGAGCAGAGTAATGTCTAGCAGAAACCATGGAGGAACTAAGTACAAGGTGCTTAGAAAAAGAGACAACATGTTGTTTTTAAAGATGACATGATACCTGGCAGGGGAGACACCATGATCACGAAGGTGGTTCACCCAGGGTGAGGCTTAGCCATTGCACTTGGGCTATGCTGACCTCTGCGAATTCTCCAAATGCGGGAATCTCGACTGCATAATTTGTGGTAGTGGGGGACTGCAGTCGCGCTCTCCCCTGATCTTGGGGCAGCCATGGCCTAAAGGCTAGAGAAGCGGGCTTTGACTGAGAGGTCGCTGGTTTTACTCCCCGGACCAGCAGGAAAATGTGGGTGGGGGGAGTGAATATGCAGCGCTCTCCCCCTTGAACAAGGCACCTAACCTCCAACTGCTCCCTGGGCTGCAGCTGTGTGGCTACCCACTGCTCCGGGTGTGTGTGCTCACTGCCTCAATGTGTGTGTGTGTGTTCACTACTCGGATGGGTTAAATGCAGAGATTGAATTTTCCATGGGATTAATAAAGTATATATAATTAAATAAATGAAAATGGAGCCTGTGGCAAAAAAGCAGAAAGTAGGAGCTGAAACTGTGGGAGGGATTCAAGGGTGTGAGTCTCAGAGACAGGCATGAGAACGCCTAAGATATAAGATCTTAAGAACTAATTAAGGGCAGAGATGAGTAAATTTAACACCAATGTAGTTATCAGGTGTGGTCAAGAATCAAGACTTAGCAGTAACAGTCAGTGAAAAGCAGATGTTCTCAAAGATTCAAGGGGCAAAAGACAGAGGAGTGGCACTTGCTAAAATAGATTTTAATTGTTGTCGTTTGATCAGACCCGGGCTGTCGCATAGGCAGTAAAGGCAAATGCTAATGCCGCTGCCCATCCATAGGGACGCTCTAAATGAAGGAAGAAAAAATCCAAAATATTTAACTTTTACTATTTTTTACTAATACTATTTTAATATCACTTTTTCAAAAAATTTTATGAAAAAAGCCAACAACAATATGATTACATAGTCTAGTCTATTAGTATAAATCATGTGGTTACACAACGACTGTCTTATGATGATGTCATAGATGACTTTGCTGCAAGAAAGGCAAGGTGAGCAAGGCTGTATGTTTGTGTGTGTGTGTGTGTGTGTGTGTGTGTGTGCAATACTCTTATTTATATTATATTTATAAATATTTTTATGTCTGCACTGGTTTCTTTAATATTTTATGTTGTGCAGTACCTTATTTGTATTGTATTTATAATTTGTATATGTCACTTGTTTCTTTAGTACTTTTTTTTTGTCTAAAATAAAGAAAATCTCAAAGACACAAAGCTATGCAGTTTTTGTGTATGACCACAATGGTTGGTGGTGGAATTGGCTGCGATGCAAGGGGCACCAGCTAAAATCTTGCCTAGGGCAACAAATTGGTCAGGGTCGGCTCTGCATCCGATTGTTGTTACAGCTAAGGAACGTAAGAAAGCAACATGTGTTTAACATGCAGGGTACCTAAGACTCCAGATGATGTGACTTTATTCAGTAAGAAAGATAGGGGAGAATAGCACTTCTTTGACAGCGTAGTTAAAGAGGTATTCTACGCATGTGGACTATTTTGAAAGAGTCAAAAGTGCGAGTTGGATAAGAGAATCAAACGTCATTACGTACCAGGAATGCTCCGTATGCCAGTACAGTAGGCGGCGGCATACAACTTTGTCGTCAGGCGGTAAACGGCAAAATCCAAACAGAAACAGAGAGGAAGAAGTGTTGCTAAGGACGGCAGGATCGCGGCTACGGCAAGGCATTGTAAACAACGAGATTAGTGGCCTGGCAAGTTATAGGTATGTTCTCTAAAATACACTTTCTTCGCTGATCCACCTTGGTATTATTCAAGGTTAAACATGAGGTATCTTAAACTATCTGGCGCAAAGTAATTTATGGAAAAGGGTAGTTAATAGCGTAGCATTTAGTTGCATGGTTAAACAGATTTGGTGATTTAGATGATTTAGTTTATTTGTTCTTGCTGTTTAGGCATGTTCCAACGACTGCTTTTTGTGAACGCAGCTGGTCTGCTCCCAGTCAGTATCTGTTAAGGAGACACCATAAAGCTGACTCACTACCTCTGCTTTATTATAAATCGCGTGTCATGTTTAATATGCCAGGAACTAAACAGCCTGTCACGTATTTACTAATCAGCGTTCGGCTAGGTTTTTATTTAGTCTTGTGTGTTTTGCTCTGAGCTATGTTTTAAATTAGGCTGTTATTTAGGCTAGTCATAAGAACTGAACATAAAGAGAATTTCATTTTGTCACTTTGCTTTGGTCTTAGAGCAACAGCTTAATTTAGTTGCAAAAATGTATATGCACAAAAATAGTGTACATCTGTAACAAACTCATTTGCTTGTCTATGGTGTTTATTTCAACTAAAATTTTGTCTTACAGCGGCACAAAACTCACCTTATGGCCGAGCTGCATATCATAGGCCAGATTGTTGGGGCCAGTGGTTTTCCTCAGAGCAGTCTTTTCTGCAAGTGGGGCATCCATACAGGTATTCAGTCTTACTGCATCCATACAGGTATTCAGTCTTGCTGCATCCATACAGGTATTCAGTCTTACTGCATCTTGTCTAACATCTTTGTCCGACTGCCTTAGGTCAGGGTGACTACAAATATAAAATGATTTAATTTTTTTAATGTTTATGAACAAGGAGGGGCATGGAGACTTCTCTCTGGTGTGAAGGAGGGACAGACTCAAGTCGATTTACCTGAGATGGGGGACATGGCATTCTGGAGTCATCCTGTTGACCTACATTACACCACGAAAGGCATTCAAGGTATTTGTTCAACCTTTGACATTTACCAGAATGAAAACTGCTATGGTGTTGAGGAACATCATCAGACTGTATTCTCTTTTCTTCTTTAAAGGTTGGCCGAAGTTCCATCTCCAGGTTTGGCATCAGGATTCGTTTGGACGTTGCCAGCTCTATGGTTATGGTTACTGTCATGTGCCTTCCAGCCCAGGACAGCATCGCTTGCAGTGTGTCACTTGGCGGCCACTGGGGTCTTGGCAGGAGCAACTTGCTCAGGAGTTTGTCGGTGGAGGTTCCCAGCTGCGTTTTCCAGACTTAATTTATAGTGGAGCAGATCGATACAGGTTGCACACGGTTGCCATGGGAATAGTGGAACTGGAGCTTTGCATCATTCTAAGGCACTTTGACAAATATGGCATAGAGAGCTGAAAAGTTGTCGAGAGAAGAACAGAAGGTGATGCTTCTCCTGAAAGTACTGGTTGTAGAATATGATGGTAGAGAAACTTATATGATATATACTTATATCTTTTTTGTGAATGCCTAACATACAAAATTTCTGTTCTTACTTGCACTACAAAGAGTGCATTTGAACTACCACAATATATGTTGTTTTTTTCTATTTGATAAATAATTTTGTATGCATGTATTCACTTTTTTTTCCTTTAAAGCTGAACCGTTTTATGTTAAAGTTTTTGAATGGGTGGTATATAATGTGTCCTTTTCCCAAGACAAACTGTCCTTAAATTAAGGAGCTGTGCTCACATTCATAACTGCCTTTAAAAAAAATATTACTGGTTCTTATAGAAGGAGTTATGTACTGGTTGAATGTAGTGGTAAAATAGTCTGCACTGTACCAATTCTGGGCCATCTTCTCAGCTGGGCCAGTTCTTCTCTGGCTTTTCTTCTGTCCTTTTCAACTTCAAGTTCATGTTTATTTGTATATTGCTTTTTACAGTAAACAATTGTCTCAAAACAGTTTTACAGCGATCAGTGTCTAAACCCCCAGTCAGTGAGCCCAAGGTGACAAGGTGCAGGAGTTCCGGGCAGGAGGGACAGAAGTATATAGACCTCATTCTGGGAGCAGATGCTTGGGACTGGAACCTTGTAGACTTCAGCATGGATATCCCAGTGTTGGGGCAGAAAAGTGAAAATAAAGGAAAAGAAGGAGCAAGATTATTAAGCAACTGAACCACGTGGTAGAATATTTTGAGATATTTTAGAATGATTTTGATTCTGATTCAAGTGCAGCACTAGTGCTTTGGCAGTCCTAATTAATGCATTGTTGACCCCAAAAAACAAAAAGATGGGGGGAAGCAGTGGGCCAAGTGGCCATTTGGGGTCCTTGAGACATCAACAACTTCCCATTCCATCACTAACAAACTTGAGTGATTGGATGTGATTAGAGAGGAGACAGCCTTGACATCTTAGTTTACTAAAACATTCCATTACCACGGTCCAACACCTCAACCCCTTTGGCTAAGATGATTAGCTATATGCTAGGCTGAATAGGTAGGTCTTTAGACTTAAACTGAGTGAGTGTGTCAGAATCCTGGACTTTGGTTGGAAGACTGTACCATGTAGGGGAGAGACCTGCCACCAACTGTAGATTTTGTTATTCTCACAAGGAAAGGTTTGCGTCTTGTGATCAAAAAGGATGGCGTGGGCTATAAATCTTTAAGAGGTCACTTAGGTCCAGGGAGGCTAGACTTTTCTTTTATGATAAAAGTTTTCAGTCATCCCAATAAAGTAACACCATAATATTTTAGTGTGTTATTGCTTTATCTGGAAATTCATTATGTTTTTTATGTACCTTATCAATTTATCCATAATTTATAATATATAATTTCTCATTACTTCAGTTTAGTGCCATGCATTACATTACATTATTATTGTATGTTAAAAGTACAGCGTTATGTACTTTTATGAGAAAATGTCCAAAAGTAGGCCATGCAGCTGCCATATTTTGCTTGCTCAGTCACTTTACAGTATACGATTTGTTCACAGTATAAAAGAGTTAACATACAAAGTTCTAGGAGTTCAAGGTGGGGCAGCCATGGGGCAGCTGTAGCCTTACAGTTAGAGAAGTGGGCTTGCGACCAGATGGTCACCAGTTCAATCCCCGGGACCAGGAAAAATGTGGGTGGGGGGAGTGGGTGCACAGCGTTCTCCCCTCCCACATCCACCACTGAACCGCCCTTGTGCAAGGCACTTAACCCCCAGCTGCCCCCTGGGCGCAGGCGTGCTGCCCACTGCTCCTCCTCGTGGTGTGTCTGTGCTCACTACTGGTGTGTACAGGATGGGTTAACTGCTCACAGTGTGTGTGTGTGTGTGATCACAGAGATTCTAAATTATTTGCTAATGTACAAACAAAGCATTACTTGTCCGTTTGTTCATCCAGTAACAAACACATTGAGAAATGTCGAGCTGGCTTTGTTCATTTACCACTGCAAAACCTGATTATTATAATAACTGAAAAAAGTGCAAATTAATTATCCCAATAAATAAATGAATAAAATAAGTAAATAAATACACAAACAAAAAATTAAGCAAACACACAGTAGGCTGAACTTACTGAAATAAAGTAACTGATTGAAAACTGATTTTCACATTTGAAAACAAGCATGAAAACAGTTAACCCTAGGGGCTGTGCTACATTTCACTGAAAAGAAGTCTTGGTTCTGCACTATGCATTACAGTTTTGTGTGAGCACACATACAGGTTATACTTACCTTATAGGCCTGTTTTAACAGAAGTTCTGCTACAATGATGGCATCCACAGGTACTTAAATAAAAGAAAAGAAACTAAACAAACCCTGGTAACTGACTGTGATCTTTTATTTGATGTTCAAACTATTCAGTCTGGTCTTTGATTTGCTGTTCATATCAGAGGCATTAGAAAGACTTAAGGAGCTTAAGGAACTCAAACTTATGAAACTGCTCTTTTTTTTATTACAGACACAGATTCAAGTTTATTTAGAGCCCAAAGGGCTTTACATGCCCACAACAAACAAAACAGGATGGCACCCCCTGACTTAATCCTCATAGCGGGCCAGAAAAAACTCCACAAAAACCCAGATGTAACAGTGAAAAAATGGAAGAAATCTTGAGAAGGACCACAGAGAGAGGATACCCCATCCTGGCCAGACAGGTGTGCAATAGGTGCCGACCCAGTGGACAATTACAAGTAATACAATAATAATGCTGAAAAGTAACAGTTATATGTTGTTGCCTAATACTTTACTTAAGATAAACTGTCTTCTCCTGTTGGCAGTATATTCAAAGGAGCAGGGCTGTAAGGTGATCAGTGACAGAAGAGATTCCATGCCATTTAAGGGTTGCAGTAATGACAGTACAGGTCGCCGAAAAATTCTGTCATTTGAGCATGTGTTAGTGTGTGTTAATTGACTGGATTGGTGGGGTCTAGGTATATGTCAGCTGACTTTGGGTTGGGTGCTGTGTGTGTTAGTTGACCATGTGTTGGTTGGGTGTTGGTGTCTGTTAGTTGGCTGTGTGTTGGTTGGTTGTTGGTCTCCTTTTAGCTGACTGTGTTTTCTGCTGGCCCTCCTTTTTCCTCTTTTCTTCTTTCTCATGATCCAGCTCCTCCTCACTGTTTCCCTGATGTACAGTCTCTCATGACAGTTCCTGACTAGATGCAGTGTTCTTGTCTATGTGCTTCCCTCGATCGTGGAACTGCTGTCCTGCATCCATGTCTCCATAACTGTAACTCTCTGTGAATCCATGCTGTCCATATCACCAGACTCTAGTATTAGAAATGTGTTACATGAGCACTAATGTCACTCTCTCTCCCTTTACACACCAGGGCTCCAAGGCGTTGAGCCCCAGACACATGTAAAACTCAATTCTTTGTTAATAATGAATCTTACCATAATTAAACATCACCAGTCATTACAAGCTATTTAGGAGTCTCCTGAGGTGCACTGCATATCTTTAGATCTGTTCTTTTGTCCCTTTAGAACCTGCCTGTACCATGAGCAAAGCACGCATATGCTTGCTGATAGGTAAGTCAAACTTTGAAATATTGTATGCTACATTTCACTGTTTTCATGAAAATAAAGGTCATCTTAACTTGTATTCTAAAGTACAGTTCATAAGGCAATAAGCTTTTCATATGAATACAATGTGTAATATGGCCTGGGAAGTCCGTTATATTTGCTAAGTAAACATTCCATAAATCCCAGTCATTTCATTCTGCTCTGCTGGAGATGTAATTGTAGAATTTTTTAAATTTTTTTTTAATTTTCTATGTGCAGGTATAGCATTAGCGGACACCACATTGCCAACTGTGTCTGTGTTTGTGTGATTATGTTATTTATATGTGATTCTGTTTGTTTCCTATAATGCAGACTGTGGTAGTTTTCTTGCACTCCAATAGAATGTGGTAGTTGTATGGCTGATATATTTCATATATTAACATGCTTATTTGATGTGTTGAATGTATAAGCTGAATGTATTTTCTTTTAAAACATAAAAAAAGAAAAGAGCTTGCTGAGAGGTCTAACATTGGCAGTCACCATAGTGTCCACAGTTTCTGTGTTTGGGTGCTATAATGTAACAGGGTCTGCTATTATAACGTCAAAAAGCATCACGTCTTCCCTGTGTTTGACCAACTAACCCCCTTTACACATGCACAGTGAACAATGTGACAGACATAGCTTGAGCCATCTACCAACATGATCTTTGGCTAGAACTGTGGAGTGATTTCTGTGACCCTGTGTGCCCTCTAACCTTCCCACTTGCTGGCCTGCACCTCTTCTTGGCCAGTTTCCCCCAGCCTTTCCTTGACTGAACGACCATTGAGACATCCCTGATAAAGAGTATGTCCCCACTGCCTTCATAATGTCCTCTGATGTGTCTAATCCCTCTAGATCATGTCTCATTCCTCAAAGAGTTTTACTTGTTCTCACACTATTTATAATCTAACCACCCATGTGCCAGTCGAAGCAGGACAGACTCCCTCTTTGGAATCTTGGTTCCTCCAATTACTCCAATACTAAGTCACTTTCATAGATCTACCTCACTTTCATGGATCTACCCCAGCTGTATTTTTCTCTTGTTTTTTTTATCTCTTGTTTTCTTTATAAGATTCTTTTACTTATTTATATTGTCTTCCATATAAGATTTTTCTACTTATTTATATATTGTCTTTATTCACACTCGTCTGGTAACGGAGGATTAGCAAAGTAAGAATTTCATTGTACAGTGTAACTGCCTGTTTTGCTGTGCACGTGACAATAAAACTCTTGAATCTTTAGTTTGTAGTGCACAAGCGATCATTGAGCGTGGTAATGGACTGATGGTAGAAAAATGGCTAGGCTGTATAAACAATGGTGTTCAAGCAACCATACCCTAAACCAGGCATGTCCAAAGTCCGGCCCGCGGTCAGATTTCATACGGCCCGCAGCTTCAGTCTTACTATGTGTTATTTATGGCTCGCTAGCTCTGTCAGAATAAATAAATCATAAAACTTTAAAAATGTAATTCCTCCTTTCACCACATGGTGGCAGGACCATTCTAATGCTATCTGCCTCTGCATCTGTGCCGCCAACCCTTCACCGCTCATTTCTGCCATGGCGACTGCAAAAAAAAAAAAAAAGAGAGAGAAAAGTTGACAGTGAGGGCCGCCGCTTTCAGGAGTAGTGGGAATTACAGTACTTTTTCCCTGAAAATCGAGGCAATTGTGTTTGTGTTTGCTTAAGGATTTCAACGTTAAGACACACTACGAGACTAAACATGCTACAACATATAGCAAGCTAACAGGGAGTGACCGCGCTGAAAAAGTGAAGCTACTCCAAGCTGCTGGAGAACATTTGCCCCGAGAGGAAGCAAGAATTTATGAATGTTTGCCTGGCACGCAACACTGTGGCACGGAGAGTTGAGGACATATCGTCAGATATTCAGAGACAGCTGGGGGACAGAGGAGTGGCTTTTGATGATTTCTCATTAGCCTGCGATGAAAGTACCGATGCATCTGACACTGCACAACTACTGATATTTTTAAGAGGAGTTGACAACATGAACGTGACAGAGGAGCTGCTTGACCTCAATGTATATTTACATAGGTGTTTATTTCTTGTTGCGGCAAGTGAATTTCCCAGTTGTGGGATTAATAAAGTATAATCTTCCTGTAGATGTGACACAAACTTTGGCTTCCTGAAAGATCTTGTAAAAGACAAGGGCAAAATTCACTTGTTTTAACTTTAATGATAACAGACCACTTTGCATTACTTATAACTCCTGTTTAAAATGTTCATGAGGCAAAGTTATTTATCAAACTCATGGAAATTTAAGGTATTCTATACAGTTTGTTCAATGTTATCTGACTCTCCAGATATAAATGAAAGGCAGAATTGTGTCTTTAGAGTTGTTCACGCCTGCCTGAGTGGCTAATATTTGGTTACATTGCCATTTGAAAAATAAAGATAATTGTGACAATGAAAATTGTTTTATAACAGTGTGTATTTTCATGTAACTTTTGTGGTGAAAAAAATGTCAGAAGGAACTATTGGCCCCCGGGCATCTTCACTTTATCAAATTTGGCCCTCTTTGCAAAAAGTTTGGACAGCCCTGGTCTAGATGGAAACAGTCAAGAGGCTAGGACAATCTGACAAACAGGGACGAGCAGAGGAAGACATAAGTAGGCTGAGTGATTCAAACAAAATGAGAAACAGGTGAACTCAGAAGGCAGGAAACAAACAATGGCAGAAGTAGAACACAGGTGAGGGGTGGGGTCAGAAGCACAAGGAAAACCAAAACAAACAAAAGCACATGGTAAAAGAAAACACAGAATGACCAGCAGGAGGCCACAGAGTGACTGAGTGCAAGCAGTGGTGCTGACAGTTCTTAATTGTTCGGCACCAGGATGGGTGACGTGGTGCCAACCTGGCAACAGTTGGTCATCCCAGCCACAGAACTATGGCTTGTAATATAAACCAACAAGATTCCAATTTTAATTTCAATGTCATAAAAACAAGTTTTACAGATATAATTAAATTGAGATAAGTGTCCACAACATTCTTTAAACTCAAATCAGAAGTTTTCTGGGTCAAAAAATAGCTATTTACAGTTAATTACAACCAGTGAATAATTATGAGGGGTTAAAGTTATGAATATTCATTAAAAGGAAAATGATGACAGTAAAATACAGTTTTTAGTTGTATTAGGTAGGTAGTAATTATAAGGACTGAATTAAAACAATGAAAATGAACCTGGATTTCATTAAAATAAAAATATGCCTTTTGAAAATGCAGCCGTGCTTTTAAACATTTCAGTCTGATGGTTAATTAAATGTGATTATTGTTTAAATCTTTACACTGTGGTCACTGTGTTTTCATTCACCACCATTTTTTCCCTCTCCTGTCATTCAGTGGTGTGACTACTTTTTATCTCAGTGCCTTGCAATTCCATTCAACACCTGCCTATAGACAAGTGTTCATTCTTGTCGATCAAGTGTTTCTCCCCATCAGTTACATGCTTGCCACCACTGATAGCTGCCTGGCACCACATAGACCAGCATGAATGGGATCATCGTCTGAGATTAGCTAGCCATTGGAGAGTGTATTGTATCTTATCTTTTATTGTCTCAACACTTTCTTCCTAGTCAACTGGTTTGCCCTCCCTGAAAGAGGTCTCTCACTCTTTAGTTCACATCCAAGCTTTATTTTCACAGAGCAATTCATGCAAAAACCGAGATGGCCCGACACAAAAGCGAACTAGGCGGCTGCTTAGGGCCCCCGTGGCTATCAGAGGGCCCCCAGGAGTGCTTGAAATGTCCCACAAGACAGCTTGAACATTTTTGGGGGTTTTTTTTGTTTGTTTGTTTGTTGGTCTGTTTTTGTTTTTTGGCCTTTTTTGTGATACATCAATGGTAATCATACAAAAACGAAATATTATGTTAATGGACTGGCTAGCTAATACTACTGGTTTAATCAATTCCTGTTGCCTCTGTTAGAGCTTGTGTCATGTTCATGTGTATGCACACTGTAATGGACATTAACTGAATTCTGATGCAAGCACAGTCAGTCAGACTAACGTTAGGTTAGAGTCCTCTCCTCTGCGTTGATGGAAAAAAGCAAAAAAGTAATGTTGCAAAAAGTACATATCCTTCTTTTTATCTAAGTTATTTGATTTTAATTGTAGTTGTCTGTTCTTACGACGGAGTATTAGGGCTACATTAAGGGGGGAAAAAATCTGAGATTTTGACAAAAAGATTATAATTTTATGAGAAAAATGTCATAATATTACTAGAATAAAGTTGTAATTTTAGTCTACATGTTATTTTAGAGGGGAAATATCACAAAAGCAGGCTGCCGCCTGTGTTAAAATGAGGAACAAAACTGTAAACCTGTGTTTGCTCATCAAGCAAACTACATTTATCAAACATTTAAAGATAAGATGATTAAATTAACTTACCTGTTGACTGATGTGTGTGGCACGGCACGAAGCTTGAGACAAAAATGGAGTTGCAAGAAGCAGGCTCAGACGGGACCGTCTAAATGCTTAATGTGAAAAATGCTTAAATACCAAATATGACAGGTAGACACTCCAAACTGCTCACATTTATAGCTATTCCACTGTACTATATATATCCAAAAGCTTGAGATTGTAGTCAGAAGGGATATATTTTAAATACTGATCATGCGTTTTCTCTGCACATCCGTAAAAAAGTTTAACGAGCTAGAACCTTCCTAAAATGATAGCTAGAGACTCAACCTTCCATGATTATAGTGTTCCTTCAGCACTAACTATATCCAAAAGCTTGAGAATGTAGTCGGAAGGGAAGTATTTTAAATATTGATTGTGTTTTCTCTGCGCATGTGTAAAAAAGGTTAACATGGTACTGAAAGACAGCCCTGATCTGGACAGTCTAAAACACTTAATGTGGAAAGCACTTAAGCCTAACACGCTTTAAAGTACCAAATGTGACACCCCAAACTGCTTACATTGATAGCTATTCCATAGTACTAAACATATCCAAAAGATTGTATGGACATTCTCAGGGAGACTGGAATACTTCACTGCGGCCATTCTCTACACAGAGGATCTGGCTGCATGTTTACATATTACACCTCGTCTCCATATTCAATTCCATCCCTATCGTCCTGTCGTGCACCAACTTCCACATTACATCATCACAACAAACAACACGTGAATCTGGCCAATCTTCGTCCCCTTCCCCGGTCCTCACAACCACCTTCAAAGCAATGCCACCTGAAAATGGCTTTGCTGAACATTGGTTTGCTCAACAAAAAAGCCTTATCTTGCACGAATTTATAACTGACAATAATCTGGGTTTCCTCTGTCTCACTGAAACCTGGCACAAACCCCTGGACTATTTCTCATTAAACCAGACAACACCAACAGGATTCACTTACATTGACCAACCCCGCACTGATGGGCGGGGAGGTGGCGTCGCTGCTGTATTCAGGGAGGACATCAAAACAACCACCATCTCCACTCCTGTTGCTCGTTTGAACATATTGCCTTCAAACTCTCAGGCCCCACTCCTCTGGTCACTGGCGTTATTTACTGTCCCCTAAGCCAAACGCTTCCTTTCTCTCTGAGTTTCTGACCCAGTTATGTGCCATCTCATCTTCTATTCTCCTCCTGGGTGATTTTAATGTCCACATTGATGACACTGACTGTAAATTCGCCACAGAATTCCTAGAACTATTACAATGCTTTAACTTCACACAACATATCAACTTCCCCACTCACAGCCATGGTCACATTTTGGATTTGGTCTGCTCCACTGGACTCTCAATTCATCACCTCTCCAGCCTCAAACTTGACGTCTCTGACCACCTGGCAGTCATTTTGGACATCGACATCCCTATCCCCATTCCAAAAGACAAATGAAATATATCCTTCAGAAACCTCAAATCTGTCTCTCCCTCGGCTCTATCTGCTCTTCTTGCTAGTAAACTGTCCACCTCCTCTCCCCCTCTGTCTGATAATCCCTCTGATCTCGTTAATTATTACAACAACATACTCTCCTGCTGTCTTGATCAGATGGCTCCTGATAAAACCAAAACCGTTTCATTCACACACTCAGCTCCCTGGTACACTCCTGAACTCCACCAAATGAAAACCCGCGACCGCCAGCTCAAGAGACTCTACAAGAAAACTGGCCTCACAGTGCATCTTCAGGCTTATTCAGACTACCTCCAATAATACAAAGAAGCTCTCACCACGGCTCGGTCCACCTATTACTCAGATCTCATACACTCTGGCTCCAACAACTCCAAGGCTCTCTTCTCCACAATAAACAATCTTCTCAAGCCCACTGACAACACTCTCAAAACCTTTACTGTCAATAAGTGTAACTCGTTCCTTTCATTTTTCCAAACTAAAATTGATACCATCTACAATAATCTGATCACCTCCCTTGCCCTCCTCAGCTCCCAAAGTGCATCTCTCCAATTCACCACTCAGCCCCATGTCTCAGTTCTCCTCCATTTCCCCAATGGAACTGGCCAACATCATGGCGGGAATGAAAAGCTCCAACTGCATTCTGAATCCCATCCCATCCAACTTCATCAAGGACTGTCTCCCGGTTCTCTCCTCACTCATCACACTGATCATAAACTCCTCCCTCAGTTCTGGTTCAGTCCCCCAAACGCTCAAACTGGCTGCTGTCACCCCCATTCTCAAAAAACCTGGACTCAACCCCATGTGCAATTTCCGTCTCATCTCCAATCTCCCCTTTCTCTCAAAAATACTGGAACATGTTGTCGCCTCCCAAATTAAAGCCCGCATCAGCTCAAACGACTTGTTCGAAACATTTCAATCTGGTTTCCGTTCACAGTACAGCACCGAATCGGCTCTGCTCAAAGTCACCAATGAGCTACTCCTCTCCTCAGACTCTGGCCACCTCAGCATTCTCATCCTCCTCGACCTCACCGCAGCTTTTGACACCATCAACCACACCATTCTTCTTTCCCGTCTGGAATCCCATGTCAACAAACTAGGAAAAATCAGATATGATCATTATCGGTCCCAAATCCCTCACAAAAATGCTCACAATGTCTGCCTCACTTTCAATAACTCCACATTGTCTCCCTCCCCACACATCCGCAATCTCGGAGTCATTTTTGACAGCAACCTCCCTTTTGAACACCATGTTAACCACATCACCAGAACTGCTTTCTTCCACCTAAAGAACATAGCACGTCTCCATTCATCACTCTCCTTTTCTGCGGCAGAAACTCTGATCCATGCTTTCATTACATCCAGGATTGACTACTGAAACAGCAATCTTCACGGCTCATCAACCAAAGTCCTAAATATACTTCAATACATCCAGAACTCTGCTGCTCGCCTGCTCACTCACTCCCGTTCCCATGATCACATCACCCCGGTCCTTCAGAAACTCCACTGGCTTCCTGTCCCTCAACGGATCCAATTCAAAGTTCTCCTTTTCACCTTCAAAGCCCTCCATAACCAGGCCCCCTCCTATCTCACCGACCTGCTCCATCTCCACGCTCCTTCCCGGAGCCTCCGTTCCTCTGATGCGAAACTCCTGTCTGTACCATGCAGGACCAAGCACTGGACCTGGGGCGATAGAGCCTTCTCCATTGCTGCCCCCTCCCTCTGGAACTCCCTCCCCCAACACATCCGAGACTGCACTGAACTAACATTATTCAAATCCCTCCTTAAAACCCACCTCTTTCGAACTGCTTTCAATCTATGATTAACACTGTCTTATACTCTTTTATTGCATTGATTTCACGACTTTTCTCTCCTTAGTCAAGTGCCTCTGACTCTTATTTCTTATTTTATTGTTTCTTATGTTCTCTTATTATTTTTCTTTGATTATGATTCTTTTACTGATCATTTCATGCTTGTTAAACGTCTTTGAGTATCATGAAAAGCGCTCTACAAATAAAATGTATTATTATTATTATTATTCAGTGTTGTGTAAGGAATATTACTGAGTGCTGCCCCTAGATGCAATGTATTTGGGCATCTGTATGACTGACGTGTTGGTGTTCACATGAGATTTCTGAGATGTGCTTGAGTAAGAGACATACAAGTAATGAGAACTCTGGGACGAATCTTCTTTAACACACACACAGTCTACCGATGACATAACATAGTGTCAGAGTACTCCGTTTGAGTTTAAGGCAGAAATTAGTTAAACCCAGCAAAAAGGGAAAAACTTCAACCTCAATCAACCAAACTAGACAGAACTCACATCGGCTACAGAAGGGGAACAGTTGAGAGTAGCCTACTGCTAGCTAGAACACTGAGAGAGAGAGAGACAAAAAGCAGCAACATGGAGCAGTTTCAAATTCCACCACCACAAAAATTTGACTTTTCAAAACCTGAGGAATGGCCCAAATGGGTCAGGCAGTTTGAAAGATACAGGATAGCATCAGGACAGCCAGACGCAAAACAGGCAAATACCCTGATTTATACGACGGGAGATGATGCCGAGGACATCTTAACTTCCCTCCGGCTTACTGATGATGAAGCCAAGGCATATGATACCGTAGTACAAAGACTTGAGGCACATTTTGTGGTAAGATGGAATATAATTTTTGGACGAGCCAAATTCAACCAACGGCAGCAAGAAGCAGGAGAGACAGTGGATAATTTTATCACTGCACTTTATTGTCTAGCCGAGCACTGTGGTTATGAAGCTTTACATAATGAGATGATACAAGACAGACTGGTAGCGGGTTTCCATAACAAGAAACTGTCTGAGCAGTTTCAGATGGTTGCCGAGTTAACGTTGAAGAAAGCAGTCAGGCGCGTACGACAAAGCAAGCAAGTAAAAAAAACAGCAGGAGTTAACGAAAAGTAACTTTAAAGCCGATACTACTGCAAATCTGGACAGTGTCCGTTTCCATCAAAAAACATACAGCAAAAACAAAAGGGCAGCAGCAAATTAAAATGCAAAGGAACACACCAAACAAATAGCATCCAGCTGAGGAGGACTTACCTTGTGTAACGACTTCGTCTCCTCCTACACTGATTCCAGCCATTCAGCGATCGGCATCACCAGTTTACTAATCATCGGCCTGTCCTTTCATCATTCTCCACACCTGTGTTCACTTTGTTTTCCCTGATTCCCCCCTTTATAAACCTTGGTATTTCCCAAAATCATCACGAAGTATACACTTTACAATGTGTATTCTGAGCGCTCCGTAGCTGCCTAGTGTTATTTGTAGTCTTATTCCAAGTTTGATTCTGAGTCTTTGTCCTGATTTATATTCCAGTTTCAGTTTGCCATTTTGCTTTTCTGTTTGTTTTCTACTTAGTTTTGGAAGACCTGATTTGTGTTTCAGTTTGTATTCACCTGGTTCTGATTAAAACACAAACTCTGCGCTTGCGTCCGATTTTCTGGTGACTCTCTGACACCTTGCAAGCGATGTGGGAGAACACCAGCCCATAGTAAACAGTGTCCAGCACGTAAATTGCAACAATTGTCACAAGAAAGGACATTATGCAAAAGTTTGTAGGAGCAGTAAGAGAAATTGAAACTACCTCTGTAAATTACAGTGGGGGAAGTAGCATTTTTAGGCTCATTTTTAGTGCCTGATTCACTGAAATAAAACTGAATGGCTATTCAACACAGCTGAAGATAGATACTGGAGCTGATGTTACAGTGTTTCCTGAGACAGAGTATACAGAGTATACGAAATTGAATAAGTCAGTGAAAAGAGAGAAACACATGCTGCCATCAGTAGAACACATCTTAGGCCAGCTGGAAGTTGTGGAAGTGTTTTCCAAACTTGATGCAAACTCAGAGTTTTGGCATATACCCCTGTCAGATGAATCCAGACTCCTCACCACATTCATCACCCCCTTTGGGCAATACTGTTTTAACTGACTATGCTTTGGTATCTCCTCAGCACCAGAGCATTTTCAGAGAAGAATGTCTCGCATCCTAGAAGGCTTAGAGGGAGTGCTATTTCAGGTGGATGATGTGCTAGTGTATGCAGAAACACAGGCACTCCATGATGCTCATCTGCTTAAAGTGCTTAACAGACTAGGAGAGAACGTGGTCACACTAAAAAATGAGAAGTGTGAATTTTCAAAAAACTCAGTAAAATTTCTGGGGCAGATCAACGAGACAAACTGGGTCAAAGCAGATCCAGACAAACTGAAAGCAGTAACTGACATGGAAGAACCAACAGACATCAGTAGAGTAAGACGATTCGTAGGAATGGTTAATCATCTAGAGAAACACCTCCCCCATTTAGCTGAAAAGACGCAGCCACTGCGGGATCTTCTATGTGCTAGAAATATGTGGATCTGGGGAGAGGCCCTGCAAAATGTTTGCGACACCATCAAGGGAGAGCTGAGCACTCCACCTGTCTTGCCACTCTACAATGCCAATGCTTACACAGTACTTCCTGCTGACTCATCTTCATGTGCACTGGGAGCAGTGTTACTTCAAAAACAGGAGGACCGCATTTTGAAACCTGTAGCATATGCATCCCAAGCCTTCAGTGACACTGAGCGGAGATATGCCCAGGCCGAGAAAGAAGCCTTAGCAATAACATGGGTGTGTGATTTCCTGGTAGGTATAGACTTCCATATTGAAACTGATCATAAACCACTTGCACCTTTATTGGGCTCAAAAGACTTGAATGAGCTTCCCCCACAAATTCAAAAACTAAGGATGAGACTAATGCGGTACACATACACAATCGCACAAGTTCCAGGAAAGAACATAGCCACTGCCAGTGTCTTGTCAAGAGCACCTCAGAAGGACAGAGCTGATACTCACCTAGAAATAGAGCTCAACCTGTATGTAATCATGGTCCTTTCCAGCCTACCTGCCACAGAAAAGAGGTTACAGGAGATGAAGGATCACCAAGACAGAGATGAGATACTGAAACAGGTGTAGACATTCTGTCGTGAGGGGTAGCCAGAAAGATTTACAATAGAGGGGAGATTTCAACCATACTTACAGATTGCTGGAGAGATGACAGTAGAGAACGACCTCCTTCTGAAAACTAAACTACCTAGCACAACATCAGCAGTTGTCATTGAACACCTCAAGTCAATATTTGCTAGACACGGCATTGCTTCAGAAGTAAGGACAGATAATGGTCCCCAATTCGCATCTGATAGTTTCTGCCAGTTTGCAGAGAAGTGGGCATTTAAACATGTAACATTGAGTCTAAAATTTCCACAAAGCAATGGAGAGTCAGAGCACGCAGTAAGAACGATTTAAAAGCTGCTACAGAAGGAAACAGACCCTTACTTAGCACTTATGGTCTACCATGCCACCTCTCTTTCTAATGGCCATAGTCCAGCTGAATTACTTGTGGGTAGACAGATCAGAACCATTGTCCCTGGCATTCCATCTTCTCTTAAGCTAGGATGGACTAGCTTGCATAAGCTGAGACAGAAAGAGCAAAGAGAGAAAGAGAGACAACAGCAGAATTTCAACAGGAGACAGAGCTCACCACCTCCCAGGCTTTAATGTGGATGACTACGTCTGGATATCAGACACCAGAGAGAGAGGAACAGTGCTGAAAACAGCCAACACACCAACATCCTAGATGGTGGAGACCCCCACGGGAGTGCTGCGTCGTAATCGTTACCACCATGTCAGCCCACCTGTGGCTCCAGAAAACACTGTCACCTTACCAGAGACATCACAAGACATCACAACAACAAATCAACGGATCCCTGCACAGCCCTGCAGTCCTGAGCCAGCTCAACGATACCTGACAAGGGAGAAAAATAGCCAGGGTACCTGAGGGACTTTGACATTACTTAGTAGG
Source organism: Chanos chanos (assembly GCF_902362185.1). NCBI lineage: Eukaryota > Metazoa > Chordata > Actinopteri > Gonorynchiformes > Chanidae > Chanos > Chanos chanos. The sequence continues at coordinate 23,152,885 of NC_044502.1, forward strand.
TCCTCTAGGTTGCCTGAGTTATCTACATGGGACAGAATAAACGCTTCACTCAGCTGAAGGATTGGGCAGTCTACCCCACCTTCATAGGTCAAAGAAAAAAAAAAAACATACAGAGGTTAGGTTATGTAATAGAACAGAAATGTATTCCATGTGTTATCTTAGCTCCGTAGGGAGGACTGAAACATTACTGTTGAATAAGGTAACATTTTATTTTGCAGTGAGAAATGCTGAAGTGTCAGTACATTTCTCAAAAAGGGGGATGTTGTGTTAGGAATATTACTGAGTGCGCCCCCTAGGTGCAATGTGTTTGGGCATCTGTATGACTGACGTATTGGTGTTCACATGAGATTTTTGAGACATGTTTGAGTAAGAGACATACAAGTAACGAGAGCTCCGGGTCGAATCTTCTTTAACCCAAACACACACAGTCTACCACTGACATAACATTGAGAACGCTGTCAGAAATATTATTGATCAAGCGTTCTCTCTGTGCATAGGTAAAATGCTTAACGAGCAAAAACATACCTAAAATGATAACTACAGACTCAAAATCTTCCAAGATTATAGCCTTCCTTCAGCACCTACTACATCCAAATGCTTGAGAATGTAGCCAGAAGGGAAATACTTCAAATATTCATTAAGAGTTTTCTTTGCCCACATCTCATTAATGAGCAACAGTCTACCTAAAATAATAGCCAGAGACTCAAAACCTTCCGCCATTATAGCTGTCCTTCAGCACTAACTATATCCAAAAGCTTGAGAATGTAGTCAGAGGGGAAATGTTTTAAATACTCATTAAGCGTTTTCTTTGCACATATCCACTTAACAAGCTGCAGCCTGCCTAGGACAATAACTAGAGACTCCAAAGCTTTCACAATTATAGCTAATATAGAGAGAGAGGAATTTAACAGTTGATCATATGGAAAAATTAAGGGTGCAGCAACAACGGAATGAAAATATCAACGGTTAAATATAAAGTGAAAGATACACGTCCACAAATAGCCATAATACAAGTGGATATTTATTAAATGCAGTTCTTAGTTCCAGTTTCAGATTTTTGCCCCTTTTGCCTGCTCTGGCTTCCTTTTAATGTGAGTTTTAATGTGAAAAACACATGATACAGACACTGTCTTGATGCCTTCACGTGGTCCATTATGTAAATCACTTTTTGTTTGGTAAGCATTTTTTGTTAATACATATTAATGAAAAAGTACTCATACTTGTTTTTTATTAGTACATATTACAATACTATTTATTTTTGATATTGTGTACTGCAGACTTTTTATTGTATTAGAACGGAACTTCGGGGGACCCAGTGTATGATGGGTAGGGTTTGGGGGAAAGTAAATGTCAGAAATTAATACTGTTGTGCAGTATACTGTTAATGCAGTATAAAATCTTTCAGAAACTTTAAGTACAATGGTTGACAAACACTATTGCATGAACACAGCAGATTAGCTAAATTGACATCCCTCAGTATTTAAATAAACAAAGCCTAAATTAAATTGCTACTTTTACAGTCGTTATAAACAAATGAATACTTTAAAGAACAATAGCTTCATGAATATCTTTCATAGGCAGCGGTGGCACTTATAGTATAACATCTGAAGGCTGCTTGAATTGTCAGCTGACATCACACACTGCTGGTGGAACCAAGATCTGCAAACAACACAGGGGACTTGATTGTCTCTGTGTTATCATGATTTAGTGCCAACTGGAGCCTCTGCAGAATTCCACCTGCGTGTCTTACATTTACATGAATGTTTGACATAAGACTTTCAGAAGACTTGACTTTTTCTCTGAAATTCTGAAGCTGCTGTCCTTTAAGATCAGGGGGGTATTTCAAGAAGCGGGTTTAACAAACTCCGAGTTTAATTCTGAACTCTGAGTTGATGAACCCTGAGATGGGAAACTCTGAGTTTTCGGTTCCAGAAAAGCTGATCTGAGTTGGCTCGATCGACTCTGAGTATGTTAACTCCGAGTTAAGCGCGTGCATGACAATTATAAAAAGCCATCATCAATGGAGCTCCGATACTACGATTCACCATGGCAACCAGCGAAAACAAAAGTCGTTTTACTTCACCCCACGGCAGTTAGAAATTCTCATACGTATTTATGGCGAGTATGAGCAAAATTTGGGGCGGCACGGTGACGCAGCAGGTAGCACTGTCGCCTCACAACAAAAAGGTGTTTGGTTCGGTTCCCACCTGCATCGGCAAAGGCGAGATAATCGGGGTGGGAGAGAATTGCTGCCCTAGTCAATGCGTAGGTTTGAATGCAGAAGTCTATTCATTTAACATGTAAGCACACTTTCTTTTAATATTACAGGTGGAAGTGGTGGAATGTAATTGAATAAAATTCTATTTTCTTTTAGGAGTAATCCTACGGGCACAAAGCACATTTGGTAGCCGCTGAAAATGAAATATAAAAACATAGTTCAAACAGGTAATACACATTTTGCTTAGGCCTATAGGCCCATGATTAAAACCAAAATGAGGTACAATCATATTTGACATATTAAACCAAGTAAATGTCATTCAGTGGCTATTTCAACTTGGAGTAGCTTTAACCCCCAACAGAATGCTGTTTTAAGACACACAAATGTCCTCTCACCTAATATCCTGCTTAGCAGATTAACATTTGGGCTGTAAATACTCCCAAAGATTTTGCCAATTATAGTAGTTTAAAGTATACTGAAACAGAAAGCTCTTCATCACAGGATGATGATGAAGACACGTTGTCTGCTGCCACAGAGGGATTCAGAAAGGCCTACTGTGGTTTACATTAATATTATGTATGGTAGCTACTGATATTTCTCTCCCTATTAAAATGTTTTTACATTCTTGTGTGGAATTCTGAGTTTAAAATGCACATTGAAGGGATGACAAGTTCTTATCCTTTTTAACAGAGCATGACTGGGCATTACCAGGAGGAGAGTCCATCAACCTCCACAGCACAGACTGACACAGTGAGATGTTCAATAAATGCCAGGTTAATTCTGCATGTAGATCTGTAGAATTTAATGTCATCCTTATGTTTTCTCAGTTATGAATTAAGGAGGAAAATGGCTAAAACTGACTGAGAAATGATACACTTGCAGTGGCAGATTAAATGGCCTATCTTGAAATTCAATTACTGGAACAGCAGTTAGAGGTGGGTACATGGTCACAGGTGAATTGTTAATTGTTGGAAAAATCTAAATATAGTAATTGTTGCATTTGTAGGAAACAAAGAAGACCAAATAAAATGTGACTGATTTTTCTTTATTTGACTGCTGGGGGTGGTGGTATCTTAATCTGTGAAATGTTTTTGGCAAATTCTCTCGGATGGCTCCTCCATCCAGGACATCTGCAGGGTGGATGGGACTGTCTTCCTCAGGGTGGTTCATTTGTGCAGCAGGGTGCTGCTCTCCTCTAATTGTGGCAATATTATTATGGAGAACAACACATGGCAAAATAATGTCACACGCCGTCTCTGGGGTTACCCTGAGTTTACGCAGACGCTGGAGCCAGGCTTTGAGCATGCCTATTGTCATCTCAACCCAGGCTCTAGTCCTGCAGTGGGCCAAACTGGAACATTGTTGGGGGCCCAGCTCAGGGTCAGGTAAGGGCTCAACAGAGAGGGATGGCATGGGTGCTCTCTGTCACCAAGCAGGTGGCCATCAAACTCTCCTGTAATTATATAGTGGATATATTTTAAGGGTGTTAAAAGAGGGAGACAAGGAATGGTATTTGTGCAAAGGTTTACTTACCATGTGCAAATCTGTTACTCAGGGTACACTAATGATACATTCGTATATCATGCACAGAGCTGGGCCACTGGCTTCAACATTTGTGATAAAGTGCACTGCATCACATATGATCTTGACAGTGCAGAGAATGAGATATATTAGTTGCAGTATATTGTGATGTATAGTCTTTGTTATTGTAAGACAATAGTCAGTGTACCTGCACATTAATGCTGTGGAAAGACTTCCTATTCACATAGTCAACTTCATTAACTGAAGGAGCAGTGATAGGGATCTGTGTACCATCGATGCAGCCCATGACACTGGGAAACGCTGCAACATAAAAACTAACGATTGATCCCAGTCTGAGGTCGCAGCAGAATGTCATGAACACGACATAATTTAAAATATCGTTACCTTTAACTGAATGATTCTATATCAGTCACCTGCAATCCTGTGTAACTCCTCTTTGATGGTCCTTAGAGGTCTGACACTAGGAAAATGTGCAGTAGCCGTTTAAGTACAAGGGACACTTTTTTACGGCTCTACAAACAGTTGCTTTCCCGATATACTCGGCGTCGCCAGTGTTATAAAGGAAACTCCCGTCGGCAAAAAAAAAAAAAAAAAAAAAAAAAAAAAAGAAGAGCAAAGAACCTGCTACAATCTGAGAGCAAGAAGTCCACGGCGTGTAATATTAGAGATGTAGGCCGCAGTTGTTCGGATAAATGATAGATTGTGATGAAAAACGGCAAAGCTTGATTACGTAGTCATCAGAGAATGATAATACATCTAATCGGGGTCTCAGAAACCTCTCCCGACATAAGGCTATGCGAATTAATTTGGTTTCAACACCGATCGGGTTAGCGACGAAAGGAGACGCCATGTTTCACAGATGCTTCAGGTTCAGCCGGAGGGAGGAGTTAGGGAGAAACTCAGGGTTTGTTGAAGAAAACCTGCCAGCGAGCAGGTTAGGTTCACAGAGTCAGTTACTGCAGTAACTGAGCCAGAGTTTGAGTTACCTCGCTTTCTGAAACGGAAAACCCTGAGTTTCCCTCATCTCAGGGTTAACAAACTCAGAGTTTCCACTAAACCCGCTTCTTGAAATACCCCCCTGATCTTTTTCCTCTTGTTGGTTTGTGTTTGAGAATCATAGTATTACTGCAAGTCCTTATTTAGCATCACATCATTAAAAATTTACATTTGCCAACTTTCTTTGCCATATTCTTCACACTGCTGCAGTGTTCTGTCCAGGATGTTTTCACCTTTTTGACAGTTTGTCCTCACCTCAAGTTTCGGTGCGATTCTTCACATGTATCCCAATCCTTAAAAAAACAAACAACCAACCAAACAACAACAACAACAAGAACTGGCTGATGACCTAGATTCTGACACTGCATGTACCTTTGCAGGGGCGAATTTAGTCATTTTGGGGCCCAAGGCAAACACAGGCATGGGGTCCTCCACATCCCTTGTTCTCCCCCTTTTTCAGTCCTTATTTATCTAAAGCCGTTTTCTGATATGAACTTCTGTTGAATGGTGTCATAGCTTAGTATTCCCCTGCAGGGCAGGGGGTCCCCAGGACCAGAATTGAGAAACACTGAAGCTTACATGTCTCATTTTGGACTTTTTGGACTTTGGACTGTTGTTGGTTGGTTCATTTGTCTGTTTTTGCAGTAGGCCTACTTGCAATATTGTACAGAACAAAGCAAATGCGTGTTTTGTTTTTTTGTACATACAACATGCCCCAGGACAGTCTGGCAGATGTATCTGACATGTAAATAAATGTTTTATTGGTACTTTTTGTCAGCTGTCTTATTTTGAGAGTAAGTATGAATATAATATATAATTATGAATTCATGGTTGATATTAGGTTGAATTCAAGTAACTGAAACAGTCTGAAAAAGACGCCTTTTTGCAACCAAATTTAGATGTTGAGGGACATGTTTTTATAGACGTCTTTTCAACGACATGAAAAAGACAGCCTTTCACTTTTCAACCAAATCTCAACATTGCTGAGATGTCAGGCGAAGTCATCTTTCCAACATATTTCCAATGTCTTTTTTTGAATTTTTGCTGGGTGGGAAACACCTTCTCAAAAATAAAGGGCTATTACAGTTTATTTCAAACATCATCGACTAAAACCATCCACTATGTGCCCCTGCCCTGCAACAACCTGCAAAAGAAATGCTATAGCCAGGCCCTTTAGGGTAAGGCAAGACAAGGCAATTTTATTTGTATAGCACATTTTATACACAAAGGCAAATCAAAGTGCTTTACATAAAAATAGATCAAAGAACAGAGCATGGAAAAATAAAAAGATAACGTAAACAGTACAAAAAGCATAAGAGTACAAACAGTAAAATCCATTAAAAAAGTCACAGTGTGCTTAAGAGTCAGAGTGCAATTATTAACAGCACTTAAAAGCAACAATAAAAAAAAGTAACTATAGTAACTTTATCAGTAACTATGAGCATACCTACATAAAAAAAAATAGCAGTGACCAGTAATTTAACCTCTGTTAATCATATGGCTCCAAGCTAATTCCACTTTAGGTAGATTCTAGTTTGCTGTTGTTAGTAGAATGCTTTTTAAAGGTAGGACAAGTTACATTTTAATACTGACCTTCATATTTTTTTGCTTCGCCCTATACAGTGATCAGACTGGCACATGAGCTGTGTATTTTTACTACTGGGTTAAATGCAGAGGATAAACTCACTACCCATTGTTCACAGTGTGTGTGTGCGTGCGATCACAGAAATTTACATTTACATTTACAATAACGGAGGACTTGTTGGTGAAATGTGGACAACTTGACTGGCAGTTTACTAATCTCAAAATCACATTTCAACAGAAATTCTAAACCTCAAATCAATAAATATTTTTGAAGGTAGATTAAACCGTATGAAACTTTGTAACCACTTAAATTTTAGGGTGCCATTCACAGAATCAAAATCAATGGCATTCAACCCCCCTTCTTCCAGCAATTTAACAATGTCGCCCTTTTTAATATCATGATGCCTATTTTCCCAAATAAAATTAAAATTAATCTGGTTAACTGTCACATTCAGGGACAGCCAGAGAATAGGCCGGGTATATAAATCTTGATAGGGCTTCCATTTTAGATAGCAGGGTCCTTCCAAATATGAATAAGTCCCTTTGTAACAATGAATTCAGAATCACTTAACTCTTGTTCTAAATATTTTCAATATTGGTTCTCTCCAGAACTGAAATCCTTAGAAATAGTAATCCACAGATATTTGACTTCATTCTTAACTAGTATGCCTTGAATAGATATTAGCCTAAAGGGTGATCATGGATTGCCATCAATACACATTTGTTCACGTTCAAGTACAACCCTGAGGCTTTTGAGAAGAGGGAGACAACCTTTAAAGCTTTTGGTATTCGCACTGCATTCTTTAAGAACAGGGTTGTGTCTTTAGCCAACTGACTTATAACCAATGGACCTCCCATAACATTCAGCTGGTGTACATCATCACAGTGCTTGATCATAATTGCTAACACCTCTGCAACCGTAATGAAGAGGAGGGGTGAAGTTGGGCAACCTTGACGTATTCCCCTCTTCATTTTGAACCTTTTGCATGTCCCCAGAGGTAGCAACACTGAACTATTTATATCTCTATATAACATCCCAATCACCTCCCGAAAGCATTCACCAAAGCCAAAGTGTTCCAGTGTTTCCAAAATAAAAGGATGTTCAACTCTATCAAATGCTTTACAAAAATCTAAAAACAAAATGAAACCATCATCCTCAATTCTATCTCCATAATCTAATATGTCTAATACCACTCTGATATCGTAATGAATGGAACATCCTTTGAGGAAGCCAGTTTGAGACTCACTAATAACTAGTGTCATGCCCACTTAATCTATAGCCAATGATATGGGTGAATAATTTATCATGTTATGGGTTTTAGGTTCTCTCTCTATTTTTTATCTTTTCTAGATTTGGGGATAAGAGCTATGAACCCTTGTTTCATAGTAGGCATCAAAATCTTATTTGTAAAACATTCCCAAAAAGCACAAAACAGCTGTTCCTTTATGTCTTCCCCCCAAAAATTGAAGATAATCCATCTTATCCTGGAGCCTTTCCTAATGAAATTCCTTTGACAGCTCTGTCCAGTTCCTTCATTTCAATCTCAGAGTCAAACAGCCTTCTAAAGTCTGTACTGATAGTAGGAATGTTGGTTTTTATGTTTTCAAAAAGGGCAACAAAATCTTCCCTGGAGTAAGAGGAGGAATATAGATCTGTATAAAATCTATAGACCTCTTCAGATATAAATTTAGAGTCTGTACATTCCACATTATTAATCATGAGTAAATTAATCATATTCTTCTCGTCTTCTTTTTTTCCAAACCACAGAAATAAGCAGTATTTTTCCCCTTCTTCTACCCATTTGGCTCTGGACCGTATAAAAGCTCCATGAGCTCTCCTCAGATACAAACAGCTTTCGACTGAAGATTTATGAATGTAGCCCTATCTGTCTCTGACATTAGTGCCTTCTTACAGCATTCATCAATATCTTGAGTTCACCAATCTGAGTTCACGTTCCCTTATTTCTTTACTTCTTTTTTTTTCCCCAAATGGAATCGAAGTTTGTCTGACCTTAAACTTAAAAAGAAATCTACTGCTGTAGCTCCCAATTGTCGAATCAAATTTGATCTCTAACATTAAATTCTTGATTATGTTACAGTCTTCTTCGCACCTCAGATCAGCATTAAACTTCCAATGAACATTCCTCTCATTAATTCTTGTTTTTGGTTTCAGTTCAAGGTACAATAAACAGTGATCTGTTAAAGGTGCACTTGAAATAGATACCTCTGAACAATATTCTGCAACTTCAGGTGTTGATAACCATAAATCACTTCTAGATTTGTAACTTCCATTAGGCTTTACCCATGAAAACTGTCTGACGGTCGGGCTCTTGTTCCTCCACATATCAACAAGTGAGTGGGTATTACTAAAATGAAATAGTATTGGTTTGTAATGGCGATTGGTAAACTTAAATGGGCACCTATCAAACCAATCATCATATTAAGGTCTCCCCCAAATAAATAAAATCAAGTTTGTAAAGGTCCTTATACTGAGTAATAACTTAAGGGATCTCTGACAGCAAAATCCTATTTTGACTGGTATTATCATAACCATAATTTTTCATTAAATTAACAAAGGAGCCTTCTATGTTCAAGACAACTGCCAACCAAAGTCCATCTTCATCTGCCTTGTATGTAACTAAATTACCTATTAAAACAAATAGCAACATGCGTGGATCTATTAGAGTCATGACTGAACAGTATCTTGTCTCCCCACCGACTCCTCCAGAAGATGAAGTCCGAAATGCATGAATGAGTTTCTTGTAGGAGAAACTCTGTGTCTTCTGTCCCTTACAAAATAGCAAAACAGCTTTTCGTTTCACTTTATATTTGAGACCCCTTGTATTCAATGAAATAAAAGGTTTTCAAACAAACCATCTGCTGGTTAACCTCGCAGCAGCAGTAACCGTACAACAATTAAACAAACGAAAAGTAGCTTTCTTTGGCTGTAAAACGAGCAGGACTTTCTCTTTAAACAATATTTCCCCACATAACTTTTCGCTTAACTTGTATATCAGTCAAAGTATTTCTCATTATTTGTCTCCAGCCTGAATGCGGTGACCATTTATGAAACCAAATGCACTGCGGAAATGTCTTTTCCCCAGCCTTCTTTGCCTGACTAATACGGGGCCATAAGGCTTCTCTTGCCAACCTGTCCTCCTCTGTAAGATCCTCCACAAACTTGATCCCCGTTTCTTCGCAGACCCTCGACTCCTTAATAAGATTCCAAAATGCATTTCTGTGCTGTCGTCATGTAAACTGGACGATGATATAGCGCGTCCCTTCTCAACTTTCCGACCGACACGGTGGACTGTGTCCACGATATCACCCAATTTCGTCTCCCAGTGGGGTGCTATCTTGCTGAGAAGTTGAATTACATCGCTCCTGGTTTCCTCGTTCATTTTCACCTTCATCCCTTTGATTCTGGAAATTCCATCTCCGTTTATATCGATCTTGTTCGCTTGACCTCACCTTTAATTCAACATTCTCTAACTTTAAGCGCTCCACTTCTTTTTCCACCTCTGACACACTCATTTTTCAATCTTTCACCTCCGCAGCACTGAACCCAGAAGGTTTGGTTAAGCTAGCAATCAGGGCACAGTTTTGCTTTAGGTGCGTGCTGACTACCAAGTATAGTGGAGAATTTGATACTTCATCCTCGTTTGGTCTGGCCACCTTTCGAACATATGCCCCTTTAGATGGGGTGTAGGTAATGAGAGCTGACACACATATCCCCCAAACTTCGTTTATTACCGCTGGTGTAATCAGTATCCATCGGGTCCAACTTGGCATAGCCATGTTCCACCTTTAAGGAAGGTGAAGAAGTGCCTTGTCCTTGTCTACACTCTGACCGGGACACTTTATTGTTGTTCTCTCTACTAGAAATACTTATAGTATCAGGGATAAAATCCAGTAAGGATATCGAACCAATAAACGTATTTAGAGGAATTTGCACAAGATAGTTTTTCTAGTACAACCGCTTAGTCCGCCATCTTGCCGGAACCCAATTTGAGAGATCCTTATCAGGTGTGAGTCTACCCCCTATTCCACAGGAAGGTAGTGGTACAGTCCAGACGCAAGCTGGTCCCTATGGAGTTGTTGCTGAGGAGGTTTCTTAGTTTGAAGAGGCAACGACTGAATACGGGTGGGGATATGGCGCTAAGAATGTCTGCGCAGTATGTTAGGAGTTACGCATTTCATCTTGGACTAAACGCCTCGATTCTGTCACTTCTATGTGCTTTATCAGGTAGGATTTAATGTTGAAGTTATTTCTCCTGGATAACAAACACAACTGAAGTTTCCTGAAATCGAATGTTTTCAGAAAAGTGCTGAGCGTGCCCCAAACACACAGGGATGATTACATTCGAGTCCACGTATAGCACTGCAAATGTCACTTTTGCAAGGGCTTCGAATCAAAGTTCTCCGAGTTACAGTTTATCCTCTCTTATTTCCAGCAATAACAACTATTTGGTTTTTCGAAAGCTTTTTACGGGATGAGTGCACATTTTGTGTTTGACCATTCTCCATACTCAATGTGAACACATTAGCCAGATCCAATGGAATCTCTTTAAGCTGGTTGTGATCTCAGCTGCCATGGAAACACTCGCTTGGAAACTACCAGAGGAATAGCATTTCACAGACATTTGTAACAGGCCAAGTAGTCATTTCCTAAGAAATTATCTTAAATTCAGGGACTTAACTGCCGTTTTTAGGAAAACAGGTTTTTCAGTATTTGCCATCATTAAACCATGGCGTAAGATTTGGCCGATGTGAGCTAACATTTGGCTAATTAAAATCTTCTAGATAACTGACGTTATGACGAAGCAGTTAGCATGTACACAGCTAGAAGAAAAGACTGTAGCTATAAAAGAGACTATAAAGAAAGACTAAATAATGATTTGGAGAAAACTAAACCAAAAGTTTGACTAGTTTCATTAGCTGTCATATTAGATCGCACCCGCCACTTATACTTGTTCGAAGATGTTTTGAGACGGTTTCTTTTGTGTAAGAGTTAGAAGCATAACAGTTGGTCGATGCAACGTTTACTCACGTCAATGCAAGAACCCCAACCGCAAAGAATAGTTCGCCGTCCTTCCCCTGGACCTTGTGTGGGGGGGGGGCTGAGCGCCCTTGAGTCTGATGGATTCCTGTCCGCCGAGTGTGAATTCATCTATTGTTCAGCTTTGCATTCCCACGCTGCGTTGTGTTTGTTAGGCTTTACGAAGCAAAAATAATGTGGACACTGGCCGCCATGCCCTACAATTAACGCCAGGTAAACATTGGTGAACCTGGTTTCCTGGTGAACGCAACAATCATCGTGTCCTTAATAGATTCAGCTGGCTAGAAGGGAAGCATCGACACTCGCTTTCGGTTGGTTATTTATTTATTGAGCTTCGTGTGACAAGAAACCTCTTATCTCCATTGACCTTTTCAGATAAATTAGTGTAAAAAATACTTCTCGTTGTGTCCTGAGCCTTTTATCTACGACTGATGATTCCAGATCCATCAAGGTTCTGACCTTTTGGTTCTGGGGTCAGACACTGTGTCTGTAGCACTTGATCAGGGAGTCCAGGTGTGTGTTTCCATGCTTCTCTTCACTGACCTAATGCAGGGGGGATGAAGGAAAAGGAAGGCAGAGAATAATAGTTGAAATAGCAGACCAGAGGTTTAGGCCATTATTCCTGTGTGGCATCACTACATTTTCTGAACACCTCACTCTGTGGCTATAGGTGCTTTCGCACCAGAGGAACTTTTCCATAGTTATTAGAACTGTTGGAGAAAGTACCCCCTTTTTCACACGTTTGCACCGCAAGAACATAAGTCTCCGTGATTGCGCGCACACACACTGTGAACAGCGAGCAGTGCATTTAACCCATCCAACACACAACAGACACAGGAGCAGTGGGCAGCATTCCTCTGCGCCTGGGGAGCATTAGGGGTGGATGTTGGGCCTGGGAATCGAACCGGCAACCCTCCAGTCCTAAGCCCGGTTCTCTAACCTTTAGAACACGGCTGCCTGCTTTAGACCAACATAGAACGATCATAGTTCTTAGAACGCCGTTTTGAGAATAGGTACTTTTGCAGAATAGGAACCTTGTGACGTAGGTATACGATGATTGCAACCGCCATTTTTAAAAATATAGTCTTAGAACGTTTTACATTTAGTTTTAGATATTCAGGTTTAAAAATGTCTTAAAAATGTCTGGAATTGTAGGAGGGGAGACATGTTAAGTTTTTATGTTTTATTTTACCGGTATTTTATACCCCCAACAATGACCATTTCCGCAACATCCAATGTATATTTGTATGTCAAAAAGGTAGCGTACACTCCACTTCGGTTGGTGCTTGTGTGGCTGTGATCGCATTTTAACCTAGAATAAGAATGTGTTAATCCAGCTTACGATTTTAGGGGTGCAGCGGGGAAAAAGGAAAAAACCAAAAACACGACGCTGCGAGCAAGCATCAGGCACAAGCGCTAGGCTTGCACCCGAAAAGTACTATGCCCATCGAGTCATTCATTGCTACCGCAGTGTGCTACCGCAGTGGTAAATGCAGGGGGACATTTTTTTTCCCATTGGACTGGGTCTGTTGCCATACAGTTTTATTTTCGTTACTGAGAAGGCAGTTATGTTATCTAATGTACACTCAATATTTCTGTCATTCAAATTCAATAAAACTCATTAATTGTGTATACTGTAGTCTAGTTTGTCAATTGCTTTTGCCGCAGTAACGGTATTTTTTTTTTCCTTTTAGAGGTATTTAAAAGGTCTTAAAAGTTATTAAATTATTACTTAAAAATGTGCAGCTACCCTGGTTGGCCATGTAAACAACAGCTCTTAGCGTGGCGTTCCTATACCACCGTTGGCCGGCTTACGCCACTTCGGCATTCCTACTGGCGGTGCGAAAGCCAACAGAAAAAAAGCCCTAGAACGTATGTAGTTCTAGGGGAAGCTCCCCAGGGGGTAGTTCCTATCGAATGAGACCCTAGAATTGTTCGGTCTGAAAGTGCCTTATGTCTCACTCAATTGTTTTTTTCATGCAATGAAAAAAACAATTGAGTGAAAGTGCCTTATGTCTCACTCAATTGTTTTTTTCATTGCATGAATTGCTTTTTCACTTGGCAAAAAGTACTACCCATTTTTGTTCTGAAATTTCACAGAGTTGCTACACCCAAGTTCAGACCGACACAGTGTTGCTCTTTTCACTTGTGTGTAAAATTGTGTAAGAGTTTAGCACCAAAAATCTCTAAAGGTCTTGCTGGTCTCTTACCACTGGTTGCTCCTAGGTAATGTTTAGCACAGAGTTGTGGATGTGTGTTTCTTCTGACTCAGAGTTGTGCCTGTGTGCCTGTTGACTGCAGGGCACAACCAAAGATTTAGACAGGTGTTGAGTGTTCACCAGGGGCCAGTCAGTGTAGACACAGAGACACACTATCAGCTCCATCCAGCTATGACCTGCTGTGCATCAGGATCATATGTAATGAATAGAAGTACTGGATGTGAGCCTTGATATTGATACTGCCAGGATCTGAAAATCATCCAGAAACTCACTGTCGGCTAACTCACTGTCAGCTAACTCAGCATTGGCTAACTCGGTGGTGGTTAAATACTGTTGAGCTTTCTGAGGACTGTGACAGGAGGCTGAATGGACTGTGGCAATTGTTTGAAGCAGGGATCTATATCTTTTTTTTTTTCAAATTTTACATTACTAACAGGAAAAGAATGAAATTCTTGGTATTATTCTTAATTCTGCATGTCTAAATCTTTGTTGAAGGTATGGCTTTAAAAATACTGAGGGCATTTTTTGGCTTCACCACTATTCTCACTAGGGAGCAGTGGGATCTAAGGGTCAGAAAATCAAAGTAGAATGTGATGATACAAAAAACCCCTGAAATCACTGTGCGCTTTATTAATGACAGTCTGTGGCTGAAAAGAAAAAGACTGTTACTGTCTTCTCTGGTAATGTTGTACAGCTGCAGTCTGACACTGTGTACTGTGTGATCATTAGGGATGAAACAGTATGAAAATTTAATATCACGATTATAGTGACCAACATTATCACGGTTACCAGTATTATCACAGTATTGTTACAATGTGCTGAAAATGTTCAGAAAGTACTGATACCGTGATTGACGATAAAGTACTGATAAAAACATAGCCAATACCTTATGTAAACATATGAAAACCATATCAAATATGCAATGCATTGAACAAAATATGTTGGTTGGGTGACTAAACTACATAATGTGTTATCGTGGGCAAATAGAGTCTTCAGACATATGATCAGTACAGCAGCAGGACAAAACAGAGAACAGGGCTCAAAGCCATTATTATTATTATTGTTGTTATTATTATTATTAGGCCCATTACTGTTATTGGTGCTAAATACTCACATCAAAAGAAGATGATAGGCTAGCCTACATCTATTCAGTTTGTTGAAATGAATTAATGTACAATAGTCTACTAGGTCTTTTATAGATGACTTTACTTTCTCAGGCTGCAAAAACACTTTAAAATTAAGTGCAGATATGTGTTTTAAAATGCAAAAGTTAAGCTGCCTGGTCAAACATTCCCATGCATGGCTCCAGTAGCTTAAATGAGCTTGGAAGGAAGACAATAATTTTCAAGTGAGGACGCTGAAAAATCTCCGGAGCGCTGTCACTTCTTTCCGCCATGTTTTCATTGACACAAAAACAAACCCACGTTGCATGCTGCGCCTGCGCACCTGCGTCAGGGAGACTGTTGCTAACTTTGGTTGATGATGGGCAGTATTTCACGTGAGTTTTTCAAAGCGCGATAATCAACCACTGTTTTAACAATATTTAAAATTTGAAATGGTAATATTAATCGTCGCGAATTTTACCATGGTTTACCGTGAAACCGGTAACCGTTTCATCCCTAGTGATCATCATAGGGACTTGATGTATATTTACATAGCAGGTGTCAAAATCCATCCTGTCTGTGTGTGTGTGTGTGTGTGTGAGAGAGAGAGAGAGAGAGAGAGAGAGAGAGAGAGAGAGAGAGATATTTCAGATGGAATTACCCGGACTTTCTTTCCCAATATTTGAGAGTCCTGATCAATGCACGCTTTGAAAGGTAATCAGGGAATTGATGCATTAGTGGTGATAATTATTTAATCTCTCTCTCTCTCTCTCTCTCTCTCTCTCTCTCTCTCTCTCTCTCTCTCTCTCTCTCTCTCCTTCAGTGTTGCTGTCCTCCTGTGTCCATACTGAGTGTAGTGTATGTGCCCAAGCTATTGTTTATATCTCAACTGAGTTTCTAAAGAATGCAAAATGTGGCCATAAATGAATTTTTTAACATGTATAGTTTCCCCCACTTAATAAACATACAGGAAGTGAGAGGGCATGAAAATCTACCTCTTAAATTGGTTTTCACATTAACAAAATGACCAATGCCCAATGTTGTTGTCGCCTCAGAGATATAGATGTGCCATGATTAATTTAATTTCCATCAAAAAATATTCTAAAAGGGGCAGAAGACCTGTTTAATTAGGGAGGAGTTGTATGGATGTGGTGGTCACTGGTTTTGGAGTAGAGATTTGTTCCAATCTGTGACAGAGGGGAGCAGGAGCTAAATAAGGAATGATCTCTTCGTATGAAGCTTTCCCTCTTGGCTCAGAAGTGCTTGATGTCTAGTCTAGTCTAGTGCAGCTCCTTTAGTGTTATGTAGTGCTTATTTCTACATATAGCATTAAGAACCGTGACTGAGGACCACTGTTCACTATGTCCTCATTTCAAAGTTATAAATGAAATTGAAGCTCAGCTTTGGTGTCTCGAGCAACCACAAACAAAAGATCGTTGATGTCTCCTGGGTAGTGTTAGGGATTCCTCTCATTGATCTTAGGGTTATGAATTCTATAGAGCCGATGTGCAGAGTGAATGTGAGCCCTGACTGAATGTGACTATGGTTGGAATGTAGATGTCTGTAGAAAAAGAAGTGCTTTATTTTTCACACACACACTGAACAGTGAGCAGTGAAATGGAGGCTCTCCATTTAACCCATCCTAACACCAGTGAGCACACACACACACACACACTACGAGTTAGGAGCAGTGGGCAGCCGGTGCGTGGGGACCAACTCCAGGTCTTTTTGCCAGTGCCCTGGTCAAGGTCACTGACAGGAATACTAATCCTAGCATGCATGTCTTTATGGTGGGAGGAAACCAGAGCACCTGGAGGAAACCCTCGCAAAAACATGGAGAACATGCAAACTCCACACAGAAAGGACCTGGGTCAACTAGGCTTTGAACCCAGGACCTTCTTGTTATGAGGCAACAGAGCTAACCTGTGAGCCACTGTGAACCCCATATCTATGCCCATTGTCTGTATTTAAACAGACAATCTACTGATATGTACAGCTATATAAACACTTGTTGCAGTCTTGCAGAACAGTGTTGTGTCCGGTTATTTTAGTTTCTCAAGTCTGACTGGCTCCCCTATTAGTCTCACACACAGACATACATACAGTCACTCATGCTCTCTTCCTGTCTTTCCTCTCTGTGTGTCCCTCTTTTCCTATGTTCTTGCACTTGTTTTTTTTTAATTTCTTCCATTAGAAAATGAACATGTGCTGGCTTTGTGGTGGCGCTGACAATGACGTTATGACAAATCAGCTTGTTTCAGTCTAAATTTTCCACACTTAACCCTAACTTTATAAACACCACCGAGCTCTCAGAAAGGTCTGAGGAGGTCTGGGTGACAACCAGAAACAGACAGTGTGTGTTTCAGCGCTGTCTGGCCTGCCACATTCACTGAGAACTAGGGCTGCCCCTTAATAGTAAACCAAACCGTTAGTCGGTGAAAAGATTCTTAGTCAACCAAGTTTTCATTGGTCGGTTTGTCATAGGGGAAAAAAAACACATAAAACCCCTCATTCTCTATTTGGGTGCGACAGAGTATTAAGGCCACATCGAGGGATTTTTTTTTTGAGATTTCGAGAATAAGGTCATAAAATTACGAGAATAAAGTTGTAATGTTACAAGAATAATTTAATAATTTTACGAGTAAAAAGTCATAATATTACAAGAATAAAGTCGTAATTTTAGGCTACGTGTTATTTTACAGGAGAAATATCAGAAGAGAAGCCTGCCGCCTGCATTAATGAGGAACGTGGAGCATCTTGTGAAGTTATGCTTTAGTATAGTTTTCATAAATAACAAATTAGCCTACATCAGCATCATATTATCATATACGACTGTTCGTTGCTGGAAATATATTTTCCTATTTTTTTTTCCTTGAAATTTTATGATTTTATTCTTGTAATATTATGACTTTTTTCTCAATTACAAATTAATTCTTTTAATATTATGATTTTATTCTCGAAATCTTAGAATTTTTTTTATGTGCCCCTAACACTCCATCATAGTTCAAGAGCTGCGCCTTGTAGTTAAAAAGTTATTAGACTGTCGGGCAGGAAATCACCCAAAGTGTGGGATCATTTTGAGTGTATAAAGGACGACCACAAGAAAGTGACATGCAAACTCTATGCAAGTATTCACCTATCATTCGTCATCCTCAAACATGTCTTGTAATCTGAAATATATAATTAGTCTAACGTTATTATCCATTACGCTAAATGGCTTAAGTGTCTGCCGGCATGGGAGAACCTGTCGGATGTCGCCGCCACTCAGATACTTCAGTCCCTTTACTTTACCTGGTGTAAGCAGTTTTTAAGAAAACAAATGGGATATTGTCCATTTTTAAGCATTTATGTGCATCAGGTAGTTATGAAAGAGGGAGATATTTAGGCTACGCTGCGTGCATGCGCTTGTAAAATTACCGTTTTGTATTTCTCTGTAATGTAGCACAGGGTTAGCAATGGTATTCGTAACATTCTTTGTCAGCCCTGGAACTCAAACCTTTTTCTGATGTCCCAGAATTATATATTTAAATAAATAATAAACTGTAAACTAAATCATAAATTAATATCATAAATGAACAATGACTAGTCAACTAATGGCTTGAAGTAACGACTTCTAGTCAACTAGGAAAATCTTTGGTTGGGGGTAGCCTTACTGAGTGTCTTTGTCATTCACCAGAGACAGCTGTTTATGGCAAGATGATGTTTAGCATTGTGACTCAGATCAGACATAATGTGCTTATAACTTTCTGGGAAGGATTCCTTTTCCTCTGACTGGAGCAGTGTTTGAGAAAAAAGTGTTATATGCATCCAGTAAACGGAAATGCCATCCTAAATTGTTACTTAATCTGTGTTGTTTGTGTGTGTGTGTGTGTGTTTGTGTGTAATGGGTTGTCTGTTAAAATGAGAGCATTGCAAGTGTAGTGTATTAGCAATAAGAGGCTTGGCCTACCCATTCCTGTAATATGCAAAATGTTTTCCCAACTGTTCACAAAACCATCATACGTTTCCTTGAAGCAGTCATGAATAAACCCACTGACTTCTTTGCTTGTTTTTCTTTGCTTGTTTGAAGTTTTAAATCTTTATTCCTCCTCTCTCTTGATGTACTGACATTTACTGTCACATTAGAAAAGCATGGGGTCTGGGTCCAGAGTTACGAGGTCAGCTGAAACTTTTGAGAAGAAGTAGATTATTTGTGTTTTGGTTCTTTTATTGTCTTAGGAGCAGTCTCACTATGGAAGCAACATCAGAGACTCACAGAGATCAAGTGTTGCCAAATTCTCAAATTCTCTGAACAATTGCCTGCATCTCTGTGTTGGAAAGAAATTGTTTGTGTATGAAAACTGGTGATAGCCACTTGTCTCCTGCCTTTACTGTGAGGTCACCACGTGGACTTATTTTCCCCTCAGACATACTGTGCAGCCTGCTCAGTTGTATTAACCACTGGACAGAGCCAGAGTAAGGTCTCTGGCATTTTTAGCTGTGTTCACACCATTGCCATGGTATTCTTCACCTGTTGCCAAATTCCACGCTGCCTTTGTACTTGTTTGCAAGCCTGGACCTTTTATGTAGATTTAGTTAATGTTTATTTTATGTTTAATAAGAATATAAGTGTGTTTTGGAGAGATGGCCACAGTGTCAGATGTTACAGTGTAGTTTGTATAGTCCAGTCAGGGACAACATGAGGTGAGGTGCTTTCTTCATTGCAGACTGTTCTACCACTTATATTAGAGTCCATCATTCCCAGCTATACCGTAGGGCAGGGGACCTTTGCAGATGAATGTAGACAAACCTAATGTTCCCACAGTATGTGAATTTGCATTACACAAAATTTGTTTAATTTAATTTTAAGATGCACATTCCAATCTTGCTTCCATTGCTTGTAGACCTTAAGCTTCAACATTTTCTGACCCCAAATTACTTTCACATAGCACTCCCTTCTCCACTTTTCTCTTTTAAAGAGGAAATCCAATTTCTTTGCAGGTTTGCCAGACCCACTTGTATTTGAAGCTGAGAGATTAAGCTGAAACACAAACACTGTTTCTCAGTGCTGTGTATGTATTCCATGCTGCTCTAGTTTTTTCTTGCTATTTACATAAACTTTTGCTTTAAGATTACTGTATGTTTGTATGCTTAGGCCTATACAAACACACCCACATGCTTGACAGTGAGTAGGCTAATTTTCTAAATTTTTCTATTGTTACAAGTTCATGACAATCATATTGATTGCTGGCAAAATCACACCCTAGACCCATACATCACTCAAGTACAATAAGCTCTCTTGCACTTTCTATAATCATTTTCACCTTTACATTAAGGCCACTTAGCATAGATTAAAATAATGGAGACTTTGTATATATTTTACTCATTAATAATCAAGAGCATTAATACAAATACAACAAATGCTTTGTCATGTTAATATATTTGTAGTCTAACTGTATTGCGCCCTAACTTGAAACAACATGTGGGAGAGAATTCTCAGCCTGGGCCAGATATGGCTGAATCCCAACACCACACTTTTTCTCCAATGTTACAACTTCAGTAAAATTCAAGAACAGCCAAAGTCTCGATGAGTCTGATGCAGTATACGTTTATTGCATGTATTCAGAGCATTCAACAAACGGAGCCGGGCCTGGAAGTGGCTGACTAACTGGCACACATCACCTACAGTTATACAAAAATCATATCAAAGATTATCAAGACAGTCATCAGAGGACTTCCCACCTTCTTTGCCTATCTTGCTGGACACCATCATTTCCTAATGACGTAATCAGAAATTGACACCTTTGACCCAGGTCAAAAATAATTGAGGATATCGTCTGTCGTGCCAATGGTATGAGGAAATCTGGTTAATGGTTCACTGTGAATATTAGACTTAATACTAATCTCACTTTGCTGTAACCATAACCTTATTTTGGAACCTGAACCCAGTGAAATTACAGATATTCTGAAAAAGTCTAGTTATCGCTCAGCGCTCTGAACACTGAACCTAGGAATTATTTAGAATAACTCTTCATTAGCCGTACATATAATAAATAATAGCATTAAAGTAGCAGGTACAATAATACTCTTCGAATTCAATATTTCTAGCTAACTAAGTTCCTGGATCACCACGTTCAGTAACTTGGAAATAACTTATCACGTACTCGAAGAGTAGGAATACAGACGTACACGTTTAATACAACGATCAAATTCAAACGGTACAGAATGAATCTAATGTTGAATGAATTGGAAATCAGGTGGAATTTAGCACATCCGCTATACACACACATACAACAACATCTAAACTACTATCAAGAAGACAAACAATTAACGGTAGACAATATCCTCGTTACCTAAAGTATGTATGAATGAACAACTACGCAAGTATGAGGCGTTACTCGCGAGAAGGCACGCTTAACCAAAAGAACTACCTGAGTGATGTTCTAGTGGAGTTACTTACACACGAAAAGGGGTTGTGAGGAAGAGAGAGAGAAGGGATGAGGAAGAAGAAGAGCAGGCCCAGCCACGTTCAGGTATGAGAGACCGGAGTTACCGAGGTTGGCAGAAGGAGACCGTGAGCGAGACTTCGTGTCGGTGCCGGGAAAGTCTTTTAGCGTCGCGGATCTTCCGTAGCGGTGAGCCTAAGCCGATTCTTCGTGGAGACGAGCAGGACAGGACGGACGGACTTACATTACGGCTGATACAACCGGAGCTCAACTGGAGCTGAACCTTAGCGCAGCTGAACTGAACTCTGGCGCAGCTGATCCGAACTGAACTGTAGGATAGCAGAGAGTCTGGCCTTTTATCTGATTTGCAGACGGGGGGTGCCGCTATCCTTTTGGGGGTGTCTCTACCTCCCGAGGTGATCTAGTCTCCCTCGCACCTAAACGTTATCAGCATTTGACCAAATGGTCTGGGGGTTGCTGCGCTAAAACATTGAGCCTGGCGTCTGTTAGGTGTTACAGTGAGTTGTTCTGCTTTGGTATGCATTGGTCTTACACACAGGAGGCTTGGGCCATAAAAGAGAGAACTGGGATCAAAGGGGATAGGGATAGAGAGGTAGAGTGGGGGTGATAGAAATAGAGAAGGGTGAAAAAGAGGGAGAGAATTTACATAACTGCAACTTTAATTACTAAGAAACACTTAAGGTTAACAAATGTCCTTTTCTTTCTGAAAGCTGCACAATGTCTGCCCGACACGTCTTACATTGGCGCCTGCATTGATAAATGAACAAAGGTGAATACAAAGAGTTGTGTCTCACACTAACACCTGCAATGATAAAAAAATTAATGAGAGCTTGTTAGAGAATACAACGAATAAGTGAAGACGGTGTTTCATGCTATCGCTTATGATGATAAAGGATGAAAGGGCAACAAGAGAATAAATATAAACATCATTATACACTTAATTCACACCAGCTTGGTCTTGACTAAGAATAAATGAAAAATGCTGTTAGAAATTCAAAGAATAATTGAGAGCACTGTTTCAACTTATCTTAATGCCCTTGGCTATATTCTAACACAGTCTTCTCATTTTCTCCAAAAAAGGCTCACGCCACGTAACCTTGAAGGCCTGACCGTTTGCACTGTCTGCACAAAGATGAACTCAAAATACCTTTTTTATTCACCATTCACAGGTCACATCTTTATAAAAGAACTTCATCCATTTACCTTACCTAATATAAATGACTATATAGTTATGAATTCTTAAGGCAAAACTGATAATTAATCCAAAAGTGAATATGGCGATTAACAAACATTTTTTTCCTCCGACAAGCAGCCTATATACACATTGCCCAACTAAAGTAGCTTACAGCATCTGTAAATATGAGACTGCTTATCTAACATATTCTCCCTGCCTCTAAAAACATTTCATGCCTCGAGATGGGGGATACAGATTAATTTCTTGAGAGTCTCAACATTTCTTTCAGTGTTGAATGTGAGACATGGCCAGCACATTTTTCATAGGATACCCTCGTTTGGCTCATTGCCAAAGTATAGTTAAACTTTGTGTTCCCCAAGCAAGTTATAATTGTTCTGAAAATCCTTATTCATTTTTGTTAGCTTTGTTTGGGTGAAGTAAAAAAGCTAAGACCTATAGCAAATGGCCTGGATTGTGCAGGCATGCTATTTTCCCATGGTTACAATCAGTAAGCATGGTACAACTGGGATTCAAACCAGGTCCTTGGTACTGTGAGGGTCAGACTGTATCTCTCAGTCGAGAACTATTCTCAAGAACAGTAGGGAACTGTTCTTTTCAGGCCAATAGGACGACAAAAGGAGCTACATGTTTGCCAAATGGGAGCACTTGCTATTCATCGATGACTTGCACCTTATGCCTGACAAATTGTAAACAAGTCCTGTCTTCGGGAATCAAACACCCCAGGTGGAGCAACCTTTTAATGTCCTCAGTGGCAACAGTGTACTTGCATAACCAGCAGAGTACCTCCAGTAAAGAAGGGCCTAAAGAAGTAAGGCCTCATTCAAGTGAAGATCATGATGCTGAATGGTGCAGTTGAACTCAGTCCTATGCTTTCTGTCACCAAGTGACAAGGGATGAACTGAGGATTTGCCCCCCTTTGTGGTAGTCTCAGGTTAAAGTCTGGTCACATAACCTGCATCAAGAAGCTTCTCAATCTCAGTCTGAGGATTGTCTTGAACTGGGAGCAGTTGCTTAGAAACTATTCTGCACTGTCACAGTAGAGTCAAAAAGGGCCTAGTTGACTGTGGTTTGGAGGTTGACTCTGCTATGCCATCTTTATTCTGCTGCTGGTGGTGGATTGTGCCCACTGTCTTGCTGGTGGTGGTGGATTGTGCAGCTGTCTTGCACTCTCTCCTCTGCTCAGCTCTGTGGACTGGTGTGGACTCCTCTCCAGCTGGGTTGCAAATCAAGTCGACAGGACCATTCAAAGAAATCTATGAGAATAAGTGAAACATACGGTGCCAGTCAAAAGTTTGGACACACCTAATTCAATGTTTTTTTTCTTTATTTTTATTATTTTCTGCATTGTAGAACAATACTGAAGGCATCAAAACTATGAAATAACACATATGGAATTAGTAGTAAGCAAAAAAAAGTGTAAACAAAGTAAAATGTTAGTAGCCACCTTTGGCTTTGGTGACAGCATTGCACACTCTTGGCATTCTCTCAACCAACTTCATGAGGTAGTCACCTGGAATGCTTTTCCAACACACTTGAAGCACTTCCCACATATGCTGAGCACTTGTTGGCTGCTTTTCCTTCACTCTGTGGTTCAACTCATCCTAAACCATCTCAATTGGGTTAAGGTCAACTGGTTGTGGAGGCCAGGTCATCTGATGTAGCACTTCATCACTCTCTTTCTTGATCAAATAGCCTTTACATAGCCTGGAGGTGTGTTTTGGGTCATTGTCCTGTTGAAAAACAAACGATGGTCCCACTAAGCACAAACCAGATGGGATGGCATGTCACTGCGGAATGCTGTGGTACCCATGCTGGTTAAGTGTGCCTTCAATTTTGAATAAATTGCCAACAGAGTCACTAGCAAAGCAGCCCCACACCATCACACCTCCTCCTCCATGCTTCACGGTAGGAACCATACATGCAGATACCATCCTTTCACCTTCTCTGCATCTCACAAAGACACAGTGACTGGAACCAAAAATCTCAAATTTAAACTCATCAGACCAAAGTGCAGATTTCCACTAGTCTAATGTCCATTCCTTGTGTTTCTTGGCCCAAGCAATTCTCCTCTTCTTATTGGTCTCTCTCAGTAGTGGTTTAGTGGCCTGATTCTTGCAGTCTCCACCAAACAGTTGATGTTGATGTGTCTGCTACTTGAACTCTATGAAGCATTTGTGTAGGTTCTAATCTGAGGTGCCGTTAATTGGCGATTTCTGAGGCTGGTAACTGTAATGCACTTATCCTCTGCAGCAGAGGTAACTCTTGGTCTTCCTTTCCTGGGACAGTCCTCATGAGAGCCAGTTTTATCATAGTGTTTGATGGTTTTTGTGACTGCACTTAATGATTCATTCAGAGTTTTTGAAATTTTCCAGGTTGACTGACCTTCATGTCTTAAAGTAATGATGGACTGTTATTTTCCCCTATTTAGTTGAGTGGTTCTTGCCATAATATCGATTACTACAGTAATTGAGAAGAGATATTTACTGCATACCAACGCTACCTTGGCACAACACAACTGATGGTCTCAAACGCATTAAGAAGGCAAAAAATTCCACTAATTAACTTTTGACAAGCCACACCTGTTAATTGAAAACCATTCCAGGTGACTACTTCATCAAGCTGGTTAAGATAATCCCAATAGTGTGCAAAGCTGTCATCAAGGCAAACGGCAGATACTTTGAAGAATCTAAAATATGAAATACTTTGTTTTCTTTAACAGTTTTTTGTTTACTACATAATTATGTATGCATTATTTCATAGTTTTAATGTCTTCAGTATTGTTCTACAATGTAGAAAACAGTAGAAGTAAAGAAAACCATTGAATGAGTAGCTGTGTCCAAACTTTTGACTGGTACTGTATGTTAATGAAACAGTGACTGTGATAACTCAGCATGCATGATGTATGAGAACAACAGCAGAGCTCAGCCTCTCTGAGACTCCAAAATCCTGACTTGTAGTGGGTCCTAGTGATTGACAGTCAGCAGAATGGAACAGTGCTGGAATACCTAATGGCTGAAGGAAACTTGGGTCATACTGCTGAAGTGGAGCTTGAAGTGATGGTCATGGTATGAGTGGCCTGGTACTAGTTTGGCCCTTAATTAGCTGAAGCTCACTCATCACTTTGGAAAAGAGGGCCATTATTCTGTCCTCAAGTGGTGTACAACATTCATAAGTTCATGAGTAAAGCCAGCCTTTGTCTTCATAAGCTTAAACAGTATGGAATGCGGACAGCCTGCTTATGTGGGTTTTGACTGTGGGGCAGGTATAACTGGAGTGTAGCTCTCATTGAGGTGATGGAATGAGACTCTTAATATGTGGATTCAGCATGACAACCACCATGCCCTTCAGTGTCACTCACTCACTACATTCCAACCAGGCTTGCATTGTCATTGTCTTTAAGTTCCGTGCATCTCTGTATTGGTTTCCAGCTACTGTCTCAGGTTACTAGGCAGTACCAAGTTCACATCCCAGCGTTACTCCTTGCTTAGCAGGCATTGCCTAGACAGTGTTCTGGGAGGCTCTGTCTGAGAGGATTTTCTCCCCATCATGGCCTCAGAAACTCCTACTGGGCAGTTGGCTACCTGTACAGCTGCAGGAAAATCTAGGGAAATACTGTGGGCTTTCACATGTGCTGTATTTCTGTGGACATGCTTTTACACTAGCAGGTGAAAATCAGTTTTGGCTAACTTAATGTGACATTGGACGTTGCATCAAGTCCAACCTGTCCCACATCTGGGTCATGTAATGGAAAGAACTTATGAGAGTAGGCTACAGGGAATTTGTTTTGCCAAATGGCAATAAAACAGGGGAGGGGAATAAAAGACTATCCAATTCTAAATATGCTTCCTTGTGTTAGAACAGCTCCCATGTTAAAGTGTGTCTTTCTTCAGTAGTTTTTTTTTCTTTCTTTCTTTTTTCTTTTTTAGGACTGCATGTATCATAATAGCTGACAGAAAAGTGCTCATTAGTTAGTATTTGACCGTTTCTACCGTTATGATGTCTGAAGAAACATTTTGTGTTATCCTTCATTCCTCAGTCATCAGTGTCATATCAGTGATAAAAACCTTTCCATCATCATAACAGGCCATTATGCAGTGCACACAGCTTCAAAACCAGGGAGAGTGTGGAGATGGATGTTTCCTGAAATCTTTTATCATCTCAACAATTTTAGGCAGTTTATTTCCAGATTGTTAAGACTGCACTAGGAAAGCATCTGGTACCACTCTTGCCAGGTCTTGTCTCCACAAGATATGAGGCCAGTTACGGCAATGTCATCCACAAACCTTTAGCGGTTGACTGAAGCGTTGCTGTAGTCATTTGTGTGCAGTGAGTAGAAGAGGGGCAAGGGCACACATCCCACTGTGCTCAAGAGCTGATGGTCAAGGAATTTATGGTTTACATGTATAGCTTCACATACTGTTTGAGAGAACTTCAGTAATTCACTGTCTGATGGAGGTGAATTTGTTTAGCTGGGTCAGAGCATCCTGCGACAGCTCTGGAATTATAGTGTTGAGTACGTCCAGAAATAAGATCCTAGCATCAGTCCTTAAGGTATAAATTGTAGAATGAAGTACAGGCACATATTGACTATCAGTGCGATTACATGCAGGTAAACAATTTGATTTCAATCTGATTATAAACTTTACTTTGATAACCCAATGTATGTGACATTTTTTTAATGTGACTGAAATCCAATTTCATGAAATCTGAAAGAATAACTCAGAGCATTCTGTTTCTGTCTGATTAGAGCTGGCATGTAACTGATAAACTCCAACTGAAATCAGAGTATCATTTTGTACTTGCCTGGACTTTGACACTGTGTGGACACTTTAAATAGATTTAATAAAATTTAAACAGTTTACCATTACCCAATCTATGGTAGGCTGCTAACTAACTAGCATGGAGAGACACACCAACCATTTTTGGACAGAAGAGGAGATTATATTTATGATTACAGTTTTAAAAGAATTAATCAATATCTAGACAGCAGGAAGATCAGAAATGGTGAGCAGTTCAGAAAGGTCTCCCTCCAGGATTTCGAGGGCCTTTTCTGAGATTGTTGCGGCCTAAAATGCCTGATTTTATGGAGCTAAATTGGAGATTTTAAGTTTGGCATTGAAAAAAAAAAACAAAATTGGCATTTTTTAAAAAAAACTAAACTCAAAAACAGAACATTGGCATTGAAACACTGGTGTTGAAATTAACTTTGGGCACTGAAAAGATGTTTTGATGTTTTTTGTTTATTCTGATGTGCTTTTTCAGTGACAATCTTCTCTTTGTTTCTTCATGTAAGCCTTTTTCAGTGTGGAGTCCTTTTTATATGCTGCAAACCTTTTTTTGATGTCACTGCTTTTCAGTGTCAACTTACTGTCTCTGTTTTGGCATGTAAGAGGAGGGGTTTAGAGGGGAGGGTTAAGAAATGTTTTATTTGTATATATTTAAATGAGAAAATTGTCTCTGTCCCCGACCTAATGTATGCTCCGAGTCTCTCCAAATTCTCAACTTTATGCAAATAAGAACCACGCATGTGATGTGTTTGGTCTGTGACGTTCGCTAGAGAGGCGGGAGTAACAAAAAAAGGCTGACCAAGATGGCAAAAGCTAAATGCTACAAGTATCATGAAAACCTGCACATGATTAAAAGATGCATGGGCAACCATTTGTGTCCACATCAACACGGGTTGTTATTTACATGTTACATGAACTTAGTTGGGGCCAGAGCAGTATAAAAAACCTCTCTCAACAGCTCTGGTCCGGGCAAATAGACCACTGTAGACCTTCATGTAAGCACTCAAACTTTTGAGCTAGGTGACTTGCTTGCTGTTGTCACAACCAGTGGTGGAGGAAGTACTTAAACACTGTACTTAAGTAAAAGTACAAATAAACAGACAAAAATGTCCTCTAGTAAAAGAAAAAGTACCACATTAACCTTTTTGCTTGAGTAAAAGTAAGTAAGTACCTGCTTTTAAATATACTTAAAGTATTAAAAGTAAAAGTACTTGCTGAATGTATTCCCTAATGCAATGGCCTACAATATCTTTGTGTGCCTACTGTATGTATATTTTATTTAATACATCAACAGTATGGGCTGTGCCATTTTAATTAACAATGCTGCAGATGATGCTACTGATAACACTGCCAAACAATCTCTTATCAATTATTTGAAAGGTTATTGTTTTATTGTGTTTACCCTCTGTGACATGGTTCACACTTGGACTTACGATTCTGTGAATCAGAATTTCAGGGGTGACCTGCAGAGTTAAATGCCATTAAGCAAAATAAGAAAGAGGACTGATTATACCTTTGAAAGTTTTTATTTAACTGTAAATAAAACCAAACACAATATAACACAATGCAGAACCATTGTGTTATATTGACTGCAGTAAACACATTCAAGTCAAAGTTGTCTGCCTGAAAAAAGGGGCATTAAACACACCTAACAAAAGAATAGGCACTGATCCTAACACAGGATTTCAACATATTATCTATTACAAAATTTGTACTTTTGCCAGACTGTTCTTACAGGAGATGGAAATGAATGAGACATCACAGTGAAATTAGGCTGAAGCTGCTGCACCAGGCTTTGAAATCCTGACTGTTCCACTATTCCAAAAGGGTGCAAACCCTGGACAATGAAGTTTATCACTATATGGTCGATGCTGTTCTGAGAAACTTTGGTGGTTTCCTCTAGTTTTCGCTGCTTGCTGGTTGAAGTACCTTCACTGGACTCAGGTCCTTTCCTTTTGTTGGCAGTTGCTGTGAGTGCAAGGTATCGCTGGAGATGAGAGCTGTGCCTTCTCTGAAAATAAAAATGAAAATATACTCTTAATTAATCTTAATCCTAATTTATACAAATTATTAGATAAGACTAATAAAGAATCACACTTTGCCCCATTTTAGTCTGAAAAACAACGTTTGCACTATAACCCTACATTCTTCACACACTACACCTTGAAATGAACAACCCTGAAGGGCTGGGCTCTTTAAAGTAATTACTACAATGTTAATCCTGTCATTCTATAATACCAACTAATTTTAAACCTTAACTCTGAAGGAGCACAGGGCTAAAGAGCCCCTAGCCACACAAGCAACATAACCACCGCTGTTCCCAGGATCTAGCATCCAAGCAAACACCCAGGACCAAGACTACATTGCGTTAGCAACATGCATGTGTTACTTGCCAGTTAACGCTAGATTATAATAATTTAATCGTGTTTACTTGTTGCTAGTGGTGCATTTGAACAAGAGGCTAGCTAAGGTTACATAAGACTTCACTAACCTAAATTACTTTAACATGGAAAAGTCAGGTAGCGTTAAGCAATATGTTTCTTCAAATTTGACGGCGAATTTTTGAAAGCTAGTATCTTGTGTTTCGAGGGAGACAAAGATGGCACCGGAATCTCCATGAATCATTTTTAGAACCGATTATCTCAAACAACTCTTTTAAATAAGGCCATGGGTGGCGCATGTCTAATGGCTGAATCTCCATGGTGGCCTCTCTCGAATCCATTTTGGGTGTTTTATCACCGGTTAGTGCTGCTGCTGATGCTGCTCCGCTCTTGTTGAAGGAGGGTCTAACATTACCTACCCGTTTTGATTGGTTCAGTGGACCAATTCCCCTCTCGCCATTGATTACTTTAAAACTAACAAACAAACAAAAAAACTTAATGTGACTGTAACGTGTAACGCAACGCATTGTGGAAATGTAGTGGAGTAGAAAGTATAAATATTTGCTGTAAAATGTAGTGGAGTAAAAGTCATAAGTACCCACAACTAAATCTACTTAAATACATTTTTCATGTATCTGTACTTTACTTAAGTACAGTAACAAAGTACTTGTACTTCGTTACATTCCACCACTGGTCACAACCATGCCCCCAGAGCGAAATGTCACAAAATTCACAAGGTGTCTTGTTTAAGTCCAAACGCTTCCAGCAAACATTTTTTGAAAACAGCTCCATTGATCTCCTCTGCTTCCAGGATGGCTTTGTCATCACAGAGTGCACCTGGAACACTAACATCAACTAGCCAAAGTTAGCATTAGCAATGCTCCAAATGGGCGTCTACCAAACGGCACAAAGTAAAAAGTTAACTTTATGCCATCCTGGTTTATTTGGGGACAACAAAAATCAAAAAGACATACTTGTGATTTAGGTTGCCTATCCCAGAGGTGCACTCGGTGAAGTCGAGGATTACAGGCGGGGCTGTTTTCAAAAAATCTTTGCTAGAAGCCTTTAGATTCTGAGCATACGTTAGGTCTGGGACAGAGACAATTTTCTCATTTAAATATATGCAAATAAAACATTTCTTAACCCTCCCCTTTAAACCCCTCTTCTTCCACGCCAAAACAGAGACAATAAGTTGACGCTGAAAAGCAGGACTCCGCACTGAAAAAGGCTTACATGAAGAAACAAAGAGAAGATTGTCATTGAAATAGCACTTCAGAATAAACAAAAAACATCAAAACATCTTTTCAGTGCACAAAGTTAATTTCAACACAAGTGTTTCATTGCCATTGTTCTATTTTTTAGTTTAGTTTTTTTTTGTTTGTTTTGTTTTTTTCAATGCCAAACTTAGTCTCTGATTTAGCTCCATACCTGATTTCAGCTTTTTTAAAAACTGCAGTGTATGTTGTTTTGTTCTTAACCAGTTTTTTGCAATGAAATTGCAGGGGCAAGTGAAAACTATTTTTGCAATTATGATTTTTTTTTCTTTGGAATTATAATTGAATAATTCATTAAAAACTAAGGGCAACTTGTTCTAGTGATAACAAAACCACACTTTTATGAGTCTAAGTAACCTTAACAAAAAATCAAAAGGAAGAAGTGCACCTGCAGAGTATTTCACAGTATTCTGGGGTATTCCCCCGTATTCCACAGGGTATTCCATGCCATGTTTAAACATTTTATTTGAGACTATTACATTCCTAAACTATTTTCTTAATTGCACACAGACGCACAGTTTGTCACACAAACAGGAAAGCATGCCTCTGTGACTTGGTGCTAAACTACACTAACATTACCACTAACCATGCATATTTAATCCAACCTTGATTATTCAGCAAATAGATCTGGACGCAACAGCCTCTATCACAGCAATTTGTCTTGTCTGGTGTCCCTGTGTTTCAGCAATTCTCTGGGTGTGGTTTGCGGTAGAAAAGGGTTCATCAATCGATGACTTTCGTTTATGTTCCACCGCTACGTTGCATGTAGTGCAAAACCGTTTACCCACTGCTTTCATGCAGAACACTGGGGAATTGTCTTGCGTGGTTTGTTGGTAGATGTGAGGCATTTGTGTTGCACATGTCTGCATCTTCACAACATAAATCAAGTGAGTTTGGTGACGTATGGTTCAACGCTTCGTGCAAGGTACTGCTGTGGTTGGTGAAATTTGCTGGAAACTACGATAATTGGTCAAATTTGCAGAAAAGTTGCGTTGATTGGACAAAATCGCAAGGGCGCGCAGAACTCAAAACGATTGGTTGAATTTGTGTAATTGTTGTGATCATGAAATCGCGAAGTCCCGGAGGGACTGGTTCTTGCTATAATGCAGTGTTTCCCACAAGTCTGAAATATATTTCTGGCAGTAGCCAGCAGAAAGGCCCGGCATTACCTGCCGGCACAAAAATGTCTACTACATGTGACAAAGAACAAATAACAGGTCACCTTTAACACAATATTTTGATTTATTAAATGCTTTTCATTAATTTCACATAATATATTTCACAGGTCGTGTGCTTGTAAAATATCCAGCGTGTCCGCGTCTCTCGCTCTATGTTTCTCTGCAGAGCATGTGTGATTCAGGGTTTCCATTATCCAGTAATTACCATTTTTTTGCCTAGCAAAATTTATAAAAAAAAAAAAAACCTGATACATTTAAAAACTTTACGGTCAAAAGAGGAGCCTGGAGGAGAGAGTGACGCGGCTTATGCGCATCGCAAGCTGCAAAGACACATCAGACACGTTTGATTTCAAGTCGGCAGCAGAGGACTTTGATGCAATGAAAAAAGGAGAAAATGTTATCTGGTAGCCTATAGGCTACATCTGATGCCATGTGGGCCTAGCCTTTTTTTAAACATGCTACAGACATTACAGGCTACAGATGTCTTGTAATAGCCTACATTTTAGTGACTAATGTTGAGGTTTTGCTCAGTCATTACTGCTCATTTTGCTTAATTGTTACTGTTCATTAAATAGTCAAACTGATTTGAGGTTGTTGCCATTCTTTCGTCATCCTAGGTGTACATTATGTTTGCGTTTGTAACATAGACAGTTATTGAAACGTGACCGGCAAGTTTCATGCTGCGTCCAAAACCGCATACTAACGTACTAAATAGTACGTCAAAACAGTACGCCACCATTAGTAGTACATTCAAATAGTTTCAAAGTTTCAAGTTTTATTGTCATTTACTAGATAACAATGTAGACATCATTATCAGCAATGAAATTCTTGGGCTCGGGGCCAGCTCAACTTGCAAAGTGTAACAGTTAAATAACAATAAAGAACAATAAAGGTAAGGTAAATATAGGGGCACTATAGGGAGATTTATAAGGGAATATATATATGTACATGAGCATAAATAGAATGTACAGAACCGAGAATATAAATGTAAGAGACATAGAGTAGGTGTACGGAGTGTGTAGTGGGTGAACAGTCCTGAGTGGAACAGTCTTAAAGTGCATGTGCAACAGCAACAGCATGTGCAGCAGCATAGACAGTTGTGGTGTACACAGTATCGGCTTGGGTAGATGAACAGTGCAATATTGAGTCATTAGTGCAATGTATGTAGACAGTTATCAGACTAAGGGTCTGAGGGTCCAAGCAGGGTCTGCAAGTGTAGTGTCAGTGGTTCAGAAGTCTGACTGCTTGGGGGAAAAAGCTGTCTCTGAACCTGCTGGTACGGGTCCGCATGCTCCTGTACCGTTTGCCGGATGGCAGGAGCGTGAACAGTCTGTGGCTGGGATGGCTGGGGTCAACGATGATCTGCTGTGCCTTCCTCCTGCAGCGCTGGCTGTAAAGGTCCTGGATGGCTGGCAGCTCAGTCCTGGTGATGCGCTGCGCTGATCTGACCACCCTCTGCAGAGCTTTGTGGTCGTGAGCGGTGCAGCTGCCATACCAGGCCGTGATGCTGCCAGTCAGGATACTCTCTATGGTGCACCTGTAGTAGTTGGTGAGTATCCTGGGGTCCATCCCAAACCTTCTCAGTTGTCGGAGGAAGAAGAGCCGCTATCTTGCTGCTTTCACGACCACTCCTGTGTGGTGTGACCAGCTTAGATCCTCGCTGATGTTAATCCCCAGGAATCTGAAGCTGCTGACCCTCTCCACTGCTGTACCCCTGATGTGGATGGAGATGTGTCCCTCTCCCTGCAGTCTCCTGTAGTCCACGATCAGCTCCTTGGTCTTGCTGACATTGAGCAGGAGGTTGTTGTCCTGACACCACGATGTCAGGGCTCTCACCTCAGCTCTGTAAGCAGACTCCTCACCGGCAGTGATGCAGCCGATGATGGTGGTGTCATCGGCGAGCTTGATGACAGTGTTGGAGCTTTGTGAGGCCGTGCAGTCGTGGGTGAACAGGGAGAACAGTAGGGGGCTGAGCACACATCCCTGGGGGGCACCAGTGCTGAGTGTTAATGTGGAGGAGGTGATGCTGCCGACCCTTATGCCTGAGGTCTGCCTGTCAGGAAGTCCAAGATCCAGCTGCACAGCGAGGGGCTGATGCGCAGGTCTTGGAGCTTCGTGATGAGTCTGGACGATACTACAGTGTTAAAGGCGGAGCTGTAGTCAATGAACAGCATTCGCACATAGGTGTTTTTCCGATCCAGGTGTGAGAGGGTGGTGTGCAGTGCGAGTGCTATCGCGTCATCTGTGGACCTGTTTGGCCTGTAGGCAAACTGGAGTGGGTCCAGTGTGGTGGGCAGGGTGGATGTGATGTGAGTTTTGACCATACGTTCAAAACACTTCATCACGATGGAGGTGAGTGCTATTGGGCGGTAGTCGTTAAGGCAACTCACGTTTGTTTTCTTTGGGACTGGAATGATGGTGGTCTTCTTGAAGCATAAGGGGACTACAGATTGTTTCAGGGAAAGGTTGAAGATGTTCGTGAAGACATCTGCCAGTTCGTATGCGCATGCTTTGAGAGCGCAGCCCGGCATATTGTCAGGACCAGGGGCTTTACGTGTGTTTACCCTTCTGAAAGATTTACACACGTCTGCCTGAGATAGCTGGAGTGGGCAGTTGTCCTGTTTAGCCATAGGACCGGTTTGGTGTTGTTCTCAAAGCGAGCATAGAAGGAATTCAGCTCCTCTGGAAAAGAAACAGACGCCTCCCCCATGCTGCAGCCCTGTATTGACATTTTGCCGTTTTTATTGTCTTCCTGAGCATGTACCGGGCTTTCCTGTATTCAACTGGGTCTCCGGAGTGGAAGGCTGCTGTCCGTGCTCTGAGCACCGAACAAACTTCGCCGTTAACCCACGGCTTTTGATTGGGATATGTCCGTACAGTTATCTGCGGTACAACGTCATCAATGCATTTGTTTATGTAGCCTGTTACGTACTCAGTGTACTCGTTGATATTGTTAGATGCCATCCGGAAAACATCCCAGTCCGTGGTACAGAAGCAGTGTCGCAGGACGGCGTCTGATTGGTCTGTCCAACGTTGCACTGTGCGTGTCACGGGCTGCTCACGCTTCAGTTTCTGCCTATAGGCTGGCAGCAGCAGGACCGAGGCGTGATCTGATTTGCCGAAGGCTGGGCGAGGGAGGGCTTTGTAGGCTTGACTGAACGGAGAGTAAGCATGATCCAAGATGTTTTCACCATGCGTTGGAAATTTCACATGTTGGTGATATTTCAACAGAACGTTTTTCAGGCTGGCTTTGTTAAAGTCACCAGCCACTATGAAAGCAGCCTCTGGGTGCAGGGTTTCTTGCTTCTCGATTACTCCATACAGTGCATCCAGCACCCGAGTGGTGTTGGCGTGTGGGGGGATATAAACAGCGGTGAGAAACACCGCTGTAAACTCCCTAGGCAGGTAAAAGGGTCTGCATTTGATCATGAGGTATTCAAGATCAGGAGAGCACCCCGTCGATATTGTTTGCACATCCACACACCACCGATTGTTGACCATGAAACAAACACCACCGCCCTTCCCTTTACCCGATTCCATTGTCCTGTCCCGGCGATAAATGGAGAGACCCTCAGGTAGAATGGCCGAGTTGGGGATTAATGGGTCCAGCCAAGTCTCTGTGAAGACAAAGACGTTGCAGTCTTTTATGTCCCGATGAAAGGCCAGTCTGCTCCTTAGCTCATCCAGTTTGTTGTCCAAGGATTGAACGTTTGCTAGGAGTACGCTAGGGAGCGGGGAATGGTGTTGTCTGTTCCTCAGCCTGACCAGGACTCCGGCTCTTTTCCCCCTTCTCCTTTGGCGGCGACGCTTCTGCCCAGGTAGCCATGGTAACCAGGGTAGATTAAATCCAGCAGAAGGAAAGTCCGATGGTAACGAGCTAGATTGTGGGTTTAGACTGATGTCCAGCAGAGCCTATCTACCGTACGCGATTAGCGCACGACAAGTGGTGAAAAGACTGGAAAATAACACTAAAAGAATAAGAAAAAGTTGCGGAGGACGCCAAGCGACAACGGCTGTCATCACCAGCGCCATCTTGGTGTCATACATAGTATGCATAGAGTAGTGTGTGAATAGTACCCAGATGACATACTACTTCCGTTGGAAAAACGAAGTATGCGAGCACTGGACACTTTCCAATCCCATAAGGCCACATGGAAAAAAGAGGCGTTTCTGACGCGGTCATTTGTGACTGAGAAGATTTTCAAGTGTAAGGGACAACCACTGTACAGATCTTAGGAAGCTGTGTTAAAATTACTAAAACCCATTAACCCATTAAGGCTGGATGCAACTTTTGCGTGATCCCTTGAAGACCGGATGCAATATTTGCATTCATCTCCCTTTAGAGTCGGATGCGATATGAACACGTTTTAGATGATATCTTCATTTTCAAGACCCGTGACCAATGAAATGTATCTGATTAGCTGAAATACGAAGTGCTTGTTTTTGATTGTTTGGTTTTTTCAGCACAAAATTCTTCGCTTGTTTTCCTGAGCCAGGTCATCAGCCATTTTCACTGTCTGAAGTGCAACTTTAGAAATGTTTTTGCGGTCCAAATGGAGACTAAGAGGCTAAGACGGGCTAAAAATAAACAAATAATATCGGGATTTTGTCTTCCTCACGTGTATTTCAGCGAATCACGATGCATTTCACTGGTCATGGGTCTTGAAAATGATGACATCATCTAAAACGCACTCGCATCGCATCTGGCTCTAAAGGGAGAAGCATGCAAACGTTGCACACGGTCTTAAAAGGATCGTGCAAAAGTTGCATCTGGCCTTAATGGGTTAATATACCTGGGCGGCCCGCCCAAATAAAATCTATGTGTGGGAAACACCGTAATGCAGTTGACCACACAGTAGGTAATGTAAGGTGTTTACTAACTTTTGAAATTTAGAAACATTCCAGTCGAGTTAAGATAGTGTTGTGTTTCCTATCCTATTCACTTAACTGCAATACTTTTTACTGGTTTTGCCATTTTTAGTTTTTGCTGGCATGCTGAGGTGAGATGAACCCTTAAATTATCAGAATGTGTGAGGGGTCCATGATTGTTGACATTAATTCTCAATAGAGCTGTAACGTTGATCCAGTGTTCTGCATTTCAGTTTAATTTGTGTGTTGAACTATTATTATATTAATAGAGGCAAGTTCTTGTCAAGAACACAAGTTAACGAGCAGCAAGGAAACAAGTTAACAAACAGCAACTCCCTGACTAATGTCAAAACAAATGGAATGACCTTTTCTTTTGATGTAAAGTTCAGCAAACATTAAGTTTGTTCATTTGGTAACTGGGTGATTCCAAAACTGTGTCCGGAATTCAGTCATTCAGCCTTGTTTCCATGACTTAAAAGGCCAAAATAACAGAAATAGTTCAGGGATAAGGGTGATGTTACATAATTTTTGTAGTTCATGTGCTCATGTGCTGTTACAAACTCATGTGTACCTACTCTCTTTGTTCTTCTTTTTTTTTTTTTAAAGCACACTCTGCCTTCATTACATACCTGTTGCAATATGAGTCATTCTAATAATGAAACAAGGCTAGTGAGGTTCAAACACTTTGCTACAACAAGCAAGGGAATTTGACAGCTACAACTTGCAAACCAGTGCAGAAACTGGTAAACTTGGTAACATATTATTTAACATCTTTGTTGTGTTTGCTATATTCACAAAATGCCACTGTCCTTAACACAAAGCTAGCTACATTAGCAATCTTTAATAATAATAATGATAATAATAATAATAATAATAATAATAATAATACGTTTATTTAGAGCCCAATATCACTATTTTATAGTCTCAAAGGGCTTTACATGTCCATAACATGTATAGATATAGGATGTACTCATGAGTGAAGACATGCTAGTTAAAACTAAAACTTGTTCCAATTAGGCCCTAGCTGCAAATCTGTTCCATGTGATGTCAGGATAATGTGCTAATAGAGTAAAGCACTGCCTATTAGAAAAGCTTGCTAGGTGTTAATAGTAATGAATGAAATGTAGTTTAACCAGTGTTTATGGCATGATAGTGTACATGACTGTCTATTGGTGGCATGCGAGAAGGCGGGACCTAAAGATAAAGGTCAAAGCAATGCAAATGCACACTCAATGAATGGTGAGTATGGAAAGCAAAAGCCAAATCCTGGACATGTTTGGCAATTTAGAAATCCTGTCCGGACGCATTTTTTAGGTCCGAAAAAGAGGACATGTGGTCATCCTATACTTTCACATTAACACATTAGTCTCTCAAACTACGTTATACAAAGTCACCTTCATGTGCTTTTCATAGTTTCAAATGCATGAATGCTCGAACTGTAATATCTGACATCTCAATTTCTCCTTGAACAATATTTGACAAGTTCTTAAACAGCAGTGCTATTAACAAGTGGTCCTAACACTGCAATGGACACAGATCAACACCATTTTGTGGCTCTGTGTTTTAATATTAGATCCCATGTGCAGCTGTTGAAACTGTTTTAACTATTTTAAATCCCATTTACAGCTGTGACCCAGCTGTCTTTTATTAAGGGTACATCGTAAACCCAAATAAGTTAGCAGAACTTAAAAAAAAAAAAAAAATAGGGCAATTGATTGCCTTAAAATTTTTAAGTTAATTAACTCCAAAGTGAGAAGTTTTCAGAGCTATTTTTTTAAAGTAATAATTGCTTGTACTACTTAAGTTGAATCAAATGAATGATTATATCAACTGAAATATTTTAGTAATATGTAGTAATAAAGTAATAATTAATAATGAAAAATGAAACTGAGTTGCTGGAACAGAATCTTCCAAGCTAACAAACTGTTAGGTCATTGTCTCTGGGAGCAGGCGGCATTCTTCAAGCCCGCACATACCAAGCTCACTCTGAGAGAATGCTCACTACTCAAGGGTAATCAATAACAGCCATGATACAATGTGGTCATGTGTGTGCGAGAATCTCACTTGGAAGCGTTCAGTCATTATCTCACAGATGGTAGCATCACACCATTGGTTGTCAGCTACTCACTGCGCCTAATGCAAAGTAGTTGTAATGACAGCTGCAGTAACCATTATCTTTTTAAGAACTCTTTTCAATCACTGTAGAAAGTTCACCAGGTCAAATGTAAATGGAGGCGCCCCACAATGCACTGTGGCACTGATGTCAGACGTTGGAACTCCAAAATTTTAAGTTATAGTGATTTTAATAATCTGGATTTCATATTACTTAATCCAAAAGTGTCTTGAAATTAATCAAAAGTTGGATTACATATTATAACAACTCAAAGATTTTAAGTCAGTACAATTTATAAGGACATTTTAAATTTACACAACTTAATAGAATTCAGTTATTTGAACATTTGGGTTTACAGTGTACCACAGTAAAGAAAAGAGTGAAAATATGTATAATTCTGTCTGTCGTGTTGGATATTTTGCATGTCTAATCTCAACTGTGAAAGATAATTACAAGGCTTCTAAAAGTTTTATAGCCTTCATATAAGGGTCATTCTGTGTCAAATCAGACAGAATCCAGGATTTTGTCTATATAATGTTTGGGTCCCAAAACTAAGACCCGTAACATATTTTGTTCAATTCCAATGTCTTATTTTTTTTGTCCTTGATATATTTCAATTTTTACACTCTCAAACACCTTATCTGTGAAGTCATGTTTGGGCATTAATTTCTTGAAAAGAATTATTCCTAACCTCAGCCAAAAACATTGCATTGCACTGCAATTTTGAAAGAATCAGGGAACTACGTGTTGAATCAGGGAACTACATGTTAAATCTTTACATTAGACATAGGACCTATCTCACAGTTGGTACGCAGTTTGGATCTGTAGATGAAATTTTCTTGAAAAACACAACACTGTATTATGACAGTATGGAGCCAGTTCATGTGGAATCTGATCCTATTTCAAGATGAATGTTTTAGACGCCAACTTCTATTCTGCACAATTTCAATCTTACTTAGATTAGCTTTTTTGTTTTCAGTGAATAAGCAACTTTATTTCTTTACCTCCTTAACCCCATTGAACATTTTTTTCCCTGTGCTATCCTTTTTTCCTACATTCACCATTCGCCTCTCCGTTTGAATCCAGTTACTCATTACTGTTTTGAGGTTATTTACCAAGTTTTTTTTTGTGTGTGTGTGTGTGTCTGTCAATTAATTAATTAGGCTAATTAGTAACAAATAAACAATCTGAAAACATAGCTGCAGGTAGCAATGAGCAGTGATCAAGCAGCATTCACCCAACTGGAAAGTTTGTTAGGGGTCATTCTTTGTCAAATCTGTGGGATGGTGTACACGCAAATGGTCATGAAGATTCGTCGTCTGTCCATCTTTTGCGTGGATTACACAAGAACAAATCCTGCACACCACTTCAGAAGTATCTCTTGGCTCTTCTCTTTCATTAGGCCAAAACCCAAAGATGGGCGAAGTGGTACCTTTATAGCGACCAAGTTTGTTATTATTGCATAACTATGACTAGTATTTAAATAGTCTCCAACGATCTTTGCCTATAATAGGACTGTTCATGCAAACTGCCTCGAGCAGTTAAAACAGTCAAAATTCACAATATGAACTTGAATAATTTACAAACAATTTTCCATCTATTTCTGATTAAAAGAAAGTCTTAGTATTGAAGTACAAGCATTAGTAATTGCAAAACAAATTAAATTCTATTTTCTAAAAATGGATCAGATCAACATAACCGACAAGGGATATGAGACGTTTATTGCCGGATGATGTTTTTAATTCAACTTGTTTGAAACATAAGAGTGATGATATGTACAGTAGTAGATTTGTAGGCCTAACATGTTATGTCTATCTTTCATAAATTTAACAATTATTTTCATACAATCATACTAACTGGGATTCATGTCAATAAATATGAGTGCACTGGAGGGTGAGTGAGAGCAACCATCTGTTTCACTATTGTGACTGGTAGCCTATATTCGTTTTATTTCTTTCAGGTCCAACCTTGATGATAAAGTGATATTTTTTTTACTGGGTTGTCCACAGTGACAAAACAAAGTAAGAGTGCATGGAGCGAAGTATCTAAGATGTGCTTTTAGTAGTCCATCTTCGGAACATTGTAGTTTTACCATGGCAGACCCACGTCAATAACATCTGCCATTGCATAATTACATAGCCTAGTGTAAATGCAGTCGGTTTCTCTCAGCACCATGGTTGTCTTTTCCTAACTCCTTATGAATTCTCCTTCACATCCTTCCATGACCTCATTACGTTTTCCATCGAGGTCAAGGAAGAGTAGTTAGGAAAGGACATAGGACATAATTTTTTTTTGACTATTCGAATGCACCCCATGTCTCTTGAACATCATAAACATGTCCCCTCTCATCTCTCACATAGGCCTATTCTCCATTCTCATTCTATTAATCATCTTAACTATAGTCCAACTCTCTCAGTACCAGCCAGAGGAGGATGGGCTTTAGAAAAATTTGGCTCCTCTCAAGGT
This sequence comes from Chanos chanos, assembly GCF_902362185.1. Taxonomy (NCBI): domain Eukaryota; kingdom Metazoa; phylum Chordata; class Actinopteri; order Gonorynchiformes; family Chanidae; genus Chanos; species Chanos chanos. Next base: position 23,194,315 of record NC_044502.1, read on the forward strand.
TTCTTCCTATTACAGCCTAAGGAAATTTTTCCTTGTCACTGTTCCCCTAGGCTTTTTCAGTGATGATCTCTGGTGTCCACTAAAACAGCTTTGTGACACTTTTATTTTATTTGTATAGTGTTTTTTTTATTTATTTAACTGATAACGAATATCTCTTTTGAATACATTATAAGCATTACAGCAGTTTGAACACACTAATGCCTTACAGAGCCATTGGTGTAGGCTGTTATGATACACTCATAAAAGTGAGTGTTGCATATGCACATAGCCATGAGAGACAACATGGTTTTTTGATAAGAAAACCAAGAGGACTCTGGCCTGTCAGGACTGTTATTGGGGATGTCTTTAAAGCATATGTAAGGTACTGCCACTGCACAGCACATTACCTTTTCAATGTCAATGAAAAGGTAATTGAGTCATCACAGACACCTTGCTGACTCATACCTTAGCACAGGAGGTGAATTGAAATTTTATTCTGAGAGCTCGGTTGGACTCCACTAACTCTTGGACACAAGTACATGTATACTCATCTGCACAGAAGAGGTAAGACGCTGACAGAGACAAAAGTGGCTGGCAAAGGCTCCTCTGGGAATGCTGTGTCCTTGCTCTAATGAATGCCAAGGTCCTGGTGCTGCCCTAACCTCCAGAGTTTGTTTCACTGAACCTTGTGCCTTTACTACACTTTGCTTTTTCTGTATAACTGGAGTGTAAATGACAATTTTGTGCATTAAACGCTGGGTGATATAATAACAGATATTAAGATAATATCTTGGTTCTTACTATCTACATCAGAGATAAGACACTTGGAGGGGCTTTGGGGTTCTCAGGGCAGATTTGAGGGTTTTCAAGGCTGGTTTTGAGATTTTCAGGTTTAGGAGTTGGTTTAGGAGTTCAAGGCTTTCAGGTTTTCAGTTCTCTGCTTGGGGACAGAAGTGAACTGTCTTGTTTGGGTCATGAACCCACAACCATCCAGGAGCAGAGACTGGAGCAGAAGCATGCTTCAAACAAACCTCTGTCATAATATGAATTAGGGATGTCCTGATCCGATCCACAGCATCGGTATCTGGCCTATACTGGCCCAGAATGCTGGATCAGACATCGGAGGGGAGAAAAAAATATGATCCAATACACACAGCGTGTCACATGATAACAACAGTACTAACCAATTAGTCGCATGAGAGTTAGCTACCTGTACAATAGTCATGTCAGCGGTGTGGAAGTATTTCATCCTTAAAGAGGAAAAAAATCCAACAGTTCAATGGAAACTTTGCAACACAAATATTTCGAGGGATGTCCCGGACACCAAGAGCGTATTTAACACTAGAACTGCGGCAAAGTTAATCAGCGGATTACCACGGGAGTGCATCAAAGAGACGCTTTTATTTTTAAATGAAAAAAGTGTCATGTAGGTGTATTTCATTTTTAAAAAATCGGTACGGAGTTAATTTAAGGCAGGTCTTTAGAATCATAGGGATAAGTTCAAGTTCAATATACCTTACGGCAAGATTTTTGATAAAAACGTAAGACTATCATTATCCCCCTTTAAATCTCTAGATCTTTTTCATGTTCTTTTGCAGTACCCTTGTTTGTACCTCCCCCTCTTATAGTCTTCATTGCATTCTTTTTCTCAGCAGTTAGCAGTCTTATTGTTTCTTGCCTTTTGTCCCTCTTTCAATTTTTCAAGCTCTTAAAATGATGACTACAGGGGTGAGCAGTCAGCTGGAACTGAATTCAAGGCTGGTCAGATTGGCTCAAGTGTGATGGCTGGTGTGATGTGGCTGAGCTATGAAGGCTGTTCTGATTGCCTATGGTATGAAGGCTCTTCTGATTGGCTATGGTATGAAGGCTGTTCTGACTGGCTACAGTATGAAGGCTGGTCTGATTGGCAGGGTTTGCCTAATTTTTAATTACAGAACACTGCACTGCTGTCCAGTAACAATACAGTAAGTACAGCAGGCAGGAACCTTTTAGAACTGTGTTATAACCTGATGCATGTGTATTGACGTGTGTGTGTGTGTGTGTGTGTGTGTGTGTGTGTGTGTGTGTGTGTGTGTGTGTGTCTGCACCCCTAGTGTCCTAAAGAATACGATTTTGGTTTACCTCGTCAGATATACTAGTGTTTTATTTTCACCAATTTAACATGGACAACTTTTTTGACTGTCAGGGTTCCTGCGTGAACTGCTCTCTGTTGTGCCCCTGCTGGTCAGGTCTGGTGTTAGCTGTCATTTGTTTTTGGTTTTGTCATGTGCTTTTGTTTATTTTGGTTTTCCATGTGCTCTGACCCCACCCCTCACTTATTGTGTCATTGTGCTCACCTGTCTCTCGTTGAAGTTGTAATTAGTCTGTCTATTTAAACCCTGCCTGTTCTACCCTTTGTTTGTCAGTTCGTACCGCTTTCCCCAGTGTGTCATACCAGCATTTTCATATTCTGATTGCCTTCTGTGTTTGACCTCTGCCTGTTTTTTTTACTTTTTTTGCCTGTTGGATTTTGCCTCTTCTTCCTGCCTGCCTGCCTGCCTTGCCCTGTACCTGTTTTTGAACCTTTTGCCTTTGTCTGCCATTTTGGATTGTCTGCCTCCCTCTGACTGCTCTGTGGTATGACCTCTGCTTGTTTTTTGGATTCCGTTTTCTGCCAAGTGTATTGAAAGACTTCTGCCTGGCACAATAAACATCTTATTCATTCATCAGCGAGTCTGCAACTGAGTCCCCTGTTTTCCCTGACATTGACACTGTCTACTAATCTCTTATTCTCACTTCCTTTTGCACATTATCATTTTCAGCCATCTCTTTTGCTCTGGTGAGGAGAATTTTTTTCCAAAGAGGAATTGTAGGCGAGAGGAATAGTCCAGCGGAACGTTAAGACTGATGGCGAGCCAAGCAGCCGGTTTTGATTCACGATTACATCGTCTGACCGACAGCTTGTTGAAATTAGTATCGTGGTTTGATGGGGAGAGTTGGTGATGTGTTTCATATGTTATGGGTTATTTGTCTGTCTCTGTTCCTTCCAGGCCTTTATAATCAGATAACTCCCAAATGCATTTCCTCTTGTGAATTTCATGCCTGTTTATCTGCTCAGTTACACACACACACTCTCATTCACACTCTCTCTCTCTCTCTCTCTCTCTCTCTCTCTCTCTCTCTCTCTCTCTTTACGAAAGACTCTCTCCCTTTCATCTTTATGATTTGTACACCCTCTCAGTGGATGGAGGAAAATATATTAATTCCCTGGATCTTAGTGTTGTGTTCACTAAACCATGATGTGGTGGTTCAGCCTGGTTTTCATTTTCATTTTCAGGTCATCCATAGGGTAGCTATTGTACAAGAATGTTCATGTGGGGAGAGCATGTACAAGCATACACACACACGAGCATCACTCCACTGATTACTTTCAAGCGGATACCAAAGCCTTTTATCTAGACATTCTTCGTGCGCGTGTGTGTGTGTTGTGTAATGTACTGAGTTTGAGTTATCTTTGTGTGTCCATAGTGGTCCATAGAGTTTATGGTAATACACTGTAACACAGCCATTTCATGATGAATACAACTGGACACGCTTTGGGTGACTGTGTGTATCACTGGGATGCTGGGCATGTTGTGTGTGACTGTGCGTGTTGTTGGGATGCTGGGCATGTTGTGTGTGACTGTGCGTGTTGTTGGGGTGGTGGACATGTTGTGTGTTACTGTGTGTGGTTGGGATGCTGGATGTGAGCTGTTTGGGTGTAGTAAGACATCCTCATGTGGCCTCTGCTGTTTCCATCAGTGTGCGCTCTAGCTTTTCTTTAGTTCCCTACAGCGGCTTTTGTTCAGTCTGCCATAGGAATGGGGAAACGCTGGACTAGGAAAGAATGAGCTGTTGAAGGTAACAAATGGAAGGAGGGAGGGAGGGATGGGGAAAACGTGACGTTTGTCTAATGCTCCCTCTCCCTTTGTGTTTCTCTTTCACTCTCTCTCCCTCTCTCTCTGTCTCTCTCTCTCTCTGTCCCAGCTGTGTGGGGCAGTCAGGTGCAGGTGCAGCCTAAGATCAGTGCTGTGCTGGGGAAGAACGTGACACTTGGCTGTGGGGTGCAGGTTGGGGCCAACCTTAGCCTTACCCAGAGTTCTTGGGAGAGAACATTAAAATCAGGCTCTGTAACACTGGCGGTGTACAACCCCATGTTTGGCATCTCCATCTCTCCAGACTACAAGCACCGGCTGTCCTTCCGCTCACCCTCTGCCTATGATGCCACCATCATACTGGAAGATGTGGGCTTTGCTGACATGGGCATCTACACCTGCAAGGTGGCCACCTTTCCCCTGGGAAACACCCAGGCTTCCACCACCATCAGCGTGCTTGGTAAGGAGGAGTGTTTGTATGTTTGTGTGTGTGTGTGTGTGTGTGTGTGTTAAAGTGCTGAGTGTATGTATTTGTGTGTTAAAGGAGGTGTGCACATATTTTTAGGCAACTGGATTGGGGCCAGTTGTTTAAATGGCAGTGAGACAGACATAGATATGCTGCTTGTTTGGGTAAGATTGAGTCAGTGTGTCACACATGTGAACTATTTGCAGTGCTCTTAACTGAGGGGTGAAGGTGATACAGCAGTGGAAAATTTCAAAGAGAATGAGAAGAAGAGGGAGAAAAAGAGAGCACTGGAAAAAATAGAAAAAAGGCCATCATCTTGAAAGAAGACATAAGCACTTATAGATGTAGTGCAAAGCACACATCTTAGCTTTGAAGTGTGTGTCAACTGTATGTGAGATTAGCGTGAGGCATAATCACCCCTCCACCTGCTCTTTAAACCACAACTCTGACATTTAGTCTTGGAAACTGACTGAAACTATCAAACATTAAAGCAGTCGTGGTTCTGTGCTAGAAAGGGGCATGACCAGACCAAATGCCTGCATAAATATCAGTGGACGGAGTAATATGAAGTGTTTCAAAATGACTAATAGGATGATTTGACTTCGCTGCCCTGTGAATGCACAGTGGAGAACTGGCCTATTTCATTACATAGAGACATCCCATTGTGTTTGTGAGCACCTGTATAATTGGCTATAAAAAGACAAGCTAGAAGAGTAATAGCTTTATTTAATTTTTATCTGATTAACCAAAATTCTCTTAGAGTTTTCAAGGCCACTTGAAATATCATGCTTTGTTCTCTTTCATTTGAGACTGGCACATTTTATTTCAATCACTAATTTTGATGATCAGGTTAGTGAATTTTTCCAACTCGAATGCACACGTTTTGAATGGCGTATTGTTAATACCCACAGCTTCATTTGTCCTTAGCATTACATTTCCTTTGTGTGTTATTTTCATGTCTGTCTCTGCCTGCCATACGTTCACTTTGTAGTTTAATGGCTGCTGATGCCTGGTCAGAGGTAACTCTCTCTGAGACTAGCCTGTTTAAATATATAAAGAGTAAATAAATTTAAAAAAACACAAACATTCAGCCCCCCCCTTTCAAAATACTCCATGACTTCTGTAGTCCAAAGATTGCTACATTCGGTGGTGACAGTCACTTCTGCATACCTTTTTAAAGTACAACCTAAGCTGCACAAGGAATTGCAAGCATTCTGTCCCAGTTTTCTCACTGACATTTTAAGTACTGCTTGTATATTCCCATGTTACAAGATCCCCTTTTTTGTGAAACTGCCTCTCTCTCTCTCTCTCTCTCTCTCTCCCCCTCTCACTCAGTGGAGCCAAAGGTGTACATTTCAGCAGGATCTGTTGCCCTGATTGACGGCGGGAATGCGACCACTGTGGCAACATGCATAGCAGAGCGGGCGCTGCCGTCAGCAGAGGTGTCCTGGGAGTCAGACTTGTTTGGCACATCAGAGGCACACATGCTGGATGAGGTCAACGGAACCATCACCACCCAGGTGCACTACACCTGGCAGCCCACCCGCCATGCCCAGGGCCACGCCCTTACATGTGTTGTCCGCCATCCAGCCTTACAGAGTGACTTCAGGATTCCCTACCTCATCAATGTGCAGTGTAAGTGAGTCTTAATCTTCTAAATGATCATTGCCTCTCCATTAGTTTGGAAGGCTGAAAACTCAGGCATGGGTCCTCTGACCACCTATGTCATGTGTCCAGTTTACAGGTGTCTCTGTAAGAATGGCACACGTATGAGACCCACACTATCCCACAAGATTCACTTCATTTCATTCTTTTTGTTTCAGACTGGGAACTTAATCTGTAAGACAACAACCAGTTCCCATTTTATACTCCAGCGGTAACCATCCTCGTGACATGTCTCAGAGCTGTTTGTTGTGCGTGTGTGTGTGAGAGCACAGAGAAAGCTGTTTCAGCCACTCTGATTCTTTCCTGCGCTTGCATGCCTCTGGCCTGCGTGCACTCCTGCTCCATGGGGTCTCTATGTGGAGATGCGCGTTGCATTAATACTTCATACCTGTTCTCTGCTGACCTGCTGTTTGTGTCGCAGATGGATGCAATATTGATGGAGTGTGAAGGGCTGCAGCTAGATGCCAGAGCGTGGGCAAACAATGACACACACACACACACACACACACACAAGACCAGGGCCACACAATTTGGGGCCTGCAGGCCAAATGCTCCCTTGGTTTTGGCTCGCCATGGCATTTGACAAGTTCATGCTTAGTCTCCTCTTATTTTGAAAGTGCTGTAAAGTCCTATCCATGATGACTACGAAACATAAATTTTGTGCAGCTGAAAAGTACATAATCTGAGTTTTACGGCAATGTACAGCACGGTGCTGTTAAGCTTCCCTATTGAATTAAGTCTTATCTATGAAGAATTGTGGTGTTCTCTCTCTCTCCTGCTCTCTCCTCTAAGTTTTTCATTTGTAATATTTTGTGTCAATATAATGTTTACACAACAACAAAAGGGAGTGATAATTGTAAAATATTGTTCATCTGAAGAATAGAGGGTATTTTAATATTATTATTTTTAAAGGAATGCTCACGTGCTGTACTGTGGTCAACGAATATTCTACATTCTATCATATAATCGAATTGTAAAAAACAAAAACAAAAAAACAAGTAAATATTTGATTGTGAATATTAACACTCGATTGTGACCACCGCGGCTGCCTGGGCCGCTGCACAGAATGCACTGCATGACGCATAGGAGTCCCATAACGTCTCTTTCACTGATTGAAAATGAAATGTAGGTCGAGCTGAAACGAGCGAATAATTCACCAACCAAGTGGTGATGATCGCAGAGAGAGTGATTTGCACTCCGAGCAATCTAAAAAGCCCCGTTTCGAAATGCTTCGGATTTTGGCCAGTAGACGGCAAAATTGTGGAACCTTGAGGTAAAAGTTGTATGCAAGCTGTAGAATACACTACAGACAGGAGCATCATGCACTGCAGGTCCCCAGTGGTTTGATTATTATTTCCTGTTTCATGTCAAGGAAAAGATCATTTCTGCCCCATGTCTATCACAGCACAGCTCACTCGGAGTGCTGAATGTCCGTTCTATACACCGTAACCTAATTATTTTATTTGTTTATTTTGTAATGTGTAGGTATGTAGATCCTTTGAAAGACGTGTTTATCTTGAAATAAATATACTTATACTAGTAGTTATGTTTCTTGTTGTAATGGACATAATGCGCAAAAATAGATATTCGAATGGTTCGAACCTACGTGTTTTTTAGAAGGAATAATCGAACGCAAACTTTCCTTTTAAGATTTGTTGTAAACTTGACATAGTTACAAGTTTAAACTTGATAATGTTTGTTTACTTAAAGTGTGTGTGTGTACGTGTAAAAGTGAAAATTATGGTATAAATACTGAATGGTAAAGAAAACTAAAGGCACTATCAAATTCTAAAATAGTATGACTCCACTTTGACCGTCTTGCAAGAACAGTTGCTCTGTGCTAAGTAACAAATGTACAACAGTTTGTGCCACAGAAATTCACTATACACTGGGGTGACACACAACACAAAAAGCTCTTAAACATCCTGCTGCTGAGGTGACATTTGAGTGTGTGTGTGTGTCTGTGTAGATATGTGCACATGCAGGTGTGTCTATGAAAGTGTGTTTGTGACTGTGTGAAAATGTGGGCATATGTGTATGGATGTGTGTGCACCTACAGGTGTAAAAATGGGCTTACCTCTACGTGTTTCCTCAGACTTAAGAGAGAGTTCTTGAAGGAAGAAGTGTTGTGTAAACAAGGCAAGCAAAGAAGGCATTTGGAAACAAATGAGTCTTTCTTCTGTTCCGCCACTTCAAAAATTCATTCAAATAAGGCCACCGGTGTTGACTTAAATAGGCGAATTAGATTCAGAATCTCCCGTCATTTTTCCAGGCGCTCAACTACATTGTAGGCTGTAGGCTCCAGTAGAAACTAGTTATAAAACCAGCTGAATGTGTTTCAGTTTCCCTATAAAAACCAATAGGAACCAGTTAAAATTGCTATTGGTTTTTAAATGGTTTTCTACTGGGGTTCTATTGGATTTCAACTGGATGTCTACTGCGATTTTCTACTGGATTTCAACTGGAATTTCCACTAGGGTGTTGCACTGTTCTTTTAATAACTAGCTACATCTAATAGGTGCAACAGGGCAAAGCAAATTATCCAATTAATGTGCTCTAATGTCCCTCTTTAATAAAGTACAGATACTCGACAAAGGTACTTAAGAACAGTAACAGATTACATTTACTTTGTTCCCGTCCACCACTGTAAACTGGTAAATGTGCGTTGTGGGTGTTCGTTATGAGCACTCAGACTATAGTGCAGTGTGTGTTTTTCCTCTGGACGTACTACTAATGGTGGTGTACTGGACGTACTACTAATGGTGGTGTACTGGACGTACTACTAATGGTGGTGTACTGTTTTGACGTACTATTTAGTACGTAAGTATGTGGTTTTGGACGCAGCAAATAACATTTAGCAAATGTATCACGTTATTGTAACCTTTTGGTCGACTGACCAATCAAATCAGTCAAGAGGACTGACACTGAGGAGAAGCGGTTTTCGAGTCTGGTGTTGAAAACTACTTAGCAATTGCAACTGTCAACAAATAATGTTATAGAGGAAAACATTCAGTGTATGATAACTGCCATCTATGCCCATGTTCATTAATCATAATGTGTAACAAAACTCGTGTAAAATGCTTTTAAATGTGTGTAATCAACCAATATTTCGCACTTTATTTGGTGTTTGAAATGTACGACGGTTAGGGCTGTGCGATATGACCAAAATTTTATATCCCGTTATAGGATTTAGGTCATTTCATATTCCAGATAAGGATACATATCACAATATAGCACATTAAATTGTTTACATAAAATAGCCACATGGAAAGGCCTATTTCTTATTACATTTTGAATTGTATACTGCGGCATAATTTGCAGAACACGGTTTTCTGGTCTATGTCTGACTTTTCGTACCCAAACCATGTCCATGCGACAGAGGTAGCTCTTCTTTTAAGTACGAGCTCCTCATGTTGTCATGGCTGATCGGAGTCCTCCTGTTCAGAATTACCCCATTCTGTGTCACGATTGCTCTCCTCCATGTTTGTTTGTGTTGCCTTGCAAACTTCCTGTCTGCATCCCTGCCGTGTGGAAGAATGCAAAGTGCCGTCCAAATGACGAAAGATATTGTCGCAAAGAGGTTTCGAGGCTAAAATCATGATATTTCAAGAAAAAAGTCATAATATTACGAGAATAAAGCCGTAGTTTTAGGCTATGTGTTCTCTTAGAGGGGGAACATCAGAAGAGCAGCCTGCTGCAATGTGGTGCTGATGTGCCAAAAGTATCTCATTAGTTGTGAAACCTATACTAATGTATAGCTTCACAAGATGTTCCACGTGCCTTATTTTAGTGCAGGCAGCAGGCTGCTCTTCTGATATTTCCCCTCTAAAATAACAAATCCTAAAATTACAACTTTGTTCGCATTATATTACGACTTTATTCTCGTTATATTACGACCTTATTCTTGAAATCTCAGAATTTTTTTTCCCCTCAAGGTGACCCTAAAACTTGCTTCCACAAAAAAAACGACAGGGCACAATATGAAACGACAGATGTTTTCTATTGTCACACGATATATATTGTCACATCGCACAGCCCTAACGACGGAGTGTTAGGGCCGTATTGAAGAAAAAAATTCTGAGATTTCAAGAATAAGGTCGTGATATTACGAGAAGTTGTAATTGCACAAGAATAAAATCGTAATTTCAGAAGAAAAATTCCTAATATTAAGAGAACAAAGTTGTAACTTTACGAGAAAAAAGTCATAATATTACAAGAATAAAGTTGTAATTTTAGGCCACCTGTTATTTTAAAGGGGAAATATCAGAACAGAGGCCTGCTTTTTGTGTTAAAATGAGAAATGTGGGGCATCTTGTGAAGTTATACTTTAATAGGTTTCACAAATAATGAAATACTCAATCTTTTGGCACATCAGCACCACATTATCATGACTGATGTGTATGGCACGGCATGACACCTGAGACAAACAGCAGTTACCAGAGGCAGGCTCAGGCTGCTATTGACCGTCCTCTTGCTTGTTTTGTTAGTTGCTAGTAATACATTTTCGTAAAAAAGTATGTTTGTTTTCCCTCGAAATTTTATGATTTTATTCTAATACTATTATGATTTTTTCTCGTAAAATTACAACTTTATTCTTATAATGTTACAACTTTTTTTCTTGAAATATCATGATTTTAGCCTATTCTCATTAAATTACGACTTTATTCTCATAACATTACAACCTTATTCTCGAAAGCTCAGAATTTTTTTTCCCTTAATGTTGCCCTAATACTCTGTTGTAGAAATGTATGTCATGAATAAACTAGTACAATTAGCCTAGGGCTAGGCGATGGCCTAAAACTCATTCGATGGATTTTTGTCTTTTGAAAGCGATAGAACAGTAGAAAAGATGTTTCTTGTTGCAAAGCCAAATGTATCATCGCCGGTTCGGGCACATTTTGAGTTTGAACGCAATGGCAAGGCGAAAGCAGCCAATTTAGAAGAGGCAGTATCAGTGAAGAGAGCTAACACAGCAAATCTTGTAATGATAAACATTCTCCAATCATTTTAATGATCAGTGAGCCCATGCAACATCGCAGTATGAGTGTCACTATTGTTATAGTTGTACAAGGAGAAAAAACTAGTGGGGGAAAAAAGAACCTTTTATATGTTTAAAGAATTGCAGTTATGTTAGTGTGTAATTGTAATTAAAATAGACATTGATGTCAGGTAGGCACAGTTCATAACCATTCTCCTAGACAAAGGTTGGAAAGGTTTAGTTTATAGTTTACTTTACAGTAACCCGTGGGGGATGGGGGGTGCAGAAAATTAATTAATGAGTAAAAATGAATAGGTACATTGGGGGGGCTAGAGGTTTGGTATTTATGCCTATGTGTCTACATTTTTAAAATGGATTTATGTTTATCTACTCCCATGTTTATTCTGCTACAAATTTATTCTCTTTTTCCGTATTTATTCTTTTGTTTTATTTAGTCTTTTATTTCGTAATTCTTTTCCTCGTCTGTCAGATGGAAGTAAAAAGTAAATACAGGGGTGGGAAGTAAGCTCTGTGCAGGTGACTCATCAGTCAGGCAGTGACTGTGACTGTGAGTGGATCTCCACATGCAGTCAGTGATAGTTGACTGCATGTAGAGAGTAACTCTTTCCCTCCAGGTCCATTGAATCTGTATGCTCCATTTAAAATTTTATAATTTGTCATATCCAGTGTGAAACTCTATAATCACCCAACTCCATAGTTTGTCTGATTATGGACTCTCCATCAAATGCAAAAAGCATTTTGAAAGTAATTGTCTTCCAATGTGAATGATCTGCATCTGTGTATTTCCTGTGCTTTACTGTGTGAACAGCATCTCACTCTCCTTCATTCATTCTTTCTTTCTTTCTTTCTTTCTTTCGTTCCTCAGTGTGAGTGATTTATTAAGCCCTGTGGTTGCAGACGGACTCAGTTAAAGATGATAATATCGCCTTGTGTTCTGGTGCTGTTTGTCTGTAGTTGCTCCAGACATACAGGTCTCAGGCTACGACGGGGACTGGTATGTGGGGAGAGAAAACGTGCAGCTGAAGTGCAGAGCTAAGGCCAACCCACCTGCCCACCAGGTCAGATGGATCAGGTGAGAGAGGGAGGCTTATTTAACCCTATCTCTGCTTTTAACCTGCCCTTCCCATGGTCTCTGGAAATGTATATGAGCCAGAATTCCAGTTCCCTACTGCACTCAGAGCCCTCATCACTGGCCTGAACAGCTTGTCTGAGTCCTGAAGCCAAAGTCTTTATTTTGTAATCCATCATACAAAATATCTGGTATATTTACATTGTGTAATTTCATCATATTGTTTTATCATATGCAGTATTATTTAATCACAATAAGTAAACATCTTCAGGAAAGATCTTTGATCTTCCTCTCTTATTCAGAAATATTTTTACCATTGCAGTTGTTTGGTTGTTACTTTCCAAATTACAGCATTGAGTGGTATCAGTGTATTATTCCAATATGAAAAGTGAAAAGTTTCAGTGTAAACAGTTGGTATATGTATGATGATCATCTCTAAATGTGTCGGCTGTCTCAGTTTTGTGGCTTTGTGGCTTTGTGCTAGGCTGGATGGGGATATGCCAGAGGGCGTGGAGATGGTGAACAGTTCTCTGGTTTTTGGGAGACCCCTACATCACAACGATTCAGGGGTGTACAGGTGTGAGGTGAGCAATGACATTGGCCTGCGCAGTCGAGACATGAGGATACGAGTTCAAGGTGAGTTTGTGGTGGAAAAATCAAGACACTTTTCCATGTTCCTCCCCACTGGTGCACTCTATTCTGTAGTATACTCAACATACTTGCAGTAATTGACCATTATAAGCAAATATGAGTGACTGAATTGACAGTATGTTTCTCCAAACATGCTGTCAATTTAGTAGACACATACACTCTCATTCACCGAGTCTCTGCAAAGGAATACTGATTTGGGATTTTATATGTGTTTTTGGGCTGTTAGCTTGGAAATCGTAGAGGACTTGTATGCTCAGAAGCCTCCATTAACTCTCTGGATGTTGCTGAGAAAAAATCTTCCCCAAGCCCAGTGTAAAGGCTTAAACCTCAAGAAGACAATAGGACTTCTTTAGACCTGAGGGTTATCATGACGGACCTGACCTGAGTAGTCATTTAGGGGCTTTTTCAGTGGGCGTCTGAGAGGCCTACAGTGAGCTTCTTTTGATGGCTTGCAGAATGAAATGTAAATGCTCTTTAAATACATGGTTTACATGTTTACATGTTTACATGTTGTTTCAGTGTTACACTCTACATGTCCTTGCTTTTGTGAAACTGGTAAGCAGACAATAGGCGGGCACATTGTGCTACTCGACTGCCTCAGAGGTCTACACACAGTCTCCTTGCTTTCCTCCTCTCATCTGGAAAAAAGAGGGGAAGGGAGCAACCTTGACTGAGAGATGATGTCCTACATTCATGAAACATTGACCATGTCTTTTCAGATGCAGTTAATTATTTATTTCTACTTGTGTGTGTGTGTGTGTGTGTGTGTGTGTGTGTGAGCACTGTTCTGTCTGGTTTGTGTGTATCTATTTGTGTGGTAAGATGTGGAAGCATTTGTCTTTGCACATGGGCTTGTGCATTATTACTGAGGAATTGTACAAGGTCCATAGATAGATAGATGCACACACACACAGTCTCACTTTCCCACACACTGATGCTCACACACCATACACACAGACTTTCTCTCTCTCTCACACACACATGCACACTCCACACATTACACACACACAGTATACAGACACACATTCACTGTAGCAAGTAGCATAGCAGATACTTGTATGTACCAAACATTATTTAAACATGCTCAGTTTTTAATCTTAACCTGTGCAATTCTGATGAGTCATATATACACAAAGACAGACAACCACGTAAAGAGCCTGTATGCTCTCTAGACTCAGGAGACACTGTACATCTGTGCCACCAACATGCCTTCTGACCTTCAGCTATATCCTCCTCTGCCTTTTGCAGTTGTTTCCCTTTTTCTGCATGCCATATGAGGCTCTGAGTCTCTAATGCATATTGATCTGGACAAATTATTGCAAGACAAAACAGAATAAATTAATGCAGATTGACATTATCTGTCCTTGAGCCTTAAACAGAGATGATTTTTTTTTTTTTTGCATTTCATTGTACACCTTATCTAATGATTAATGACATAAGAATGTTATACCACAGTCAACTAAATACTCTTTTGAAAAACATTTTTACTGTTTACTCCAGTTTACTGTCATCGTTCTTCTTGCATGTGAGCATGTACATTCAGATTTTCCCTGGTGCCCTGGGTCACTCTGCTCAGCACAGTAGAACACAATCTGTACAGTCTGCCAGGGCACAGCTTTCTTCCTTTACAACACACACACACACACATGCGCACGTGCACACACACAAACGCACACACATACATACACGCACACAAGCACACACAGTACAACAAAATATGTACAGTGTTCCCAGTGCACAGCTCTCTTCCTTTACAACACACACACACACACACACACACACACACAATAGAACAAAATGTGCACAGATTTTTTCCTTTGCAACATTCAGACCACTAAATGCACAGTACACTGCCATGGATGAGAGTGTCTCCTAAGCACAAACACACTGTCTGCCAGTGGTCTTAGTGACAGACACTAGATCTCTCCTAGAGAAAGGCCTCATCAGTGCAGGAAGAGGGCATTCAGCACTGACACTGCTAATGCTGTTAGTCATTGACTCAAGAGGTCATAAAGGAAAATGGCTTTTCTGCTTCACATCCCTCCCAAATTGTCTCCGTCACTCTATTTTGCTTTCCGAATTCATCTAGATTCTTTGTCAATCTTTAGATCACTCTTGGCAGCCTGGTATCTGAATTTCTGTGACCTGGTCCCCATCACCCCCTCGCTGACCTAACACTCCACATTAGGTTTCCTATGCCAGAAACACACTGCAGGAATTTTAGGCCACGTTGGCCCATTGCCCATCTTGACAACAAATTGTCAAAATTGATACAAAAATATCAGTCAGAAGTTAAGGACTAATTTTCAGCATAGATTATCTTGTAGTCTGAAACAGTTACAGACTCAAACTTAAGCCTAGTGGTCAAATTGTAAGCTAGTTGGAGATGCCCCGCTTTTATGAAGCATGTCTGCTATTTTGCTATTCAAATTTGTGGCAAGTCTGTAGGGGTCGTGTAGTGTGAGATGATCTGTACCACAATAGCCAGTGAAAGTTGATCTCACCAGGAAATGGACATATATATGAACACACACACAACATATGAAGCTTTCTGATAAATGATGGGGCAATCTGCTCTTCTCCAATTCTCCCTGCAAAACATATGGTCTGTCTCATCCACATCTTCACCGTGACAGCACAATTTTATTTTATTTTATTATTTATTTTTTTTAATTTAAGCACTTGTACAGCTCTGCGGTGTTCAGTACAGTACATGCAGTGTTTGGGAGTGAGTTGTAGCTGACTGTCCACGGTCACACTGTCCACTATGAGACTGGCCAAAGTCAGACTGTCCACAGTCAGGATTGTCTTTGGCAGATATCACACAGAAGAACAATCACATGTTCTCGCAAGATTAGAGATTCCGAGGTGGTATGTAAAAATCAATATAATGTCACCAGAATCATTGACAAATTCCTTAATGTGTGCATCTTTATGACTGACACACAAAAAGCCCCTATGAAATCCGTCCTGAGATTCCCTGTAAAAACTTTTGTAAGTTTTATGAATGTGTTTTCCTAAAGGGAAAATTCACCAACTTTGCCATGTTTTGAGTCCATTTCAACACCTATTTCCTTATAATGAATCACTTATGCGCATTTTATCAATGCATTACTTTACCAATATTTTTATGATGTTTTGAAAATTCTGCAGCCTTATTTCACGAGGCAAATACGCTGACATGGTTTATATCCTGACTGAAAAAATAATGGCAAGAGACACAGCTTCATCACACCTCTGTGAGAACAGATTAAACAGCAAAAGCAGATCACATGCTTCTGGAATGATTGATTGAAGAGCTGTCACAGCTGAGAAAATGAAAAAAGATGGACTTAGTGTCTTGACCTTCATCAGTTCCCCAGCTCTATTCACAGTCAGCAAGTAACACCCTCCAGTCCATTCCCTCCTGTGTTTATACTCTGATATATTGTCCATGAGCAACAGTTTCAGGTTTCACAAAGATGCGGGGGTTGAAAAGATTGAGAATAAAAGCCATTGTTTTAAGGTTTTGTTAAGATAACAAGCCATAACCTCACGTTGAAACTTGGGTCTCAGCTGATTAATCCTAACGCTCTTTCAGTATACACTCTGAAATGATTAAATTTAAGCTTCAAGTTGATTTGAAAGCAGACCTGGAACTGTTGTGCTCACATAGTTGTCTTGGTAGTTAAATATTTAGTTCTGTAAAAGCCCATGTCTCACTCCCCTGTTAAAAAAATACTTATGTAGTTGGCATTGACATTCTGACATTGTCTATTTCCATCCCTCCCTCTCTCCCCTATTCTCTCCCCATTATCCCCTCTCCTTTTCCCCCACTGCTACCCTTCCCTTCTCCACCCATTCTCTTTCTATCCCTCCATTAGATCCTCCCTCCACCACCATGCTCTCCACCACCCGTGCTCCCATGCTAAAGGCGGGCATTTCTGCTGTTGCCCCTGGTGAAAAGCACCTTGTCCTACTCAACTCTCCAACACTTGCACCCCTGCCAGAGGGTAGTCTGGGCACAGTTGTTGGTGGAGCAGTTGGTGGAGCCCTGTTCCTAATGCTGCTGCTGGTATTGGGTGGAATTTACTTCCAGAGGCAACGGCGTACCTTCCGTGGCGACTATTACACCAAACAGTACCTGGGTCCATCAGACATGCAGAAACCACCACAACACTATGGGGGAGGTCCACAGAGGAGCAGCTCAAACACGAAGTTCAAATCCAGCCAGGGTAACGGCACCATTTGCGTGGATAAGGACAGGGAGGAGTGGGGTGACTTTGAGCAAGATCATTCACCCAGTGGTCGTAGCGGCTACAGAAAGGGAGGCCTTGACCCCAACCATGTTAATTACCACCAGAGCCACCACACACTGCACCACCCCAACTACCCACACAGCCATCACCCAAACCCGCAACAGGACCTCCGCCTGGCCCACAACAGTCTGAGGAGCACCCACCAACTGGCACCTCACAAGCACACAGAACCTCCAGGGCTGAACAACAGCTCTCAGTATTTTCCAGAGGACATTTATGACAGCGAATATGTGTCCCACGTGGATGGCTCTGTCATCTCTCGCCGAGAGTGGTATGTATAGAAGGAGCTGCTAGCAGGAATGGACTGCTGAACCACACACAAGGATTTCAAACATAAAGAGGATGTGTCTAAAAATAAATATGAGAAAGATACCATTTACACTCTTTTCCAGAGAAAAAAGACCTGCCATCTTCCATCTCCTCATATTCACTAGACGGACACATAAAATTAGTGAGATTAGTGATAATAAAGTTGACATAATAACTTTCATTTAGGAGGGTGAAGGTTTGTAATCAGTAGCTGAAATAAGAACTGTATTTTTGAACTGTTTTGAGCTGTCGCATTACAGAGATTTGAATTTTTAACAACGTCATACAGAAACTGTCATAACCCTTCCTGGTTATCATGGAGGTTGTCTTAAATCATTCTGTCGTTCTCTGCCTTACAAAAGGATTTGAGGAGTATTAGGGAAAACATCCTGGAGCTAGATGAGGTCATGAGGTTGTTTGAACTTGGAATAATGGAATTGTTTAGTGGAAATCAAAAAAAAAAACACAAACAATTTCACACCAGCAGCTCTTTGGTTTGATTTATGGACACTTTCAGATTTTGTCCTTTCAGACTTTAATAGTGCTGGAGGGAGCATGGTCGGAGTACAGAATTCACTAATGCACAGAGCTTGCTAGCATTCAAAACAATGCTTGCTGCTGTGGAGGGTGTGTTTGTGTGTGTGTGTGTGTGTGTGAATGTGGGCATGTTATAGCCACCGTGACACATCACTGACCTAAGGGAAGCTTTCACCAGGAATGGATGACTGTTTAGACAGATGATTGTATGGAGGGATGACTGGATGGACTGATGATTGTATGAAGGGATGACTGGATGGACTGATGATCATATGAAGGGATGACTGGATGGACTGATGATTGTATGGAGGGATGACTGGATGGACTGATGATTGTATGGAGGGATGACTGGATGGACTGATGATTGTATGGAGGGATGACTGGATGGACTGATGATCATATGAAGGGATGACTGGATGGACTGATGATTGTATGAAGGGATGACTGGATGGACTGATGATTGTATGGAGGGATGACTGGATGGACTGATGACTGTATGGAGGGATGACTGGATGGACTGATGACTGTATGGAGGGATGACTGGATGGACTGATGATTGTATGGAGGGATGACTGGATGGACTGATGATTGTATGAAGGGATGACTGGATGGACTGATGATTGTATGGAGGAACAACGGTATAGATGAATGAACAACAGGGTCTTGACCTGACAGCTAGTTTGATGAAAGTCTTAGCCTGCAGGGGTAAAGTCTTAGCCTACAGGGGTAAATCTCTGAACAGGTCATTCTCCGTTTTTCAGTTTGGAGGCCACTGTTTTCAGAAGCCACTTTTGAGGGCTTGTGTTTTCTTGTGCCATCACATTTTCGAGTGTTAATTTTTCATGTCCTTTTTACATAAATAGTTTGACCACAGCATCTTATTTTGCTCTCAGAAAATGACGTTTGTGACTCTTGAGTTGCAATAATTCCTATGAGAACTTCTGGTACTGTGGAATTTTATATAATTGAATGCAGACAAATTGTTTGTATACATGCTGCAGGATGAATCTTTTGTATTTCTTTGTATATAATTGATGAATTTTGGAAGAGTTTATCTTTTTTGTGGTTGTTGCATATCTCTTCAGTGTAAAAGCCAGAGATGTGGAAATGGAACATCCTTTTCACAGAGTCACTAAATTTGTCTAACAATCACTCTTCTCCACAGCATTAGCATTCTGGTTTAATTTTATTTTTTGTCAGTGAATGCACAGGTAAAATAAATAAAGAAGGGGAGCATATAAAGATGGTTTACCAGTTCCAAAAAAGAAACACAAAGTACTGAATGGATTATATCAAGGATTATTTTGTAAATGAACTTTTTGTATACTTTGATTTTGAAATAAATAAACCACCTATTTCTATGAAAAGCTATTTTGTTTTTGTGGTGTTCTGGGGGGCAATGTCTTTGTGAGACAAAGAATTGGACAGAGGTGGTTAATTAATGCAGCTGTGTGGTTTGTTCAGCATGATCAACCCTGAGCTCATCTTTTAAAACCTCATCTACAGATTTAGGCTTAGCATCCATCAGCAGCTGTTAAAGCTTTGAACATTTCTGTATTGATATCTGTATCCTCTCACCCAAAGTTAAACCACATGCCTGGCCTGTCTTAATAGAGCAGTTTTAGTATAAGAATATGATTATGGTATGTACTGCCCCCCCCCCCCCCCCCCCCCCCCCCCCCACACACACACACACACACACACACACACACACACAGCCTGTGCCACAGTACTGTGACACAGACCCAGAACAAAGCAACAACACATTTCTCCTCCAGATCACTACTCTCTCCCTTGAGATGATGGCGATTACAATAATGACCATAGACTGTTGTAATGTTACACCATTATTGATCTGAGCTCCCTGTGTGCACTGTATTCTGAGTTTTATTTGTTTTTTTGTGTGTCATCATAGGCTGTGCTTGCATTTGTTTGTCAAGGCACAGGACGTTTGTTTGGTGGAAGATGTTGGAGTCTGTGTGTGTTGTGCTGATTACTGCTGTAACATATGGCTCCCCATTTTGTGTTATTGTGCCATATTGAGACTTGTGGTATTTCACTGGGCTATGAGTGCCTCTGTGCTCAATGTGGTTGTTCGCTGCTGGATGCTAAAGTTCTCTATTCTATGCTGTGATGAGATTATCCATGGCATGCCATGCTGAGCTGTGTTTGTGATATGTTTTAGTCTGTTTCTGTGAGGCTAGGTTGTACTGTTTAGTGTATGTTAGACAGTTATCTGCTGTGCTGTGCTGTGCTGTGCTGTTTATGGAAGCAGTAACGAACACTGTTTTGCTGTGCTGTTTGTGTAAGAAGTAACGAACACTGTTTTGCTGTACTGTTCTGTGCTGTTTATGTAAGCAGCAGGGGTGTGCGATATTGACAAAAAATGATATCTCGATATTTTCTGGGATTTTGTTGATAACGATAAGTAGATGATATTTTGCATCCTTCAAAAATGTGTTTGTAAAAGTTTTATATTGTACTAGCTTGCTCTTGTTAACAGGATATTAATTGTTGCTTACAAATGATTTTAATGGAAACAACATATTTAGAACAGGTCTTATTTATTTACTTAAAACTGAAGCATTCAAGTAAAAACAATACATATTCATATTCTTCATACTCTGTGCGCTGGTTAGTTTGCAGATGGTGAAACAAGTTAGTTGTCAAGCTGTCTTTAACGGTAACCGATTTCTGACACAGTTTGCAGATTGCCGTCTTTTGAGTAACATCCCTCTTTTCAAAGCCAAACTACGTACATGCGAGTGAGGATGATCCAGGTAGTCTGGCAATTAAATCTAATGACGTAAATTTTGAGGCTAGTGGTGTCTGTACTTTGTGTCTTGGCGCTCTTTGTTCACTCATTTTTAACTTCAGTCATACATTTCTAGGCAGCTACACTAGTGTAATTTGTGGTTAGTGATGTGTCATTCATGAACGTTTCTTTCATTTTGAACTAACCTTTTGTATGACTTGGGAGTAACGAGTCATCTCACTGAGTGATTCATTCATTTTCCCCTGGGCTGCGCATGCGCACCATTCATTTCGTTCATCTGAATTGTGACAGCTACAGGCTCAGATTCGTTCACGAACGGGTCTTTCGGGTCTTTCCCTTCACTTGTCACATGACCACTGCGCATTCTCAGTGTAGGAACGACTGATTTGTTCACCTTTCATAAGAAGGTATTTCTCAATACAGAGTACACCAAGTACGGACTCCCGTCCCTGGGTGTTTGGGCTAGCAAGTTCAACTCGGGAGTCCAGACTACCAGTGATGGTTGGATGAAGTACGCTTTGGAGCAGCAGCGCTCTTACTGAGGTCACAGCTCAGCTAGAGCTAACTTGGTCCACTAGCACATATCCGAACATTTAAAGGAGGTACTATATTTATGGACCCATATTCGAAATATGCAAGATTAATTCTCGCCTGAAAAATCTTTAAAAAACTACATTTGGTGAAAGAACAACAGTCATAATACGAATCTTGCAGTTATGTGGTAGTCTGTCTGCCGCCATTGCCGGCACTTTGTGTGAAATGCACGCTGGGAAATTTGAATACCCAAGTCCACACAAGTCGCCTCCTGATGCATTCTTGATAAAACCCACAAATCGAGAACACATGCGGATATTTGATCTGTACTTGGCTAGATCTGTACTTGGCTTTGAATTGGAACAGTACTTTGGCCGTGACTGATGACATTTCACAATTCCACAAGAACACAAGTACAGAGAAGAACGCATATTGAGGAACAGCTTGAGTCTTTTGTTCACTTGTCACATGACCGCTACGCATTCTCAGTGTAGGAACGACTGATTCATTCGGGACTCCTAACTACGGGTCTTCAGGCCTGAGTCTTTCTTTCATTATTCACGTGGTTACAGCAGTAACATGGCCAATGCTATTATTACTGGTGAGGAGAGCTTGCTAACGCTAGCTTGTCAGCCAGAACATTTGACCTTTGAATTGAGGTAATCAGTCATTTCAACTGAATAACTCAATAGGCTATGGTCCAAAAGGTTGATTAAGAGCTTAACAAAAGTGAACTTGTGTATTATACTTTACCAAGTGAAGCAAACCATGTTGCTCTTAGGGTCTGAGAACCGTGCTCTTTCTGTCATCACTCAGATGACAGCTACATCACCACACTAGTTTCAATGAATGAAATGAACAAATGACTTGAAAAAAGATTTGTTCGTTTTTCTGAACGAGATTCAAAGATCCAAGTCAGTAGAAAGATCCAAATTTCCTATCACTATTTGTGGTGCGGTGACCATGTACACCTATGCTAGCATGCTGCATGCACTCTCAATGTGCACGCACAGTAATCTGTCCTATTAGGCTACATGACTCAGTGAATGCGTGGACTCTCAAGGCGTGTTTTTGATTGTTTTTTGCAAAGTGAGTGATGTACTCGATAATGTCAACTCGCACATCGTTAAAACAACAATTAAGATATTAAGATACAGATACAGATGTTTTGCTGTGCTGTTCTGTGCTGTTTATGTAAGGAGTAACAATCACTGTTCTGCTGTGTTGTGTTGTGCTGTGCTGTGGCTTGCCTGACTGCTGTGCTGCCTTTCAGATGTATCAGGGCGGCAGATAACATCGTCCCTGGCTCTGGCTGGAGCCGTCATGGGAGCCATCCTGGCTCTTTTCCTCATCACCATCTTCACCATTGTCCTTCTCTCTGCACGCAAAGCTCCTCCCCCAGCCTATACAGATAAAGTGTAAGTTCACGTCATTAAAACTGTCGGGACAACTTCTAGTGTCCACTTTTATTTCTTATGCAATCAAAACTGAGAGAACAAAGATAGTGTAAGTTCAGTAAATGGGATGTTTCAGGCATCCAGTGCAGTTTTCATATGACCTCACATGACCTCACATGTCACATGACGTTTTTGTCCTCCTGAACACTTCATATACCATCCCTTCTCCATACCTGACCAAATATAGAGCAAAACATAAATTGATGAAAAGTAAAAGAAAATTAAGAAGTACAATATGTGTGAACAAATCTAGCCATTTGTCCATACTTTGTGTAGAAGTATACAGTGATCATCAGCTGTAATACCATGACTCTTTTGTACAAAAGGCAACTTGGAATCTTACAGAAGAAACTCTTGTCTTGGGCCTTACAAACGGCAAGGGCATTTTTCATTTCAGTTTTCATTTTCCCATTAAAAAGAGCATTGTCATTTTACTAGCATGGCCATTTTCAAGTGAACTCCCTTCACATATCAAGTAGTTCTACGTAGTTTTCATTAAGCTCCACTTGGAGCTATAATTCTGGATTTTATCTTTGTCATAGAAACAAAAAAACTGCAACAGCAGGCTTGTGAAGTTCAGTTAAACACCTGCTCTTTCGATGGTCTTCTCCATGTTATGACCACACCCATTCACTTCAACAATCTCAACCATAACACTATAAGTTTGTACACCCAGTCCATGCCCACTGGTAAATTATGGACCTGTCTGTGTTGTCCCTCCTAAATTGTTTGGGACTTTGAGAACAGCTACCCTGTTAATCTGATTTAGTTGGAACAAGTGATTAAAGAGAAACAGTTAATCCAGCTATTAAGCTATTTGTCCATCTGTTGGTCTGTTGGTCTGTGTGAGCCAGTGGAAGCAACAAATAAACAGGAAATAACTTGAAAATATACTAGAGATGCATTTCCGCCAGAAAATGCCAATGTGATTGCGCCACAGTATCAGTTTTTGAATGAGATTTCATAACTGGCTTGTGCTGTAAGTCTAAATATAATCAATCGCGTCACTGAGCAAAAGACTATTGAATCCAGAGAACTTAAAATTTCCCATTCATTTTCAGTGGGAAAATAGGCAATTAAAAACGGCAGTTAAAAAAAAAAAAAGTGGGCCAGTCAGTTAGCTGTATAAGAAATAGTCTATCTGTATCCAGCTGAAGTGTAGTCACTGAGCAAAAGACCACTGAATCCAACAATCGACTGCTGCTGTGTACAATCCGTCGTCGCACCACTGGAGACCTAAAACTTTCCCCATTCATTTTCAATGGGAAAACAAGCGATCAAAAACGGCAGTTAAAAAAAAACAATCAACATGACCAATCAATTAGCTGTATACAAGCACACTACACAGCATGAGGATGGATTAGGGGTACTTCAGTCTGGGGGTGCTGCACATCATAGCTGTAGTTAACTGCAGGGAATTTGTCATTAGAACAATTGGATTATTTGGGGTTTGACTGGTGACTGCAGGCTAACCATGTCATTAAATATAAGTGGGTTGGGAGTTCAAATGGTAAATGTTGTCGGGTTTGGGATTCAAATGGTAAATTCTTTAAATGGTAAAAGCTTTACTTCTTGAAAATGATCTATCTAATCAATAACTGACAGGACCAATTAAACATGTTTTGGTTCAGACTGCTTCACATAAAACCAGATCTGAATGAAGGAAAGGTGTTCTCAAACTCAGTTTCCACCTGACTGGAAACAAAGAGGCATTCCATATCAGATGCCTTTATCAGGGATTCAAGTTCAAGTTTATTTGTATAAGCATTCATTTATGTAAATGAGATATTACTGCTTCCACTGTAAGTGTTTTTTGTTTTTTCATTACTGTAGAATTGATCTTCCTCCAACCCATAAGCCCCCCCCACCCTACACAGAAATACCTTCGGTCCTACCCCCAGCCAACACTGCCTTCTGCAAGGTGAGTTACACACAGACAAGCCAAGAAGGCATGTAATAATGGTGCGTTCTGCAGATTCTCACAATAACAGGAGAATAGAGAGGAGATACAACCCCTGGCAAAAATGATGGAATCACCACACTTACAGGGTGTTCACCCAGCTTTTTTACTTTGTGGCAAATAAATAACTCACAGATATGACATGAAACAATTTTGGTTTAATAGCTGAACGTTCTGGCTTCATGAAACATACCTCAAACAAATTAAATTAAATTATTTTAGTTAATGGCATATTTTTTCCAGATCAAGTAGAGGAAAAAATTATGGAATTATCAACAACAAAAAAATCACAATTAGTACTTTGTCACTCTTCCTCTGGCTTTTATGATGGCTTGAATTCTTTGAGGCATGGACTTCACTAATGAAAAGCAATATGTCCCATCAAGCTGGTTGCAACTTTCTCGAATAGCGGTTGACAGATCAGCTTTGCAGGATGGAGCCTTGTCATGGACCTTTTTTTTTTAATTTCCACCATAAATTTTCAATTAGATTGAGATCCAGACTGTTTGCTGGCCATGTCATTGCGTTGATAAGCCTTTCCTGAAGAAAAGCTTTAACACTCTTTGCTCTGTGCCAAGATTCATCATCACCAAACCTATATTCTACCAATTGAATGAGAGAAGCGTCCAAAATTTCAATGCAACCTATGCATTGACTGTTGAGGTAATGATGTCCCCTGGTCCTTTACCTGACATGCAACCTCATATCATAAATGAGTGGGGAAATTTGGTTGTTTTCTTCAGGCAGTCATTGTTATGTGTTTCATTAGAACGGCATGAGACAAAAGTTCCAGCATCATGTCCTTGGCCAATGCAGATTCATTATTCATCACTGAATATCAGTTTCATCCAATCATCCACACTCCATGATTGCTTCTCTTTAGCCCACTGCAACCTTGTTTTCTTCTGTTTAGGTGTTAGTGCTCGTTTTCATTTGGCTTTTCTGTATGTAAATCCAATTTCATTCAGCCAGTTCTGTCACAAACATTGACTCCTGTTTCTGCCCATTTGTTTTTCATTTGTTCAAGGCATATTGTTTTGAGTTTTCTATCCTGACGCTTAGACGTCTTCCATGGTCTACTGGTATGTTTTCCCTTTATAACCTTCCCATTTTGTTTATACTTGCACGAAAGTAGGTTAGGTGAATTGGAGATGCTAAATTGCCCCGGGTATGAATGTGTGTGTGAGTGTGTTTGTCTGTGTGTCTGCCCTACGATGGCCCTGCCTTTGCCCTATGAGCGCTGAGCTCCAGTACCCCCCGCGACCCTGATTAGGATAAGCAGCATAGATAACGAGTGAGTGAGACTTGTGCCAGTGTTTGTTTTAGAAATGCAAATTACAAGATGATTCCATAATTTTTTCCTTTACTTGATCTGGAAAAAATATGCCATTAACTAAAATAATTTAATTTAATTTGTTTGAGGTATGTTTCATGAAGCCAGAACGTTCAGCTATTAAACCAAAATTGTTTCGTGTCAGATCTGTGAGTTGTTTATTTGCTACTGACAGAGATTATCATTACAAGTGTTATCATTACTTTGGCTTTTTTTTATTATTATTATTTTTGTTTTGTCTCACCAAAACATTACATAATCCTTAACGCACTCCCATGTTAAT
Source organism: Chanos chanos (assembly GCF_902362185.1). Classification (NCBI taxonomy): domain Eukaryota; kingdom Metazoa; phylum Chordata; class Actinopteri; order Gonorynchiformes; family Chanidae; genus Chanos; species Chanos chanos. The sequence continues at coordinate 23,220,524 of NC_044502.1, forward strand.
GCTGTGACTTTCTGACATCTGGCAGCTGCTACATGTGTTTTCCAGGTTTATAGGATGGACTGCAGGTTTGAGATGACACAAAGAGGTCCTTGCAGACAGAACTGGCACAGCGTTCAAAATGGGGCCGACTGTGTGTACATTAATCATAGGGAACACTATGTGTAATGAAAAATCCATCTCCCCCTGCAGGGTCACCAGTCCATACACACTATCTTCCTCAAAAGCTTCAGAGGTCAACCAAATTCACCATGACTACCATGTCAACAGTACACTATGCAATCTGTAAGGCACAAACACCCACTAATCAAATCTGTAAGACACAGACACCTGTCAGTCAAAATCACCATAACTACCGCATCACCAATATACCACGCAATCAGTAAAACACAAACCCTGTATTTTATATTTTAAATTTTACAAAACTCCATTCCATTTTTAGACACTCAATATTTTACATTTTACAAAACCATACAAAAATGTACAGACAATACACAAAGGAAGAATCCATCCTGTTCTACCAGGAAGTAATCACAGCAGTCATGCCAAGTCTAACTGGGTATGAATTTAAACTGCTATGGAAACCCAGCAGTGTCTTACTTTTATGGGAAGCCCCAGGATCTGTGCAGGACAACCTATGCTTCAGTCATCTATAAGGGTGTCAGATCCTGGAACAGTTGTACCCACATAAAATTGGTAAAAATCCACTGCCTTACAGAAGGTTTCATTTTGTGCCTTTAAACAACGATGTCTTGCTTAAAGGATTTTTAATCCGGTGGCCTAAGAAGCTGTACGTCAACAGTGAAAACAATGAAAGGAACTGTCTTTAGGAAATCATCAGACCAAACTAGGGGCTGCCCCCTTACCAAGTGCATTACAATACAACACATCGAGTTTTGAGTCGAACGATTTTGATATCAGGAACCAAACTTGGGGTGGCATTGCAGTGACCTGTCTAGAGCTGTTGGAATGGGAAAACATGATGGGTAACCATGTGCAGGTTCACAATCCTTCAGAATTCACTACCTTACAACCATTACTGAAAGACACTGACACACATCACTTCCCCATGTATAGTACAGACTGAATGGATTAGAATGGCTATGGAGAGTTATGGGGTGAGCACACGAGGGGAGCCGTTTCATCAAATCGATACCATAATAAGCCATGTGAACTTCACTGGCAAGTGTTTAATCTGAGTAACAATATAGCAACATTTCACTTTAAGCCAGACAATATCTGAGAAGAAAACACAAGATACAAACAGAGAAAAATGTTAATTTACATAAGCTAATTCTGTTTAAGACGTGACTATGGTATACACATGGACAAACGTAATCCAAAACAAGAAAATGACACTGGTCCCAGACTGATGTCACTGACATCCATTCCAAATGAACTTGATTTCTCAGCCCTTCTCCCTGGAGATTCTTAGTTTAATTTGTGTTTAATTTGCAAAATTGAATGGCTAGGTATGACTGTTTTAAAGTATTGTTCACAGTTTAATGCTAACATGTTTGTGTGTGTGTGTGTGTGTGTGTGTGTGTGTTTAAGGTAGCGCTAGATTCTTAGAGAATTACATGTCAACGTTATGTGCTTTAATTTGTGGTTTTTGTTCTTTAGATAATTTCTTGTGCCCCATGTAGTTTCCTTTCCTAAGAGGGCCTGAAGCCTCTGCTTAAGACTGTGGTGTTTAAACAGATCATGTTAGATCATGTTCTGCTCTGTATTACAATACCAATATATCTGAACTTTTTCCATTATTTTGAGTTTCGTTTAGGCAGTAGGTTGGTCTTGACTTCCCATAACCAAGGCAGTTTTTTTTTTTTTTTTTTTTAATCATATCATATATTAATCATTAAATCGAATAAACAAAAAAATGGCTGCAGACAAAACCTTTTTTTTATCCTCTTCTTTATGTCTTTTGTTTCCTCTTTTCCTCTTTGTGTGCTCTGACAATCAAGTCCCATAAAACACAAGGAAAAAGACAGGCTGAGAGCAGAGGCTGGAGAAAAACGAGAGGGGGGGGGGGGGTCACTCATAAATAGAGTTTATAGAATATGAAGTATAGAATATAGTTTGAGAGAACATTCACATCTAAGATCACTGGCTTTCAGCAGTAAGGTTTTGATGAGATGGTGGTCCCTGTGGATGCACTAGTGTTTGCTTGGAGAGGAAAATTCTGCTCGAATACAGCTGGTCAAGTATATAGTGGGGGCATTGTGTGTTTCTTTAGGCCATTACTGAGTCCGGGAATTTATTCACTGAGTTCACAAAATAAATGTCAAATAAACGTCAAAGTAAAGCTCTGTTCATCCAAGACTGGTCCTTCAAGACATGTAAATGTGAAGTGTGTGTGTGTGTGAGAGAGAGAGTGAGAGTGAGTGAGCGAGTGTGTGTGTGTGTGAGAGAGAGAGAGAGAGTATTGGAGAGAGGATGTGTGTGCCAGAGGCGACTGCTCTAACTGTACGTTCACACTGAGAGCGGCGAGAGTGTCAAGGCGACCGGAAGTCTTTCATTTTCTATGTTAGCCAGCGTCTTTAAGTGGCGAAGAGCGGCACGGCGAGGCCGGTTTAAGCGTCAGAATAAAGTTGAAGTTCGGTTAACTTTATGGTAATGAGCTATAACGCGGTTCGGCGGCAACCAGTCGGAATTTAGAAGTGCTACCCACTAGAGAATTCTGGAGAACACAGTCGTGTAAACCTTTGTTCCCACCAAACATGTAATTTAGTTCCCAGCACAACGGAGGACAATTTGATCATAACCGTTGCGGGTTGAAATTTGACTTAGCATTGTTAGCATGTTAGCACTTAGCATCAACGCAAAAGTCACACCACACGAATGGCTTACAATTAGTTTATTTCGTTAGTTTATTTTGTTACCAAACTTGTCATTGTAATTGTTAATTTCTTTCCTTAATCGATCAATTTCTCAGCTTCACATTTAAAAGATTTCACTTAGAGTTAACTTATACCCTACTTGTGGTCAGTCTGCATATATCGGTCTACACGTTTGTTTGCCTTTCAGCCCCTACAGGTTTGCATGACCAAGCATTCCGAATGAACTTGTACCCGCCTATTTCATCAACGTCACAGCGTCCACAATGTTCGATAGCGTTGTTGGCAGGGCGGCTTGAGTGAATTTTGACGCTCTCGCCACTACACGGGAAGCCGAGCTTCTTCTTAAACGTAATATGTAATATGTAATATTGTATTTACATTACTTAACTCTCTTATTACAAATCAATATTTAGGTCTAGAAAGTGTTCAACTTCACGGCTAGCTGGTTCAGCTTTAATTTCTCGCAGGTCGTCATAAGCTAAAGTGATTTTTTTTCCTCATAGAAACCCGTGGAAGCACGACCCATTTAAACCCGTTGACGCTGTGCGTCTTTGGGGTTCAATGGCACTTCAGAATACGCTTTGTCTTCAGTGCAACAAAGCTAGACATTTATTGGACAATATGCTTGTAAAACATCATTTCCGGACGCACGGCTTCCATGGGAGTCAATGGGACTGGTGAAAGCGATTTTTGCATTGAAAAAAATTCTGCACGTTTATTGGACAGCAGGCTTGGTTTTGTGCCGCCCGGACGCCGGGCTGCTATATATGATGATTGGAGGAACTCTTTTAAATGTCATGGCAAAGAACATGACTGATAGCGTTTTAAAATTTTACACGGGCATCGGCGGAATTCAAGCTCGATCTATGGAGTGTTGGCAGGCGAGGTCAGAAGCTTCTGCTCATTTTCTCTGTTATTTGCTATACCGCTTCTGTTTGTACATACTGTTAATAAAATTCTAAATATAGAGTTCTTGAGTTTGTCACTCACTATCGTTTCACTTTGGTAAAGGTTGATTTTAAGCTAGGTCATAGAGGATCTAGCCAGCTAGTTGCTCGTTATTATTCGGGACAAAAACCATGATTGCATGTCTGTGCGTCAGCCATTATGTTTCTTCAAATCTATTCATATCATTATGGATGGCCACAAGATAAAAATGCCCATTCTGTTTGCAGCATAGGACTTTGATTTCACTAACTTAGTCGTTTCATTTACTACACATTACTGAAAAGTGATCGCTATCATGTAGTCGCCCCCACCGAGTCAGGTGCGGGAGCTACCGAGAGAAAAGCCTGGTGTGGCAGCGAGATTATCCCTGCAACCTATACATTAAAACGAAGCCTAGAACCTATAGTTATCAAATTTAAAACAGTCGAAAGTTGTTTCATTTACTACACATTATTGAAAACGATCGCTATATTCTGCAATCGCCCCCATCTAGTGAGCGCAAATTACTGTTGTAATTCACGTCTCCCTAACGAACTGCAGTAACGACAACACATCCAGAATAGCGAGCGCAGCATCATTGCAGTTTAAAGGTGGCTGCACGCTGCTCAGACATACGCCGACCAAGTCCGACCAACACCAACTGTTGGATCAGTGTGCGCCGTCAGTTGGTGTTTGTCGGATGGGGTTTTTCGAGTTTGACATGTCCAGTCGGGTTTGGTGGAGTCGTTTTCCAACAAACTGCAACATTCTGAGAGTGTGGTCCCTTGACAACTAAGCTCCGCGTGCGGAACGTCAGCGCGCACGATTTTCTTTGATGTCAATGTAGGTTAGCTGGCTGTCCATTACTCATCTTCGTCGTAGGTTATATATTTAAAATGGCTGGTTTCTGGAACCAGGAACGCGAAGAACGCGTGACAGAGTTGTGGGAAGACAAACCCCAACTCTACGATATAAGGACCCAGGCATTTTCCAACCGTGATAGCAAGATAAACGCGGTGAAATACATCACGGAGAAACTGGAGACCTCTGGTGAGTAACCTGCTGGCTAGATGGCTTGCTAACTAACAACGTTATGTTATTGTAAAACAGTTCACTGTTACCCGAATACGATTTAACGTTACGAATCTCAGGTTTAATGTTATGAATCATTAGTAACGTCAGCTCAGCATAACATTTGCAGTTGAGATTCTTTTGACTGGAAGACACGGGTGGGGAAGGGCTGCTGTGAGATCTAACATTAGCGATCATAAGTGACTTGAATGTATCCTGTCCTTAGCTGGCTATATATAAACATTATTCACACGCAGACTACCTGGAACTCCAGTTGAATACCCAAAGGGAAACGTAGCTTACGTTTTAAATTTGACAACAGAACATGCTCTTTTGATGTATGTAGGCTACTGATAGGAAGTTAAAATATGACATGATCTTCAAGTAAACTGTAGGCTAATGCATTATAACTATTAACCAGGCAGTAGGCAGGATAAATAGATTATTATATTAAGAAATTAGTATTTCTTCTGGCAATTAGTGGAGAAACCATGGCCAGTAAATGCTTGAAAGCTTGAGGCGTAAAAGGTGCAAAGTTTGCACAAGCTGGGGTGTCTACAGAGCTTAGCTCTTTACATAAATTGGGATACGCCCCCTGTTTTTCGCGTCGCATTATCCAAGGTTTACTCCACAGTCTCCTCCTGGCTCGTCTTTATTGCTGTCTCTCCTGTACACGCCTAACAGCTTTAAAGGCCAGGTAGACCATGACTACTTTGAGAATATTTAATAAGCCCGCCACTTCATCCATGTCAAAAGCTTAAATAAGAAAAAGCAGGCAACAAAAGTCTGTTTTGTCAGTTACTGTCGGGGCAGTGTGGAAGTGGCAGTTGGTTTTCTGAACATTCTAAAGACTGCAAACAATAACTGCCAACTTTAGAATGTTGGGGTTGGTTGGGCATTGTCTGGGCATTATTTCGTTCAACTGAAGTATATTTTTCTGTATATCTGTATGGTAAATAGTTTCTATTTTCAATGCAAAACAGAATCTTTCAATTTATAAAATATTTCTTTCAGTTTCTGATTGTTCGATGTCCTCCAGTTAGAGAGAGGTGGGGGGTAGTGGTCGGGTTCAGACAGTTAATAAAGCTATAAAACTTAGTTTATTTAAAATGAAAAGAGAGAGGGAGAGGGAGAGATATATGTTTCCTAATTAATTATATGATTTAATTAATATTAAATCAATTTGATGCTTTGAAACTAGCATCGGCAATGAATATTAGGTTACAAATACAACATTTGCCCGATTTAACGTGACTTCTAGTATAAACCTCGCCCACTTCCGGTCTACTATCTGAATACAGATACAGAGACAGACAACTTTGTTGGTTGAGCAAATACAGATACAGATAATGACGTCTCTGTACACTTCTAGTGCGTATATGTGTATATGTGTTTTGTGAAAATTGGTGTGTGTGTGTGTGTGTGTGTGTATGGGTATGTGAGTATTGGAGCGGGTGGGTTTGTGACCACGTGAAGTTAACTTGAAATTAAACATTCGCCTGACATTCACTGCATAGCTAGATCTCTATCTCATTAAAAGTTGAATAAACTACTAACACAAATGAATAACAATTTAGGGCACGTTATTGCATCCTACTGTTCATTCCATCGTTCCTCTGGCACGGAGATGGGGTTTCAGAATAAAACTCCCTCAAAAGTTCATGCATGCCGAAGGGTAATTTGTGTGCTGCAAGTAGAATATCGATGAAGTATAAGGACATGCATGATCAACAAATTTTGAATATTTATGTTTTATGTTAAGTTTCTCTTTAAACAATAGGAAAAGGTTACTCATGATTGCTCATCTGATTAATTACAATAACTTTTGAAAACACAAAAAGCTCAAAGGTTCACCCTAGCTTTAGTGACCATCCAGGCATCTAGACATTTTATTTCAACTTAGATGTAAATAATTTACTAGTATCTAGTACTAGTAATTTACTAGTTTATGCCTACACCAAGTGACCAACCAACCAAAGAATGTAGACATTTCATTTCATCTTATATGTCAATAATGCCCTAGTATTGATGAAATAAACATAAAAACACAGTTGTGAAACCTCTCAGGAAACTTTGAAAACAGATTATACGTCAAAAAAGCACTTTTTGGGGTCAACCCTGAGGGTCAGGCTTAGACCCAATGACCAACCAATGGATTTAGGTATTTCATTTAATCTTATATGTTAATAACACCCTAGGAATGATAAAATAAACATAAAAATATAGTTGTGAAAGTCCCCAGAAATGTGTGAGTTTAAGTTTCAAGTTCAAGTTTAAGTTTATTTACAGCCCAATATCACTATTTACTGTCTCAAAGGGCTTTACATGCCCACAGGATTACAACAACCAGAGCAGGATGGCACCCCCTGACTTAATCCTCATTGTGGGCAAGAAAAAACTCCTCAAAAAAACCCAGATGCTAGGAGAAAATAGGAGAAATCTTGAGAAGGACCACAGAGAGAGGAGACCCCGTCTTGGCCAGCCAGGTGTGCAGTAGGTGCCGACCCAGTGGGCAAATTGCAAATAACATAACGATACTGAAAATGAAAGCACAACAAGTAGACAAAATAAAGAATAACAAAACAGCAGGGGGCTCAGCTGGAGTAGGCGACACAGCCACAGCAGCGCAGGAAGAAGACAAGCCACGAAACTGCAGCAGCCGTTGACAATGGAGCGGGAGATACTGTAACACACTGTTTATGCTGTGCATACTGTTTGTACTGTTATTACTTATTATTGCACAGCTGAGCTAATGCACTATTTATTACTGCAGGACACTGTTCACACTGTTCATTACTTCCCTTATTTGCTACTTATTGCTACTTTATCTTATTTGTTGTTCTATTTTTTTTCTTTATCTATTTATTGTCTTTTATATAGCATACAGTACAGAAGTTGCAAACTCAAGCTCGTTGTACTGGTGCAGTGACAACTGTACTTGTTCGATGACAATAAAGATACTCTATTTTCTATTCTAAAAAAACAATTTCTCTGGGGCAATTTAAAAGTTTATGCCTACACCAAGTGATCAACCAAAGGATGTAGACATTTCCTTTCATCTTATAACTGAATAACACGTTAATACCAGTGGCGGCTGGTGGTTGTAAAAGTAGGGGGGGAAGGAAGGTGTGCTTGGTGAAGTTCGGTGGTGGTGGAAGTGGTGGAGGGGTGTTGGTGAGGGCATTTGCAGACATGTAAAACCCAGACACATTTAAAGCAGCAGTAAGGAGTTTTGGTCTAAAAGTAGTGAGCTAACCACCTAAAAGACAGGCAAAAAACAACAACAGCACAGTACACACTGATAAAAGCTTGCTAGCATTCTAACTGGTCTCTTTTTGGGATATAGTGGGCAATGTTGTGCTGTGAAAGCTGTTCTTAAGTTTTCAAGGGGTGGTCTGACGACAGAACTACATGTGTATAGCCTGGGAATGACAGTTGTGTTCTGTTCTTTACATGACCATATACTATAAAAATGAATTTGAAGATTACACCAAAACTAGTTGCCAATAAAAACATACTTAAAATGTGGTAAATTGCTGCATGCTGATGTTTTAAAGCCAAATTGCTAGAATTTAAAAACAGATTGTTATACTGATTGAAACTGATCATTTGTAGTCTTAGACTGAATGGGATGTGCCAGGTTTAAGCCAATTACTGAGGGTACATGGGCATTCATTTGAAAGAGAGGTCGACTCTCCTGGCTGTCTGGATTGCAAAGATTTCTATGACCTGCTCATACCAATGAGGATTTTGTTGAAGTGACTTGAGAATCCTCTTTTCAATTGAAATGATGGCTAAATTTTTCAGCCTGTCCTGTCCCATGGTGTTTCTGGTATAACTTTTTATTCGTTTCAGGCAAGAAAAACTTCTCTCAACCCCTGCAGAAGTGGCACCGATAGTTGCAATCAGACACATTAGTCTGTACAGCTCAGGCATTGCTTCATCAAGACTGTTGGATTTCATGAAGCTAATGGTATCACACAGTTTTTGAGATGAATGGATCTCTGCATCACTATAAAAATGCTGCAGTTCCACTTTCAATTTCACCTCATCAAAGAGATGCCCATAGGTTTCTGACAAGTTGACCAGTGCTTGAGCTGGGAATTCTGCTTTGAAAGAGTCCAATTTTTCAAAATCTAAAAGCTCCATGAAATGCAAATGGTCAAGATGTTGAAAGTGCTGAGTGACTTGGGCCCTGATGCTGTCGTGAATGGAATCATACAGCGTTTTATAGACCTGACGTTGATCCTGCTGGCCCTGCCTTCTTTTTCTGCTGTGAGCTAATTCTGGGTCCTCTGTCAGTGTGGCAGCTTTACTGTATGTCTTGTCTCTGATTTTAGCTGATCTAGCACTTGCGTGAGGTTTTCTATGCACCTTTTGCAAAAGGAAACATCCATTGATTTGCGTTGCAAGATATCAAATACAACATCAGTGTGTGAAAACAGTTCCTCAAAAGTAAAAAGTAAAAACATGAAATCAAAGTCCTCTAATTTAGCCCTCAGTCCATCAGCCAAACGTGTGGTCTCGTCATCCATAGATGGATGTTCAACGATGCCCGTGAACGTCTCTATCAGTTTGTCATAATTAGAGGCAACTGTGTTCACCACCCTGGATGAGAAATTCCAACGTGTTGGAGCATTCCTAGGCATTTTAGCACAACCAAATTCCTCAAGCAACTTGACGCCCTGACTCAAGACCAAATTTAGGCGATGGGCATAGCAGTGAACAAATGTTGCACTAGGAGCCACTTCTCTTACTTTAGCCTGCAAGCCATTTAGATCCGAGGCCATCACTGCAACACCATCGTAAGTTTGTGCAATGAGTTTCTCCGTGAAATTGTACCCTGACATCTCGGCCTGCACAAACTCGAACAACGACTGCGCATTTCGCCCACTTGACACATCGAAAAAACCTAGAAAACGTTCCTGAATACTGCCCTGATGATCTACATATCGGACGATGACTGAGAGCTGTGAATGACAACTTATGTCTGTGGTTTCATCAGTTTGCCAAGAGAAGAAGGGAGCCGTGTCTAATTCCTGCTTGATTTCGCTTTTAATTGAGGTGGCTATTGCTGAAATCAAATCGTTTTGGATGGTTTTAGACATGCCGGTAAACACCGATGAAGATTGCAAATGCTCTGTAAGTAAATCGTCATATCGTGCAATCACCTCTGCTAGCTCTCTATAGTTTCCCTTGTTGTCTGAATTGACCTTCTCGACATGCCCCCTGAATGCCAACTCTTGCATGCCCAGATAAGCAGTGGCATCAAGCAGGCGCTTCAGGGTACCTCTATTACGGCGCACTTTTGCATTTTGCTGCGCGGTTTGCAGCCGTACACCCTCATCCACAATTTCATCAATCGGCATCCTGCCCAGCAATTTCAATCGAACTGCAGCACCAACGTGATCTTTACATTTATCGTGGCGTTTTGTTGCCCTATTTAAATTCTTGATGTCACTAAACCCCTGAACAGACCTTGTTTGTGATTTCCCCATTAGCAGTTAAGGCCAGCAATACAGTCGATTGTTCTTTAGGCTGCCAGTGAGCCAAGGGTATTTCTCATACCATGTGGTGTTGAACACACTGACCTTACCATCTGGTTTATTAATCTTGATTTTTGGAACTGGTCTCCCTGCTGCTTTAACCCTGACCTTCCCACTGTAGTCCAACGAATGGAATGGTGTATTATTTAATAAAACATGGACAACGTCCTCTGTTTCCATTGCAGCTTTATAAGCAATTAACAAAACTAGCTTCCAACAGAAAAAAACTTTTCGACTCAACATGACAAATCTTATCTCAACTGTATGACTAATGACACAAGACAAGATTCTTGCATGATATCATATCATTGATAACCCCCCTCTCTCAAAACTCTGATTGGGTATTCCCCAGCGCAGTCAGCTCCGCTGATTGGTTCACTGATGTTAGGCGCTAAATCCAGAGCCCCTGGCTAGACCCGCCCAAAGGGAGGTTCGTCCTCCCTTACGGCCATTCACCCCCATGTTAAAAGCCAGGACTCACGAGCCGCTGGGGTAACAACCGTTTATAATGGACATCAATGGGAGGCTTGGGGAGGTCGGACCTCCGTGCAGTAATTTTCAATTGCTTTAGGGGGTGCTGTTGGTATTTTGACATGGGGAGACGATTTTTATGACTTCGAAGTGTTTAATTTACGTGTATTTACTTTTCTCTTTGAAGTTTATTTTTCTCAGAAATTTTAGGGAGGATGGTCCTCCCTTTCCTCAATAGACGAGCCTCCACTGGTTAATACCGATCAAATAATACAAATACTAATGATAATAATACATGTTATTCAGAGCACTTTTCAGGGTACTCAAAGACATGCATAAAATAATCATAAGAATCAATACATTTAAAAGCATATAGGACGTCAGAGCGGCAGAGATATGGGGAGATCCGTGCGAAGCTTCGACAGAAGGGGATCAACTCGTTCCTTATATATCCGGCAATTTTAAAAGTGAATCACAAGGGCATGAGAATGTCGTTTAGCTCGGCAGAGGAGGCAAAAGATGCCCTGAAAACATCAGTGTTTGAAGACATGGAAGAGGAACCTGTGCAAAGAGCATAAAGCTCTATAGAGATGGAACTGCACTGAGAAATCTGAACAGCCTGTACCCGCAGTCTAACAGGCACAGGCCAGTTACCATCTTGTGGGTGATATTTTATGCTTTTTCTGGAAAATCATTTGTTGCACTTTTCTACTTAGTTAAATAAGGAGTCAATTTATTTTTGAGAATTGCAAACTAGAGTTCTAATGCAATGGCTCACTTAACTTGTTAGTCAAGGATGACATGGTAATAAGATATAAGTATGTTTAGAATATCTCTTTTGTTTTTTGGTTTGTTTTGATAACTGTAGTTGTACAGGTTTAGTTCATAATATGCCTCCAGTAGACTTGGGCACAAGATATGAAGTCACGGACGTCACTGTCAAACCAGGAAAGCAACAGTCTCTCACAAGAGACTTATTTTATATTCTGCTATTTTTGAATGGGAATCATATTAATTGTATAGATTAATGGGTTTTACCACCGGTTTATTTCTTGTCTGTTTGTTGTGACTGTCTATGGGAATCGATTTATATCTCTAAATTTTTCCTGTTGCTAGAGGGGGGATAGTCAGTGCTCAATGTTTGACATTGCTAAGTGACACTCACAGATGTTACAAGTGGGGATGGGAGGGAGGTAACTCAGGGCTCAGCCACCAACTTACAACAAGAGATCCAGGGGAATATTAACAATGCAGATAGATTGGAAATTTTCAATATTGTATCATTTAATATTAGAGGACTAAATTTTCCCTACAAGCGTTCAAAGATTTTAGATTTGTTACGCAGAAAGAAGATAGAGATTGCACTGTTGCGGGAGACACATCTTAGACCAAATGACATTTCCAGAGTTCAGAACCGTTTTTATAAACCTGTCGTGACATCAGCTGATGGTACTCGTACAAAAGGAGTTATGATATTAATGTGATGTAGCATAAATGTATAAATCAAAAAGGTTGGCTCCAACAATGAAGGATGTCTGGCTTTTTGCTGTACTTCCATTCAGGGCAAAAAAATTGCATTTGTCAGCCTATATGCCCCAACTACATTCGACACCGAATTTTTCCCCTCAGTTACTTCAAAATTACTGAAGCTGCATGACTGCAAGCTGTATGTTGGTTCGGACATAAATGCTTTTGTAAACAATAACCTTGATAAATCGTCTTCAACTCTAACAAGCTCCCAAGAATCTGCGTCCAAAGCACTTAATCTCTTTATAACTGACTTGAGCTTAACCGATGTGTGGAGGGTGCAGAATCCAAGTTTATACCTCCTTCTCCACAAGACATAAAACTTTTTCACGAATAGATTACATTCTTCTATCATCTGGTTTGCTGCCTCAGGTACACTCAGTTGAATTTTTGCCCAGACATCTATCTGATCACAACCCAATCATATCTGTTTTTAATTATGGGAATATCAAAAGCAAGGCTTCTAGATGGAGGTTTAACTCCATCCTTTTAAAAAATGACGAATTTCTCACGCAATTGAGAACAAAACTGAATGAATTTTCAACAAAAATAGTGTCACAGATATGACAAAGATATGTAGTTTGGGCTTCCATCAAGGGTTTCATACGAGATAACGCTATATGGTTCAGTTCCCATCTACATAAAAGCCGGCTTAAAAAGATTTCCATCCTAGAAGAGCAATGTAATGTTCTAGAGAATGGTCTTAAAAGGAGATACACCATAACAAAAGAAAACGAGCTTAAAATAAAACAAGCAGAGTTTAATGATTCACTAAGATGCAGGGCAGAATATATGATCCATATAACCAAACATAAGTATTATGCAGAAAGCAGCAAACCAAGCTATCTTTTGGCACTAACTCTCAAAAAACAAGAAGCTTAAAGGTCCATACCAGTGATCAGATGTGCTAAACGGGGAGTAGTATTTTCAACAGAGGAAATAAATGAGACATTCAAAAATTACTTTAAAGAGCTATGTACAAGTGGCTTAGTCCCTTCTAACGAAGACCTCGCTATTTTTTTTGAGGATTGGACCGCCCTACATTGTCACGAGAGGACACCTAAATTCTAGACTCTCCTATTACACTGGATGAGCTACTTAAAGCAATCAAAGCAACAAACAAAGGCTGTACGCCAGGTATAAATGGCATACCTGTGGAACTTAACCTAGCACTTTGGGATAGCCTTGGACCTGTATGGTCAGAAACTCTAAACTTTGCTATTGAAAATGGCAGCTTCTATAGAGATTTAAATGCAGCCCTTATTACTGTTATACCCAAACCCAGCAAGGATCCCTTAGAATGTGCTAATCATCGTCCAATCTCATTGATAAATGCTGACCTCAAGATTTTTTCCAAAGTCTTAGCCAGTAGACTTGAGACAATGATTGAGAAAATAATCAGCGCAGATCAAACGGGCTTTATTAAGAGGCGTCTTGCCTCAGATAATATTCACAGACTCCTACACATACTGAGTACAACACATAAAATCCCGCCTGTCTGTGGCCTGCTATTTCTGGATGCTGAAAAGGCGTTCGATCATCTTGATTGGCCTTATTTTTGGAGTTCTAAAAGAATTTAGGTTTGGAAATAAATTTATCAGTATGATTCAAACACTATATACTAATCCTTCAGTTATGTGTTAGAGGAGGCCCCTCAGATTTATTCGACATTAAACAGGGCGCACAGCGATGAGACCCTCTGTCTCCTTTAATTTTTAATATTTCCATCGAACTGCTTGCACAATTAATTGGAAACTGTCCCCAGATTGCACCTATTACAATGGGTGCAACATCACACTCAATATTACTCTATGTGGACGATACATTAGTTTATATGGCAGATGTTCAGCAATCTCTCCCTTTTGTTTTAAAAACACTGGAGCACTTTGGATATATCTCAGGATACAAGGTTAATCTGTCAAAATCAGCACTGATGCTGATTAATACAGACAAAAATAAGGTGTCTCTTCCTCCCCAGGTTAGGGTTACAAACAAGGTCCTTTATTTGGGCATTAGGGTTAGTACTTCCATGTCATCTATAGCTAAAACAAATTATTCTTTAATTTTGGAAAAAATAGAACAATTATTAAAAAATGGAGACACCTGCCAGCATCAGTCCCAGCCCGAATATCGGCCATTAAAGTGAACATTTTACCCCACATTAACTTTATCAGCTTAATGATCCCACTTGCACCTCCAACAGGTTATTGGAGAAAACTGGACTCCTTATTGCAATGCTATTTTTGGAATCATAAAAGACCCAGTATAAAGTGATCAGCCCTTCAGTTCAAAAAGTTAGATGGGGGATGGGCATGCCCAAATTTTAGACTGTATCACTGGGCCTTTGTATTAAGAAGTATCAGCTATTGGATGGAGGAGAGTAAAGTTTCATCTTGGAAAGATATGGAACAAGAGATAATAGCACCAATAAGGTTAAAGGACTTTCTCCTCATAAGTATGTCTACCAAAAAATGTGATTTATACTATGGTCCAATTTTAACTCATATGCTACAAGTATTTAGAGCAGCAGAAGAATTCCTAAACTTTAAAAGTGCATGGTGCAGGTCATCTCTGATATGGAACAATAGTCACCTTTTATCGTGAGGAAAACCATTCACTAATACAGCCTTGGAGGATTAAGGTAATCCAAATATTCAGAAAGGGCATAATGATTAAGATGTGAATGACTAAAAGAATGTTCAGATGAATGTACAGAAAGGTCATGTGAGCATTAAGTGGCATTTGTTTCATCAATAGCAGCAAACATTAAAGGGGAATTTCCCCCAAAAAGAATTTAAATTTGTCAAACTCATAAGACATTCATAAAAAAGCAGGCGTATAGGTCACTTTCATGCACTAAATTCTGTATATTTACCTTTAGGGAAAACACACATAACCAAGTCATGTGTCATGTGGCACAGAACTTACAGCACATTTAAAGTAAATAGAGGAATGTTTTTTCCTGATCTGTAATCCATCAGTATTTGTAAAATCTCATTATAATCTGTAATCTTAAACCCCTTTCACGCATGCACTGCAACCCTAAAATAATCAGGATTCTAACCGGGGCTGTATGTGTGAACAAAAATGTCCAAATCAGTCGACTCGGATTCTAAACAGATTTTATTCTACCAGCCTCCAAGTACAAACTCTACTTTCTTTTCGTTTGGGTCCATGTGTGAATATAGTGGTTTATACTCCGGAGTATGCACAGCGAGCAAGTGGGCGTGTTGATGCCATTTCTAACATGTGACTGCCGCAAAAACGGAAGAATACAAACATCCGAGGATGAAGAAGAAGGGTCATTTACATGAAGACGCCAACAAAAATGTCTAATTGGAGAGATGACAAGATTTGGGAACTTCTGTCGGTAAGGGCCGACGCCAAAATCGTCAGGCAAAAGTCGGTAGCCTTGTCCACCTTTTTCAATCTGCACACCAATTCTCTGACAGATTTAACTGCAATTTTCGCAGAGTACTTGTTGCATCATGTCCTGCCTCCTGCATGCTCTACCCAGGCACCACCCCCCGCCTAAACCAAACGGAGTATTTTGAGTATGTGTGAAAGCGCCTGACTCGGATTATCTGCTGCTGTGTGCTGCATGTGTGAAAGGGCAACTTCAGACATAATGCTAACCTGATTCTGTGGTTATAGTCCATAGTGCATATGTGAAAACGGCTTTACAGAGTATTAATGACTACTGTTATTTTAGCCAATTACTTTTACCAGCAGTGCTCTGATATAAAGAGGATTTTCATTGTTTACTTGTTAATCTCCTTGATTTCCAACTATACTGAACACAATAAAATCCATATGTGGAATACAGTTCTTAAATGCTGAAGAACCTTCTGTGCACTCCACTGTTTCTGGAAGTGTGTAGCAGAAATGATATAGCCCGCCTCTGATAGGGCTGTCCTCCTGCTGCTCCTGGAGACTGTATAGTCATTAGGAAATGGAAGCAGACAAACATCTCAGAGAAAGTGACTATCACAGTTCTTTCATTTCCTGTTCAATAATGGAAGGATACAAAAAAATGCTTTGAAGATACAGATCTAACCATTCAACTGTACTAAGTAGTAATCTTCACCACACATATATTGTAAAAATCAAGTCTTATTTAATGTATAATGGAAGGCACTCCTTTTTTGAGATGTGATCTGTGTGTTTTAATGTTTGATAGCCATGAATGCTTTTAAAATTAGAGTTTGACATGGTTTAATGATAATGATTTCCACAGCTAGCCTTTGCTACAGGAACTGTACAGTAGCCTACATTTACTATTATGACAGTGCAATAAACTGTAGAACAGATGTACAAGAAGACAACCAAGGAAACGTTAGCAATCTAACCCTCTGTGAGTATGTCTAGCTATGTAATTATATGTTTGGATTGACATTTTGATTTTAATTGAGCATAAACATGTCTTTTGTGATCATAATGTAAAGGAAATTTGAAGTCTTCTGTGTGGAGAGTTGCTAAGTCTCAGAGACTACAAACTTCAGATGTAATGAATCATCTCTTCTTTATTTTACGTTCACGGGAGAAGCACACCTCAGAGCTGAAGCACAGTTGTCACTGAGGTTGAGAAATGCAAAGCTTTTTATATGTTAAGAAAGGCATCTAAAAACATGTGTGGGGGCCCCAAGATGACCTCTCAGAGAGCACAGGATAAGTGATGTTTGCTCCCCGAGTGGTACAGACACCCAGTTAACCACTCCCTGAGTGGTACAGACTAAACACTTTAACTCAGGCCTTGTCTTCTACATAATACATGCCCTCTGCTCTAACACAGACACATTCTTGTAGAATATAGTAATTGCTCTAACAAACAGATACATTCTTACAGCATATAGTAAATAAGCAAGCACAGATCCATATCATATTATTGACTATTGTCATGAGGAACTTTTTCCCTCTAAGAATTAGAGCTGTAAAGCAAAGTGATATTTTTCCCACAATCAGTGTAAGGAGATTGGAACGCAAAATAGCGGCATGCAGGCAATATATGTGCAGGTCGTTACACGCCAAATTTATGTAATTAAACCACTTGAATATCTCACCTGGTTCGTCTCAGTATTTTTAGTGTTTCAGTATTTCTCAGTATATTAGTATTTTTTTAGCCACATCAGACATTCTTTACCAGCTAAATGCTGTATGACATAAAAAGCTGTCAGTAAATGCAATGTCGTAGTGTAATGTGCGATGGTTCGCCTTAAGATATGGCCATGCTTTTCATGAAAAGTGACAATCAATGCAAACGTCATTTGCAATCGATGCAAATGTTACAGTGTCAGCAAGTGAATAGTGTTTGGTGTAGTGTCACCAAGTGGACAATGTTAGCACTAAAATACAGCCCACAGTAGTTAGGCTATGGCACTACTATAAAAAGCCAACGTAGCAATCAAGATAAGCTTATATAATTTCTTGCCATCTTTGCTTATTTCCTGAAACTATGATCACCATACGGACTTATGGGGGAAATTAAATCACCATATGAAGATCAATCTTTAAATGCCCCTTAAAAATCCATAGTAGGCCTTTTTCTAAAAAAAGTAAAAGAGTACTTAAACAATAAAAAATAACTATTCAAATCTGCAGTATTATACAATAATAACATGAATGCCTTAATTCTACAGAAATGGTATAGTTAGTTGAGATATTACTGTAGAAATATTTGAAAGGGAATACCTAGAGCAAAGTCACCATATCACTAAAGGGATATAATTTTTGGCGTTCTCAATTGCTACAGTTCTGGTTCTATTTAGGTGTTGCATGCCTGTTAAAAAAATTGCTTTTGTGTTATTGTCTTTGTGCAATCCCACCGTACATTTTCTTAAAATTTTACAAACATGGATGTAAACAGTTATAAATTTTTGTTTGTTTTGTTTTTGCCAAAGGAGTTTGGACATTCATATCATTTAAATGAAGGGAAAGATAAAAAGCTGCCAATCCTTTCAGTTTTGTATTGGTCCACTGTTTTTCCAGTAAACACAATGTTTATTTGAAGAACAAAGTGGCAAGCATTTAACAATTAAAAAGTATATGATACATACCATGTCTTCAGTAGCAAACAATAATTAGGCTACAGCAATCTAGAGGTAAAATCTAAAACATAAAGATAGTGGTCAATGCCATAATTGCCATTAACAGAGAGCAGGTTACACTGAATCTGTAAATGTGTTACATTTTCAGGATTTAATATAAGGTTGCTTTTTGGTACACTGACTTATGCATGTTCATGCCCATGTCCAATGACAGGGCCATCATAATCTATACCATAGTTATCAATGTCCTCTGCAACCAGAATTACAGTAGGCTGTGAAAGCACTCCTGTGTACCAGAGCGCCAAGGGTGTCACAGTCTGAGCTGAAGTTAAATGATGGTGATTCCATTGCTGGACAAACTCCCTCGCTGATTGCTGAATCCGCCCTAAGAACACAAAGTGTAAAGCTCAGAGATGTACTTCATTTGTAGAGTCTAGACTTTCAGTCTCTTCCATATGTTGGAAAAGTTGCTAATAGAAGTCTGAGACCACCCTGTTTACATCTGCCCAAAGATGCTCAATCCTCTGGTTGTGCACACTTTGAACCACTATAAAACTTCCTCTTCCACTCCCCTGATTATTTATCACGCACAGGGATTATTTATCATGTACCTATGCATTCTCACCACCCCTGGCCCCTCTAACCCAAGAATACCAAATACCAAATTACCAAATTTTGCCATACCCTGCTGGAAGAAAGTCAGGAAAGTTGCCTTGTTGTTTGTACAACATTCTAGTTAGATCACGGTCCAGCTGTAGCCATTGATGCATCCATGAAATACAAATCGCCATGCAATCAGTTTGTGGTTGGAGTAAATGTGCCTGGACCAAGGAGATACAATTTCCTCTTAAACCAGCAAACTAATATGTAATACACACACACACACACAGAAATCAAACACTTTGCACAGTCTGATGCTCACCAGAGATGATTTGGTCCTCTCACATTGTAAACTCTCCTCCTTATGGCATGCTGTGTCTGTATCAATGTTCCCACAGGGTCAGCAGCAGCTAACCGCTCTCTAACACACCTCCTCTTGATCAAGAGTCCCCTACTTCGAAGGTTTCCTATCAGGCAGACATTTTCGAACATTTTAATTTAAAAAATGTCATTGCTAGTGCAGTAACATACCTGTATGTAACAGGGATAGAACAGGGAGTGTACTTGCAACTCCACCCTACCACTTAGATGTATTACTAGTTCACTTTACCATCTGTAATGAGGTGATTCATTCAATGTCACATCCCATCCCTGTTGTATGTACAGTCTATACTTTTTTTTTTTCTAAATTGACTTCATGTAGTCAGCATTGTATGACAACAATAAAATCGCTAAGAAATTATCTTTTTATATTCTTCAGATTAAAGGGCATATTGACCTTTGTGTTGAAATATTTCAAGACAGACAGATACAGTATGGCTGTGTGTGAGAAATATATATTTGCCCTCCATATACCTGCCTTGCATTAATGTAACTCTCCATATCTGTAGCGACCTCGCCTCCCCCCTTGTCAGCTTCAGCCACTCAGCGTTCAGCGTCACCGGTCTACTGATCACCAGTCTGATCACCACTCACCTCCTTCACCTGTTTGCACTTTAATTTCATTAATTTTCTTCCTTGTTTAAACCCCTTAGTTGTGCTCCTTTTTTGCTAAGTCTTCACTTGGTTTTCCACCACGAAGCTTTGCCAGTTATTCTTGTGAGACGAACCCTGTTTAAACAAACTTTGTGAGACAAACCCAGTTTGACCAAACTTTGTGAGACAAACCCTGTTGAGTTAACCAGATCCTTTGTACTTCTCTGCCTTTTTGTGAATTAAATCCTGTGTTGCACACTTGCGTCCTGCCTCAGTTTCGGTTTTCTGACAATATCATAGTATTGGCGTATGAGCATCCTAGACGTGTAAGCACTTTAAACATTAAAAACAATGTTTAAATGAATAAACAAATGAAACTGTTTAAAATAAATTCACAGTACTGTCCAGTGTAAAGTAATAACTTCTCATTTTCAACAGGACAGGCTTATTAGACTACTGTATTTCTCTTTCAACACAATAAATAAATCTTATGTGTAAACGAATAAATAAACTAATTAAACACTTGCCATTTAAGATTTTAAATGTTTAAGATGAAAAAGAAAACATTTGTCCTCAGTCTCTTTTTTGATGGCCGTCTAGCTATGCAACGTACCCGTTTCAAGTGGTTTGCCCTGTTTGATGTTATTGAATGATAAGCGAGTTCTTGCAAACAAAGTTTGCATTTAACTTTGTTTGGGTTGTCCTTCAAAAGTTCGAAATGACGCCATTCTTTAGACTTCTTCTGAGACACGGTTATAGCTAGCCTAGTTTACCAACCACTCCATCTCCGGCTTCAGCCTCTCATCAGTTAACCACCAGCTCATGTTGTCACATGGATTTTTTTAGCAAGCATGCCAGCTAGTCCTGCTAGCCTATAAAATTAAATGTATGATTTCCCTTATTTATAATTTCTCATTGATATGTTATCCCTGAGCATTTTTGTAAACTTCTATCTGATTCATCCTGTTATTGTAATGCACACTAACTGACCAAAAAAAAAAAGACTGCTCCTGAAGGATCCAAGGTGGGAGGGGATGGGGGTAAGGAGTCACAGATGTCTTTGATCTTCTTCTCAAAGAAGGAGACAAAGTCATCAGCAGATAGGGATGAGGGAGGAGGAGGAGGAGATAGGAGGGAGGAAAAGGTGGAGAAGAGTTTGCGGGTGTTAGAAGAGGCAGAGTTAATCCTGGAGTGGGAGAAGGAAGAAAGAAGAAAGAAGAGAGTGGTAGTGGGATAGGACGTCGGGGGATTTCGATTTTCACCATCCCTGTTCAGCCGCGCGAAGTTTGGCTCTGTCAGCACGAAGACTATCAGTCAGCCAGGGACTGGGAGCAGAGAGCTGAGCTGGTTTGGTGACGGGGGCAGAGGGTGTCCAGGGAGGAGGCCAGTGCAGAAAGGACCGTAGAGGATTTCTCCTCCATGGGAAGAAGTGAGAAGGCTTCCGCAGATGGGAGAGAGGAGCAGACCATAGAAGAGAAGGCACTAGAGGAGAGGGCGCGAAGGTTACTGGCAGCGTGGGAGCAGAGGATTTCAGGGAGGGTGAGATCGAGGGAGAGAAGGACATGAGGAAGTGTTCCGAGGCGTGGAGCGGTGTGACTGTGAGATCAGGAACATGGCAGTCTCTTGTGAAGACAAGGTCCAGCTGGTTTCCACCCTTGTGCGTTGCAGGGGACTTGTGAGGGTAAAGTCAAAGGACTGAAGGAGGGAGAGTGGGCCATCAGACTGAGTAGAATTCAGTGGAAGGTTGAAGTCTCCTAGCAGCAGGATGGGTGTGTCGTCCTCAGGGAAGGAGCTGAGGAGGGTGTCCAATTCGTCCAGGAATGACTGCAGTGGGCCTGGAGGGCAGTAGAGAACAGTCATGTGTAGTTTATAAGGGGAAGAAACAGAAACAGCGTGAAATTCAAAAGATGTGGGGGAGATAGAAGGGAGAGAGGTTGCTCGGAAGCTCCATGAGGGGGAGATCAGGAAGCCAGTTCCTCTGCCCCTCCCCGAGGGTCTGGGGGTGAGAGAGAAGGAAAAAGCAGTGGAGAGGGCAGCGGGAGTGGCTGTGTTCTCCGGCATGATCCAAGTCTCAGTGAGGGCCAGAAAGTGCAGGGACAGCATGGAGGCTTGAGCAGAGATGAAGTTGGCCTTCTGTAACGCCGATTGGCAGTTCCAGAGGCCACCTGAAATGACAACAGTAGTGTCAGCAGAGCGCGGCAGATGGATGAGGTTAGACAGGTTACGTCCACGAGGATGCAGCGGCCGCCACCTGCAAAGATTGCGAGAGGAAACTCGAACAGGAATAGGGAGATGACACATGACTAGTGTGAGTGTGAGAGAGACAAAGATAATTGGAAAGTGTGGTAGCGCAGTATCAGTACGATGAAACTGCAGTAATAAGTGTAGTTGCCCAATTACATAGATAAACAGAAGGAAGGGGACAAAGGTATTTAGAGAAGTGGGGCAGTAGCACAATTATGCAGATAAGCAACTGGAAAATTAATCACTGAGGGTACGGCAGATGGGTAGTAGTTGTCTCGGCTTCCTCGTTGTCCTTCCTCGGTGGACTCCTGCAAGTAGACTCCCTTGTCTTAGTGGACCGAGTCTTCGTCCGACAAGACAAGGGAGACGAGACCGCTCCAGCTGCCGCTACAGCTGCCGCTTGGCGGAAGCGCTATTCCTAATGAGTCTTGTGACTATAGCGCTCGCAGCTTAAGGGCTGGCTACAGCCCTGCCCCCTCAGGAAGCAGAACAAACCGGAAATCAGTTGTGGCCGAGACTAACAAACAAACGCAAATCAGCAACTCAACAGCTGACGCGATAGGAATTCAATTCAAGCTCCATAGTAAAATAAGCTAGCGACGCTACCAGACAGAGCACACAGTTATAAATTGACAAAGAACCTAAGTCAAAGCGAACCCAAAAGAATCTAGCACGAAGTAAGTTATATACGGTGAACGACAACAGAGTAAGCAGAAATCGCAGCTACTCAGGCAAATAACAAGCAACAGAGACAAGAGAGAAACCAGAAATCACGGCTACTGAAGCCATTTAAAGCAAAGCCTTACGTGGATCCTACTCTGAAGGAGAAGCAATCTGACTGAAAAATGATGCATCTGTGATATAACTGTGATATAACTGTTAGGTGCATTTTTTGCTGTACATAGATACTAATTTTTCCCGCTTATTTTGTGTTGTAAGATGTCTCTTATGAGGAAGAAAGCTCGACGCCATCTGGCACCGACAGCCCCGCACCATCTACGACCCCTTTGCCCCCATTAACATCTCCATCGACAAGCACCAGAATCAGAAGGGGTAATTACAGTTCAATCAATACAACACTGGCACTGTGGTCACGGATACACATTATTTCATGTAACTATGTACATATATTCGGTTGCTGACGACAGTAAATTTGACTTAGAAGTAGCCATAGTCCTACAGGTGCGTCCAGACAGACTTGTGCACAGCCATGTTTTGTCCCAGCTGATAAATCAAATCAAAACTGCATTTTAAGTGAACTTGTTTCTCTTTAACATTATCCTTTACAGGGAAAAGGAAGCTACACCAGCAGGACCTGCTGAAGTATATGGACAGGTCAGGTGAAAAGTTCCTGGACAAGTTCCTTGAGCACAGCCAGAGGATGACCGAATCATTCCTGAACAGAATGGAAAGCCAAACCAGTGCTGTGCTTGACCTCACGGAACGACTTGTTACTGCAATGGAAAAGCAGTAGCAGTAATATCAGACTGCTCCAAACTGTTTGTGTGTGTGTGTGAGTGTGTATGTTAATTATTTATCTGTTGTCAACTCGTGTAGTACTTATAAAAATATATAGGTCAGAAAGGTTGACAAAATGTACAAGTTGTTATTTGTTTAATATTTTTATTGGAACACTTTAGTTTGCACAGCTTTTTTACATGTTCTTTGCACAACTTCTTTACAGCTCTTAAAAACATGCAAGTGTTGAAAATTGTTAAACTGAAAATACAATATGTACAAAATAAAAATTGTTCTCCGCATCATTCGAGCTTTGCAGAATCACTCATCCTGGGTATTGAAATACTCCATTAGTGCAGCTACAACATCAGCTCCCTCTTGCTGCCCATGCTCTGGTAGAGTGTATATGGGGTGCTGCACGTAAACATGCATTTCTTGGAGGTCTTCACAAAGGCGATCACCATTTTCTTTACAAATGTTGTGCAAAACACAGCATGTCAGCACCATTTTCTTTATCATGTCCACCTTGCAGTCATTCCTTTTTAACAGACACCTAAATCTACCTTTAAGCCTCCCAAAGTTTCCACAACTGATCGCGCACTACTAATTCTGTAGTTAGATTTGCGTTGCTCTGGTGTCAGTCTTCCAGTATCTGCAAATGGTTTCATCAGCCATTTCTGCAGAGGATAAGCTGCATCTCCAATCAAGAAGTGTCTGATGTCATGTCTGGCAATGTTCACTTTGTTTTGACTCATTATTTGTCCATCGCTCAACCTTTCCCACAGATAGGACTGTCTGATTGTCTGAGCACTCGGGCATCATGGACGCTGCCTGGATAGCCCACACATACATCCCAGAACAGCCCTTTGCCATTCACAACTGTCTGCAGTATAATGGAGTGCCACCCTTTTTGGTTGAAGTAGTCACTAGCATATTCTTCTGGTGCTATTATAGGAATGTGACTTCCATCTATTGCCCCCACACATTGTGGCACTCCCCAACGAACGTTAAAAAAACTTGCCATTTCCAAAAACATTCTTTCGTAGGGAACGGGGATGTGTACAGGAAGAAGTACAGTAATTACAGCATTACAAAAATCATTCAAAGTGTTAAATACTGTGCTTATGCCCACTCCAAAAAGGTGACTCACTGTCCTGTATTCGCGGTTGGTAGCCAGCTTCCAAATGGCCATAGCAACTTGCTTTCTCACAGGCGCACACAAGCGATACGTGGTGTTTCTCCTCCCGATTATGTGTCCAAAGCGGCGGCATATGTAATCGAATGACTCTGGCGAACCTCTGAAGTTTTGGATGAAGTCCAGGAACTATCGTGGCCCACCAATGGCTCATTCGTGGATATGTCCAAACAACAGGAGATGCTCTTCTTCTGAAATGCCGCAAAATCTAAAGAGAAAGGGACAGCATATGTTTCAAACAATTAGCCAAGTTAGCAGTTATAATGCATCTGCACTGAAGCTATTGTACGGCAAACAAACTCTAAAACAATACCTACCTGTCGTCTGGTACGCAATCGTTGTCTGCCAAGAATGCTGTTTGCAGTCGATACACTCAAGAAACCTTCAAATGCACAATGTAATGACTCTAAAAGTAAAAGTAAGTTCATAAACACTGCGCCATGAAGAAGAAGATGCTTTCCGTCCGCCATGATTGTTGCTGTTTCCTCACTGAAATTACGCCCACTTCCGCTACGCAACCAGAGAACGGGCTATGACGTCACGTTCAGTTCCTAAACCTGTGGAAATGTGTGCTAGTGCTCAGCGGGCACCAAGGCAGCACCAGCACCGGCACCAGCACTGCATTTGTGGAAAAGAGCCCTGGACCGTTTGTGTGTGTTCACAAACGCTCGCAGTAAACGCAATGAACAATGAACTTTACTGTCTTTTTTAGAGCTTTTGGAGCCACAGTACGCCCTATCCTCTCGACATGACATTTCAGACACTGCCCTACCAGAGCTTTACAACAAGGTTTACTTTGTTATTTGTAAAACAGAAAATTATAAATAAAAAAAAACAAGGAACAGCTTGGATGCAGGCAATTTTTTAATGCATTGCTATTCAGTTGTCAAGCATACATGTTACATACTGGAATAAAATGATGTCCAAGACAAGTGTAGTGGTACATCTTTTCCGTTTATTCCAAAAAATGTAGAAATCTTCTTCTTTAATATGACAGTTCTTTTCCTCAGTCTCTCAAACTTTTTTTTTCTCACCGAACTGTCTACTAACTGACAAAGAACTTCACTACGTCACTCACTAACAGTTTTTCTCTTAAAGGCACAGTGGCAAATTGTGTCTAAACACGACAGGAGTCCAGTGTTCAAGATACACATCTGATGACAGATTTCACATAACATACATCTCTTCTTATATATCATGTGTCAAACAGTGGGTGTCATTGTGCACTATGACAACCAGCTATTTACTCCACTGTGTCCATGGGAAGCTTCTCTTCACTGGCATAGGTGTGACCTTTGACCTGCAATACAATCAAATACACAGTTTCACTAATTCCAGTGACTCAAAATTCAACCTCTTTTTCTATATTGTGGTATAAGTCCTTTCAAAGTCCATTCCTTTTTCATAAACACATCGTCAACAGTCCTTAAGTGTGTGGTAACTTAAACACATTTGAATCAACTACCTTGAATTTAACATCAATTAATTTAAGCATAGATATTCATTCTCAAACTAAACGGCATGAACCTTACATTTCCCGTACTCAGTTCTTATTTAACAGACTTAAAATCAACCAGTTCAGTTAAATGTGGGATCTCCCAGTCTATCATATCTGAATGTATTAGATACAATCCTAGCTCTTAAAGGATACTTTCTTGCAGGCACGAGAGTGGTGACATCTCTTTCTTGTTGTGATGGCTTGCTGTCTCAAGTTCAGTGTCTTCCAGCTCCTCACACAGATCTGTTGTCACTGCCATTTCATGCACATCCTCTTGTTCTCCATCATGTTTTCTTGCTGATCTATGTCTGCATCCGATGTCCACTGGGTCACTCTTTCCTTCCTGTTGTCTCCCTCAGGTACTGGGGTTGCTGTCTGTGGCTGGAATTCTGTAGCCTCTGCTCTTAGGTTGCTCCTGGCTTGTGTTAGGGAATGTTCTCGGAGCCATTCTGAGATATATCTCCATTCATCCTCTTCACCATCAGATAGACTCTGAAGGTTCTGTGATCTGTGCCACTGGTGGCTTTTTCTCTTTGTGTTTTTTATCACTTCTTTGCTGCAGTGTATGTCTCTGCAGGCAGGAAGTCACAGGGAGGCAGCAGATTCCTTTGAAGCACTCTGGTGTGACCTTCGCCATCTTCTGATCTTACTTCATAAACTGGACTGTCTGGATGTTTTCTTTTTAGGACTACATGTACTTTCTTCTCCCAGAATGACCTGAGTTTACCTGGTCCACCTTTTTCTGTCAAGTTCCTAATCAGTATTCTGCATCCAGGATACAGTTCAGCTTCCTGAATTTTTCGGTCATATGATTCTTTTCCTCTTTTCCCACTGTCCTCCACTGTCTTGGAAGCTAATTGGTATGCCTCCTCGATCCTCTGTTTCCATCTCTTGGCATACTCTTGATGGGATGCACTGCCGTCACAGGGTCCGATGCCGAACATAATATCAATGGGCAGTCTGGGTTACGTCCAAAAAGTAGGTAATATGGTGCATATCCTGTAGATTCATTGCGTGTGCCATTATAGGCATGAACTACCTTGGCAAGAGAGCTTTTCCAATCAGCTTTTGCTTCATCATCCAAGTTACGCAGCATGGCAAGGAGGGTATGGTTAAAACGCTCCACTTGACCATTCCCTTGGGGGTGGTAAGGGGTGGTGCGAGAACCTTGAATCCCACAATACTTTTGGAGCTCAGCAAACAATCTGTTCTCAAATTCTTTCCCCGATCATGGTGTAATTTAGTTGGAAAGCCGAATTTCAGGACAAAGTCTCCAAATATATTTTCTGCAGTAGTTTTAGCAGCTTTGTTTGTACATGCACATGCCTAGACAGATCCAGTGACATGGTCCATGACCACGAGAACATACTCATACCCTCCTTTACATTTTTCAAGATGCAAAAAGTCAATTGGTACCATTTCAAATGGATGTTGTCACAATATTGGTAAGTGGTGCTCTTACTGCTTTATGTGGTCTTTTCCGCTTCACACAGCTACACACCTTGTTTATGTAATGCACCACATCTCTCTGCATGCAAGGCCAGAAAAAGTGCTCACGGATCAGATGGTGCATCCGCTCAACACCTAAATGTCCCATCTCTTCATGCAACTCCTTAAGAATCAATGAATGAAACTTTGGAGGTTACTAGCTGTGTCCGTGTTGCTGTCTGTTGCTGGAGCACACCCTCAGCGTCAATCAACAACTTTGCTCTCTTCCTTGCAACAGCCAACTCATTGTGAGCATCTCTCACCCTTGGCCACTGGTGTTGTTTGACATACTGCCTCACCTGCTGCAACAGTGAATCCTGCTCTTGAGCAGCTCTCAATGCTTGAGGGGCAATCTGCTTCACAAGACTCATTAGTTGCTCATTGTTCTGCTCCTCAATAACCATTGTGATGATCACTGGACACAGCAACGGCTCCCTCTCCTCTTAGTGGACAGACAACCCTTTGGAGACACTGGACAAGATTTCAGGCTGTATTTGCTGTGAACAGGTGAGCATATACTTCTCTATGTCAAGGGGCATCCATGATAGCCCGTCTGCATCTGAGTTTGATTTCCTTGGCCTGCACTTGGATCATGGCACTGGATCTAGCTGGAACTTTACCTCCACCCAGCCTCTGAAGGGAATATCTGTCTGGTTGACGGCTTTTCCAATGAGAGCTCCAGGGCCAAGGATCTCTTCTGTGCTCCAGACCTTGGCCTGTGGAATATACTTCCTCCTCCAGGTCTCATTGATGAGGCAGACTTGTGATCCAGTGTCCCACAAAGTCTGAGTCCTTACACCATCCAGGGAGCAGTTCACTATGCACTTACTCCCAATGAGGTTTAAGAGCTGTTAGTGGTGCCGAGGGGAGATGTGGCTGACATAAGCAGATCCCACGAATCTTTCCCTTTGGTCCGTTCTTTCTCTTATCAGTCTTTCTTCTAACTGACGAATGCTTTCTGTGGGGATGGTTTGGGTATCTGGTGACCCACCCGTGAGTGACAAAAGATGTGCATTCCACTCTTTGGCCAGCAACATCGATGGGATTGCTTGTACCTGCTGAGTTCCTTTGAGCTTGGCAGCCTCTGGAGAGATGTCCAGCTAGGCCACATTTGAAGAAGTGATCGCATCGCTCCTCATCGCTACTTTCTTGACACCCTTTACATACTCTCTTGGCTCTATGCTGAAATCGGTTATGTGGTCGAGGTGAGTGTTGCACACTCTTTTTCAGTTCGGCTACCTCTTCTCTCAATAGTTTCATGACCTCCATCAGTTCAGACTCTGTTTTGACTATTTTAATCTTTTGACTTTTAACACTGGTATTGACTGATGTGCTATGTCTGGGTGACTGACCAGGGTCTGTTTTCTTGTCATCACATGGCTGGTATGTGGTTGTCTCTGTTTGCAGCTCATTCACTCTGTTTGTTACTGATATTTACTGATATTTCTTTTTAACTTCTGTTGCCTCTCCCACTCATTCATTTTTTCTATCAAGGTCTCATCAGTTACCCTCATGTCATCCAGATAGAATTTCAGCTGAAGCTTTATGTGATCACTCAACAGTCCTGCACTGACTGACCTGAGGAATTTCTTCTGGATGAGTTCTGGGGGTGAACTTGTTGCTGTTCTATTCACTTTCTCTCTCAGCTGGCTTATTTCCTCTTCAAGCATTCTGGTTGAAGCCTGGAAGTTTATCTTCATTTCGGTATACTGTTTTTGTAGACGCTGTAGCTTGTCGTCTTCGCCACCTTTTTGCTCCTCCCCCTTTCGTTCGTGCAGATCACTCTCTCTAAACTGTTTAGCTGCAGCTCGCAAATCTCAAAGATACGGTGTTGGCAGATACTCGATATTAAATGACTCGGATTGGGATCGGGGGAAAAAAACTTGATTCGACTGGTATGCCATTTTGTCAAAGTTTTGGAAGGATGTACAGCCCCTAAATGGCCCAAATTAGGCATGCCAAAATCAATACAAAAGGAGACCAAAACTCACCCAAAACCAAATGTGGAATTCCAAAATATAGCCATAACTGTCCCAAAAAGTAGCCATAACTGACCCAAAGTGAGGCCATAATTATGCCAAATAATCTTTAAATTTATGTCTACAAGAGTTTATTATAATAGTTATTAATTGCCATGTCATAGTGTCCTAGGTTCATACGGTTATATTGCTAAATTATATTGTGTGTGTCTAATTAGTTCTATTGCAGAATGGACAAAAAACAGAATTCATTAATCCATTAACAATGCCATACTGTGCACTGCTAGCAGCCTTACTTTTATTGCACTCCATCTCCAGTGCACATTGGTAATGTATAGGGGTATGGTGTGTATTTAACATTAAACAAAGACGTACATGGAGAATACTGTTTTCAGTGGACAGCCACGGCATGGGAATGACAGATGTGTGGGAGAGACTGCCAAGTCAGGGCCAGATATGACTGAGTCCCAACACCACACTTTAGTCTTTCTCCAATGTTGCATCTTCAGTAAAATTCTAAGTCTCAAGAATAGCCAAAGTCTTGATGAGTCTTATGCAGTATACGTTTATTGCATGTATTCAAAGCATACAACAAACGGAGCCGGTCCCAGGAGTGGCTGAATCTAATACAGAAAATCACTTACTTATATCTAAAATTTTATTAATATGCTAAACAAATGTATCCAATAAGCACATGACATGGTTGTATGGTAACACCCTTTACATCATCCATTTTTGCATGGTCCAACCCACTCCCTTCCAGAATTTTCCCCGGATTTTCCCAGAATTCATTGTTCCATACACCACTATTTCTTAAGTTTTCCTTTTTTGGTTAAATAAAAAATAATATTCAACCATGTCCTCATCTTACCTCGGATACTCAACCATATCCTTATCTTACCTCAGATACTCTACACTTAATGCAGGTGTTATCTTTCAAGCGATGGGGTTAGTCCATGCAAGGTGGACACTGAAGCAA
The DNA here is from genome assembly GCF_902362185.1 of Chanos chanos. Taxonomy (NCBI): domain Eukaryota; kingdom Metazoa; phylum Chordata; class Actinopteri; order Gonorynchiformes; family Chanidae; genus Chanos; species Chanos chanos. The sequence continues at coordinate 23,251,363 of NC_044502.1, forward strand.
CTACATCCTGGCCATTACTTATGTTTCCCCGTCACTATGACCTAGATTTTACCCTGTTCATATTGCCTTCATTTTTTGCTGACTTTGCATTTTCCCTTTTTTGGTATACCGAGGCCCCCTTCCGTTGGCTTACTTATGAGCTGCACTAAGGAAGCAACCAAATCTTCACTGAGCTCTCCATGCATGGTAACATTCATGTGGTTAAATTTACTGGGCTGGGTCTGTCTGTTTACAGGAATCTGGTTTGCTACAGGTGTTCTGACGATTTGTTCTACCTATCAAGCAGTCCTACTGCGCATGCGCACGTCACAATTACATCATGTGACTCGGGATTAGCGGGAAACCCATCATTTCATCCTACTTGTTAGAAGGTTACCTGTCGGGTTTATGTTGGTAGCACTTTCTGATAAGCTATTTCAGACTATTGAAATATGCTATCTGTAGGTTTACGTTGGTAGCACTTTCTGATAAATAATAAATAAACAAATAATATTCTGGTAAAAAATTCAGAACATTCTATAGTTATATCATGGTAGTCTTTCTACAACAGAGTGTTAGGGCCACACTGAGGGGAAAAATGAGATTTGGAGAACAAAGGTTGTAAGTGAAAGAAGTTGTAATATTACGCGAAAAAGTTGTAATTTTCCAAGAAAAAAGTAATTTTACGAGAAAAAGTCATAATATTATGAGAATAACGTCATAATTTTAGGCTACATGTTATTTTAGAGGGGAGGTATCAGAAGTGCAACATGCTGCCTGCGTTAAAATGAAGAGCATGGAGCATCTTGTGAAGTTATACTTATTGGCAGTTATATTGGCACATCAGCACATTATCACATTATCATGGGTATGGGTATATACTTTGAAACAATTGTTCAAGAAACTGTGTCTATTGTTCAAGAAACTGTGTCCAAAGAAAAAACTGTAAATAAACTGTGTCTATTCCTGTGTCTAAACACCCGTTTTGTTGGTTGTCGGTAATACATTTTCCTAAAAATTATAGTTTTTTTTCCTCAAGTTTTTATTATTTAATTCTCACAACAGTTTGATTTTTTTTTCTTGTAAAATTATGACTTTTTTTCTTGAAGTATTATGACTTTATTCTCGCAATATTATGACTTTTTTTCTCAATTACCGCTTTCTCATAATATTACGCCCTTCCTCTAAAAATCTCAGAATCATAGGCTACTTTTCTGATAAGATTTAGACTTCTCAAAGATTTATCAAAATATGCTACTTAAAGTTTTATGTTGGTATTGATTAGTATTGATTCGATAAAGTTGGAAGAATCGTCAGAACACCACTTAGCTCGCTTATTATCCATCTAGCCAGGACACAGGAAGACATCATAATACTTAACGTTAATTGCAAGCTAGCATCAGCTATTTCCACGGGAACTGTCAACCTGGCTATTACCAGATATTTAAACAGATATTTAACTGGGACAGTAACGTGAAATTCAACCTTACAAAGTACAAAGCTATAACATTTTTTTTAATATGAATGCCTAATACATGTTAAGATGTGAAGTATACAGTGGCTGTCTACCAGGAAAATAATGATCTGATCGAAGTGCACTTTGCCTGAATCTTAAATTTAAAGTTACAATTTTGTGAAATGTATTGCTTACGTAACATTACAAAGCGATTCCCCCAAACGAAACTATAAACATACCCGTTTATTGAGCCTATTGTGCAGCAATAACAAAAATCTTTGGAGAAATTAAAATGTGCATACCTTACTCAATGATCAAGCTGGAGAAATTGAGGTAGGTGGGCTCTCTAGGTAGAAATTCTGAAAATTCCCACTCTTTGCTCAGTCTTTTGGCTAACCAGAAACATGCCAAACCACCCATATACATAATTAGATGCTGTCCTGCTCTTCACCCAATCTTCCGGTTAACCAGACATATGCCATAGCTCAGCTATACATGTTATCTACTGCTGGTGCCTTTAAACTATAATCATGCCACAGTTAAGCCAAAAGCCTCTAGCTTGCTTACCTCTATGCCAAAACTAATCCAAAAATGCCAAATGTATCCCAGACAACAGCTAGAAATTTGCTATCTGAGTACTAGTAGTGAACCTAGACATACTGAGATATAAAATATGGAGTTTACAAGTAGAAAGCGGCGATCACAAGTGTGAACATTTTGACCTGTAGGCCACCAACACATTCCATTTTTCTTTAGCTTTAGGACTTTTGAAACAAATAACAATAGTTGCTGTCAACTTTATTAGTTTTTATTCTTTATTTTGAAACCAAGACCCCCTCAACTGAAAAACAGGCATAGCAAAAACTGTTCATTCAGAAACATTATAACAAATTTCAAGCTAAATGAAGCATAGGATGCACATAATGTTTGTGCGATAACGTACTTCCCATTAATAAGTAAAATATGATTTTTTTGAGGGAATAGTTATATTGTAGTAAACTGAGACATATTGCCACATATACATTTCTGGAAACACTTTAATGAGTGACCAATGGTTACTAGAAGACAAAATGAACAGACATAGCATTCTTAGGCTTTAAGTGTACACATCATATCAAAAAAGTGAAATCAGCAAGGCGTTGCATGCATTCTCTCTCCAAAGTCTCGAGTTTATGGCTGCCAGATGTCACTGTGCTGTCTGAAGCTGCTTCAAAACTTTGAATCTTTTTTCAGCACAATCAGGAAGAAGCCCCAAAAGCTTCACAAGGTTTCATTCGCCCATCCTTACAAAACATTGCTAAATTTGGCTGAATTATAAAAGCAAGAATTGGTGCTAAATACAGAGCCATCTGGGAGCCAAAAGAGTTGGCTCTTATTGCTGAGCTGAGCCAAATGACCACTATGCTCACTAATCCATTGTAACGACCTCGTCTCCTCCCGCACCGACTCCAGCCATTCAGCGATCGGCGTCGCCGGTTTACTAATCATCGGCTTGTCCCTTCATCACCTACACCTGTTTTCACTTTTGTTTTCCCTGATTTCCCCCTCTTTATTAAGCTCCCTGTTTCACTCTTTCTTTGCGAAGTCTACATGCACCATATGTGTACTCTGAGCATCTAGAATCTGTTTTTGATACCATCAGTATTATTCTGTGTTGTAACCCGTTCGTCTTCTGTCTTGTTTGAGATTCGTGTACTCGCTTGTTTTTTGATTAAAATTTCATCCAACTCTGAACTTGCGTCCGGCTACCTGGTGATCTCGTTACAGAAGACTTCGCCTTCCCATGGACGCAGCAGAAATTCCCCTTCCCATGGAAGATGATCCAGCCCCCCCTGGCGCGTCCCCGCCGAATCCAGCCCTGGCCCAGTTGGTGGCAGATCAACAGCGTGAGCTGTTCCACCTTCGCAGCGCCCTGGGTGATCTAGCCCGTCATGTGGAACGTTTGACTGTCTCGCTGCCTCGACCTCCCCCAGCTCCTGCTCCTCCTCCTGCGCCGCCAGCTGAGCACCTCCGTTACCAAGATTCCCCGGTTAAGCTCCCCCAACAATACGATGGTTCCCCCTCTGAATGCCATGGCTTCCTAACACAATGCCAGCTGTTTTTCGACCAACATACCTCCTTTACAGACTCCACAAAGATCGCCACCCTAATTAACCTCCTCACGGGAAGAGCTCGGCGGTGGGCGACAGCTGTCTACGACCGAAGAGGAGTGGAAGTTTCCTCCTATGCCCGCTTCGTGGAACACTTCCGTGCTGTGTTTGATCATCCTGAGGAGGGGAGTGAGGTTGGTGAGCGCCTGCTTCGGATCACCCAGGGCACTAGTTCTGCTGCTGACTACTCGCTGTCCTTTCGCATCGCTGCGGCAGCCAGTGGCTGGAATGAACCAGCTCTTTGTTCCATCTACCGACGGGGACTAAGAGACGATCTCCAGATGGAACTGGCCTGTCGGGGGGAGAGTCTTAGTCTGGATGCACTCATCGCCCTCTCCATTCGCCTCGACCGTCAGCTGCAGGAACGTCGTCGTCTGTCCCGAGTCACCAGGTTGCCCATCCCGTCTGGTCCAGACCCCGAGCCCGAGCCCATGGAGATTGGAGCCGCACATCTGTCCGCCTGCGAACGCCGTCGCCGCATCGAGCAGGGGCTGTGTCTGTACTGTGGAGCGGGGGGTCACCTGTTGTCGAGCTGTCCTGTCCGCCCTGCTCGCTCTCGAGGAGCTAGGAGAGAGGCGCTCACTCGGGAAATGACCCCCCCGCACAAGGTAAGCGCCTCCTGTTTCACTTTATCTGCCAGACCCTTCTTAATTCCTGTAACAGTGCGCTGCGGTGATTCCTTGGTCTCTCCACTTACAGCCCTGCTAGACTCCGGGGCGGCGGGGAATTTCATCAGTCACTCCATGGCCCGGGCTCTTCATCTTCCCCTCCGTCTTCTTCCTGACCCGATTCCAGTGCATTCCTTGGATGGCCGTCCTCTGGGCAGCGGGACGGTTACCCACGCCACCGACCTGATCACCCTCACCGTGGGGGCTCTCCACCAGGAGGACATCGCTCTTTTGGTGCTCCAGTCATCAACCCATCCACTCATCCTCGGACTCCCCTGGCTACAAAAGCACAACCCCCACATTTCCTGGTCCGAGAAAGAAATCATCGCCTGGTCTCCCGTGTGCCGACATCGGTGTCTTCCGCTCATCTGTGCCGCCACCTCAGTGGAGAGTCCCCCAATAACCACACCTCCTGAGATCCCTCACCAATACCAAGACCTGAGGGAAGTATTCAGTAAAACCAAAGCCACCTGTCTCCCTCCTCATCGCTCGTGGGATTGTGCCATCGACCTCCTAGCCGGTACTTCACCGCCCCGTGGTCGTGTGTATCCTCTCTCCGTGAAAGAAACCCAAGCTATGGAGGAGTACATCGAGGAGGCCTTACAGCAGGGATTTATCCGTCCTTCAACCTCACCAGCCTCTGCAGGCTTCTTCTTTGTTGAGAAGAAGGATGGAGGTCTCCGTCCCTGCATCGACTACAGGAGTCTAAATTCCGTCACGGTGAAGTACCGGTATCCGCTCCCTCTGGTGCCGTCAGCCATCGAACAGCTTCGGGGGTCCCAGTTTTTCACTAAATTGGATCTCCGAAGCGCTTACAACCTCATCCGCATCCGAGAAGGAGATGAGTGGAAAACTGCATTCAGTACAACCTCTGGCCATTATGAATATATGGTGATGCCTTTTGGTTTGGTTAATGCACCCTCTGTCTTTCAGGCCATGATTAACGACGTGCTGCGGGACATGTTGGGGAGATTCGTCATAGCTTACATTGACGACATTCTGATCCATTCTGCCACTCTCTCCGAACACGTTTCACACGTCCGTCGAGTGCTGTCCCGCCTCCTCCAACATCACCTCTATGTAAAGGCAGAGAAGTGCAGGTTCCACCAAACCACCGTCTCCTTCTTGGGATACGTGATCGGTCCAGAGGGGGTGAGAATGGAGAAGGATAAGATCAGTGCGGTGACATCCTGGCCAGAACCCACTACGGTGAAGGAGCTCCAGCGTTTTCTGGGCTTTGCCAACTTCTACCGCCGCTTCATTCGAAACTTCAGCTCAGTGGCTGCCCCCCTCTCGGCTCTTCTGCAAGGACATCCTAATCGTCTCCGTTGGACGGATTCTGCCAGTTCGGCTTTCTGTCAGTTAAAGAAGCGGTTCACTACAGCACCCATCCTGAAAATGCCTGACCCCCAGAGGCAGTTCGTCGTGGAAGTGGATGCCTCTGACACCGGTGTGGGGGCGGTGCTCTCGCAACGCCATGGTGAGCCAGCTAAACTGTTTCCGTGTGCATTCTTTTCCAGAAAGTTATCCCCAGCCGAGAGGAACTATGACGTGGGCAACCGTGAGCTGTTGGCGGTGAAGTTGGCACTAGAGGAGTGGAGACATTGGCTAGAGGGGTCTCAGGAACCATTCCTCGTGCTAACCGATCACCGCAACCTGGAGTACATTAGAGGAGCAAAGCGGCTCAATCCACGTCAAGCCAGGTGGGCCCTTTTTTTCTCCCGGTTCAATTTTACTATCACCTTTCGCCCAGGGACAAAGAATCGCAAAGCAGACGCCCTCTCGCGTCTCCACGGGTCGAACACAGTCTCCTCGGAGGACAAGACCATCTTGGCCCCCTCGCTGATTGTCGCACCCATACTGTGGAATATAGAAGAGGACATCCGAAGGGGTCTTGAGAGGGAACCTGCGCCTCCCAACCGACCCGTGGATAAAACCTTTGTCCCCACGACGCTCCGCAAGAGGATCATCATCTGGGCCCACACCTCTCTGTCTTCCGGTCACCCTGGAATAACTCGAACCACCCAGCTCATTTCTAACAAGTTTTGGTGGCCCACCTTGGCCTCTGACGTGAGGCGGTATGTAAGATCATGTTCTGTTTGCGCCATTACCAAGACCCCACGAGAAGTCCCAGCCGGAAAACTCCTCCCACTGCCGATTCCACAGAGACCGTGGTCTCACATTTCAATAGATTTCATTACAGATCTACCTCAATCCAACGGAAACACCACGGTCTTGGTAGTGGTAGATCGATTTTCCAAAGCTTGCCGCCTAATTCCCTTTGCTTCTCTCCCCTCTGCTCTCCAGGTTGCGGATGCCATGTTCCACCACATCTTCCGTTGTTTTGGCCTTCCGGAGGAAATTCTCTCCGACCGTGGCCCCCAGTTTACCTCTCGGGTGTGGAAGGCTTTCATGGAGAGACTGGGAGTCACGGTTAACCTCACATCGGGCTACCACCCGGAGTCTAATGGCCAGGCAGAGCGGACCATCCAGGACCTGGGGAGGTTCCTCCGTAGCTACTGCTACAGTTGTCAGCACGACTGGTCTCAGTTCCTACCCTGGGCGGAATACGCTCAGAATTCTCTGCGTCATTCTTCTACTGGTTTAACTCCCTTTCAGTGCGTGCTAGGATATCAACCTCCCTTGTGTCCCTGGAATCCGAGCCAGACTGAGGCTCCTGCGGTGGATGACTGGTTTCGGCGGGCGGAAAGAGTTTGGCAAATGGCCCATGTACATCTCCAGAGAGCCGTCCGCCGACAAAAGTTGCAAGCAGATCGCCACCGCAGGGACCCCCCAGTTTTCCATCCTGGTGACAGAGTCTGGCTCTCTACCCGCGACATCAAGCTCCGCCTGCCTTGCCGTAAACTCAGCCCGCGGTTTGTGGGGCCGCTTAAAGTCCTCCGGAGGGTCAACCCAGTTAGCTATACATTACAATTACCCTCAAATTATAAAATCTCACCCACCTTCCATGTCTCTCTCCTCAGGCCGATGATTCCCGGTCCACTGGCTGATGCGGCCCCGCGGGATGCTCCACCTCCCACATTGGAGATAGACGGCTCACCAGCTTACTCGGTGCGCGCTCTCCTGGACTCCAGACGTCGTCAGGGCCGCATGCAGTATTTGGTGGACTGGGAGGGGTACGGTCCCGAGGAGCGATGCTGGGTCCCCGTTTCTGACATCCTGGATCCCAATCTCATCACTGATTTTCATCGCAACCACCCTGATCGCCCAGCCCCTCGCCCTCGGGGACGTCCCCCTGTCCGGCGACGTCACACGGCTGGAGCCGTGCCTCAAGGGGGGGGTACTGTAACGACCTCGTCTCCTCCCGCACCGACTCCAGCCATTCAGCGATCGGCGTCGCCGGTTTACTAATCATCGGCTTGTCCCTTCATCACCTACACCTGTTTTCACTTTTGTTTTCCCTGATTTCCCCCTCTTTATTAAGCTCCCTGTTTCACTCTTTCTTTGCGAAGTCTACACGCACCATATGTGTACTCTGAGCATCTAGAATCTGTTTTTGATACCATCAGTATTATTCTGTGTTGTAACCCGTTCGTCTTCTGTCTTGTTTGAGATTCGTGTACTCGCTTGTTTTTTGATTAAAATTTCATCCAACTCTGCACTTGCGTCCGGCTACCTGGTGATCTCGTTACATCCATGCTCACTATGTTCACTGATCACTATTACTCACTAAAAGAGCTGAAATTCCCATCTCTTCGCAGATGCGAAGATGCGAAATGGGTCATGTGAATGGACCCAGGAAATGGAATATCCCATTCGTGTTACCATTAGGAATTTATAAGCCCATTTATAAAGCCTTGTCAAGGAAAAAATATTTTAAAAAAATAGCATGCTGTTGTACGATCTGCTGTAGTACGATCAACCGAGATTAACTGGCTAGTTAGTTAACTAACTGGTTTGAAGCCACCTAGATAGCTGCTACTTTTCATTCGCGCGCAATTTCATTCCAATTGGCTAATTGCATAAGGCGACGCGGTATGATTTCCAGTTTGAGGACGGTGGGCATAAGTCAGGCATGTCCAAAGTCCGGCCCGCGGTCAGATTTCATACGGCCCGCAGCTTCAGTTTTACTATGTGTTATTTATGGCTTGCTAGCTCTGTCAGAATAAATAAATCATAAAACTTTAAAAATGTAATTCCTCCTTTCACCACATGGTGGCAGCACCATTCTAATGCTATCTGCCTCTGCATCTGTGCCGCCAACCCTTCTCCGCTCATTTCTGCCATGGCGACTGCAAAAAAAAAAAAAGAGAAAAGTTGACAGTGAGGGCCGCCACATTCAGGAGCAGTGGGAATTACAGTACTTTTTCACTGAAAATTGAGGCAATTGTGTTTGTCTACTTTGTAAAAAGACGGTTGCCTTGTTTAAGGATTTCAACGTTAAGAGACACTATGAGACTAAACATGCTACAACATATAGCAAGCTAACAGGGAGTGACCGCGCTGAAAAAGTGAAGCTACTCCAAGCTGCTCTGGCATCGCAACAGCGATTCTTCACGCGGGTCTGTGAGTCAAATGAAAATATCTCCAAAGCCAGCTACGAAGTGGCCATGTTAATAGCTTAACATGGCAAACCTTTTACTGAAGGTACGTTTGTCAAAGACTGTGTCATGAAAATGGTGGAGAACATTTGCCCCGAGAGGAACCAAGAATTTATGAATGTTTGCCTGGCACGCAACACTGTGGCACGGAGAGTTGAGGACATATCGTCAGATATTCAGAGACAGCTGGGGGACAGAGGAGTGGCTTTTGATGATTTCTCATTAGCCTGCGATGAAAGTACCGATGCATCTGACACTGCACAACTACTGATATTTTTAAGAGGAGTTGACAACATGAACGTGACAGAGGAGCTGCTTGACCTCAATGTATATTTACATTGGTGTTTATTTCTTGTTGCGGCAAGTGAATTTCCCAGTTGTGGGATTAATAAAGTATAATCTTCCTGTAGATGTGACACAAACTTTGGCTTCCTGAAAGATCTTGTAAAAGACAAGGGCAAAATTCACTTGTTTTAAACTTTAATGATAACAGACCACTTTGCATTACTTATAACTCCTGTTTAAAATGTTCATGAGGCAAAGTTATTTATCAAACTCACGGAAATTTAAGGTATTCTATACAGTTTGTTCAATGTTATCTGACTCTCCAAATATAAATGAAAGGCAGAATTGTGTCTTTAGAGTTGTTCACGCCTGCCTGAGTGGCTGATATTTGGTTACATTGCCATTTGGAAAATAAAGATAATTGTGACAATGAAAATTGTTTTATAACAGTGTGTATTTTCATGTAACTTTTGTGGTGAAAAAAATGTCAGAAGGAACTATTGGCCCCCGGGCATCTTCACTTTATCAAATTTGGCCCTCTTTGCAAAAAGTTTGGACACCCCTGACATAAGCATTTCCGCTTTCCGAACAAAATAGCTTTCTACACGAGATGTCTGCAGGATCTTCCTAAGTTAACAATCAATGATGTTCACTGTCATGTACTTGGGAAGTGTAGTTTTTGTTTTGGCCATGTGGTGTCCTCAGTCTTAGTTTTGGTTCCTGTTTAGTTCGTTATTGTTGTATTGTTTGCACCTGTGTCTTGTTCTGTCTGTCTATTTAAGTCTTCTGTTCTGTTCAGTTCTTTGTTCAGTCTTGAGTTGCTACCAAGTGTACAATTCCAGATCAAGCCTTCTAGTAAGCTCTGTGGGGGATTTTTGTGTGTTTTCTTGGATTGCCCCCCCTGTTGCCGAATCTCTATTTTTGCCTTTTTTTTGGACAAGATTCTGCCTGCCGATTTCTCTGGTTCTGACACTGGATATCTCTGTTTACCGGTTTTTGACTTCTGCCCTGATTCACCTAGTAAAAGAATCACTTGCACTGCATTACTTTTTGTCTTGCTTTCTGCAATTGGGTCTTGCACTTGGCACCAGGGTAAGGCTCTGGGCTTTCAAGCCAGAGCCCCAGGTTCAATTCCCAGCTCATACATCACAGTTCACTGCGTCAATCTTCCACATCAGCACCAAGGAGTAAGTGAGAGAAGGGCTTCTCCAGTCACATTGATAATTACAAAGGTATGTTAACTTACTAGCTTAGTACCAACCTAACATAAACAGCCACAGAGGATTAATTATCTTGCTAACCAGCTAACTTTGCTATGTAATTGTAGCGCTTAAAGTGTGCAGGGACTTTTATTTTGAAATGAAAACAGGGATTGGGCGGAGACAAGGAGAAGAGGGAAAAGAGAGGACAGACTTTTGGTTTCTTGAGGAGGTCTACTTTTGACTTGACTTATTGAGTGTTGTGCCGGTCTGTAGTTTTTCCACGTGGTGTGCAGTCCATTTTGGGTGAGTTGTAAACTGGACTGTGAAACAAACTTCCAAGCTTGTGAACTAAACTCTGTGTCAGGTATGCGTTTCATGCCCCCAGATATTTTTTTAAGGATTACATAATGTTGGGTAATTTGACAAATAAGACCCATTTAAGTGTGTTGATGATGACACGGTCACAAGGCTAGCCCCGGGTTCGATTCCCAGGTCATACATCACAGCAAGACTGAGCCATGGACAAAGACCCAGCAGAGACGCATCCGCCTCAGCCCTCGAAGATAGACCAGATCTCCGCAGCAGTGTTAAGTCATGATGCCACTGTGCTTCAACATGAACAACAACTGGCCAGTCACCATGCTGTTGTCAAACGACATGAGGGCGTTCTCAACAAGATCCTCCACACCCTACGAACCCTAGTGAGTCGCCAACCCTCTCCAGCACCTCCCGATCCCCCTCACCAACCAGCTCCAGCCCAGCCTGCCAAGCCTCGACTCCCTGCTCCCCAGAGATTTGACGGTAACCCAAAGGACTGCCGTGGTTTCCTAACGCAATGCTCTCTTTCGTTCGAGCTCCAGCCCACCACCTTCCCTACAGATCGGTCACAAATCGCCTACATCATCACCCTCCTCACTGGAAAAGCCTTGGCCTGGGCCACAGCCATTTTGGAACAGCAAGGACCTGCTTGTCACAATTACAACGCTTTCACAGACGAGATGAGGAGAGTATTCGACCATCCCGAAGGAGGCAGAGAGGTGGCTAACAGGTTGTTCCAGCTGCATCAGGGCAACACCAGTGTGGCTGAGTATGCTGTTCTCTTCCGTAACCTGGCTGCAGAAAGTGGCTGGAATACAACGGCTCTCATGGCTGCTTTCCGTCACGGCCTGTCAAGTTCAATCAAGGATGAATTAACGACAAGAGAGCCGGCCATGGATCTAGAGTCTCTGATCAGGCTATTCGATTGGATAATCAGTTGAGAGAAAGAAGGAGGGAACGACAGCCCGAGTTTCATCTCTGCTCCAGGACTGGTGTCTCCACTTCGACCCCATGGCAGTCATCTCAAGAACCCCAGAACATCTCCCCTAGTCCCAAAGAACCCATGCAGCTTGGAGGAACACGTCTCTCTCAGGCTGAACGAAACTGCAAGATGAGAGAACGGTGCTGTCTCTGTTGTGGTAAGCCTTATCACTTTAGATCGTCCTGTCCCGAGCTTTTGGGAAAAGCCCAGTCCCGTCCAGGAGGGGGAGTACTGTGACGGGAGCAGCCCTTACTCCCATAACCCAGATCAACTGCCTGCTGATTCCTGTTGTAATTTCCTGGGGTCACCAGCAACACCACGAACTTCAGGCTCTCATAGATTCTGGTGTGGCCGGTAATTTCATGGATATCACCTTAGCCAAAGACCTCCACCTTCCTGTAACCAGATTGGATCATCCTCTCTCAGTGACGGCCCTTGATGGAAGACCTTTAGGAGAAGGTACTGTTGAACACCTTACAGCACCTCTCTTTATGTGCATTGGGGAACGTCATCAAGAGAGGATTCAATTTAACCTCATTCAGTCTCCCGAGTTCCCAATAGTGCTTGGTTTTCCCTGGTTGACCCTCCATAGTCCCCACATTAGTTGGTCAGCTGGAACAGTGACTGAGTGGGGCCCCTCTTGCCAAGCCACTTGTCTCCTCTCTAGAATCTCGAGCCTTCCTCAGAAATCGCTTAGTCCTCCCGAGTTGTCCTGAGTCCCTTCCGAGTACCATGATTTGAGTGAGGTTTTCAGTAAGAAGAGAGCCACATCACTGCCTCCTCACCGTTCTTATGACTGTGCAATTGATTTACTCCCAGGTGCTATTTCTCCCCGGGGAAGGATCTTCTCCCTCTCACCCACAGAGACCCAGACGATGGAGGAATATATGAAGGACTCCCTGGAAGCTGGGATCATTCGTCCATCCTCGTCTCCTGCCGGTGCTGGGTTCTTTTTTGTGAGCAAAAAGGATGGCGGTCTACGGCCCTGTATTGACTACCGCGGGTTGAACAAGGTCATGGTAAGAAATCGCTACCCCTTACCCTTGATGTCATCTGCTTTTGAGTTGCTCCAAGGGGCCACGATTTTTACTAAGTTGGACCTCCGCAACGCCTACCACTTGGTACGTATCAGGGAGGGAGATGAGTGGAAGACGGCTTTTAACACACCAACAGGGCACTATGAATATCTTGTAATGCCTTTCGGGTTAACCAATGCCCCAGCTGTCTTCCAGGGTCTCATCAATGACGTGCTGAGGGATAAGTTGAACTGGCACGTCTTCGTCTACTTAGATGACATCCTAATATTCTCTAAGTCCCTTCATGAGCATGTCCACCACGACAGAGCGGTCCTCCAGCGTCTTCTGGACAACCACCTCTTTGTAAAGCCTGAGAAGTGTGAATTTCATGTCTCTGAGGTCTCTTTCTTAGGTTTCATTCTGTCCAAGGGAAACCTCTGTATGGACCCTAAGAAGACTCAGGCTGTGCGTGACTGGCCCCAGCCCACATCTATCAAGGAGGTTCAATGTTTCCTAGGCTTCGCAAACTTTTATAGAAAGTTTATTAGGAACCTCAGTTCGGTGGCTGCCCCACTCACTAACTTGACCCGGAAGACACCTGGCCATTTTTTTTGGTCTCCGGAGGCAGATCGGGCCCTCCAAGAGCTTAAGGTGAGGTTCACCTCAGCCCCTATTCTAACCTTACCTGACTCCTCTCTCCCCTTCATAGACGAGGTAGATGCCTCGGATGTGGCAGTGGGTGCTGTTCTCTCCCAGCGTCCCGCGGATGGTAAGCTCCACCCTTGTGCCTTTTTCTCCTCTCGCCTCTCAAGTGCTGAAAAAAATTACAATGTGGGTGATGGGGAGTTGCTGGCCATTAAACTAGCTTTAGAGGAGTGGCGACACTGGCTTGAAGGGGCCCAGCATCCTTTCCTCGTGTGGACGGACCACAAGAACCTTGAGTATATTCAGAAGGCCAAACGTCTAAACCCCCGGCAGGCAAGGTGGGCCCTCTTCTTTAATCATTTTGACTTTGTGCTCACTTATCGCCCCAGTTCTAAGAATCAGAAGCCCGATGCTCTGTCCAGACTGTTTCCCTACACAGACCGAGAACGCACCCCGGAACCCATTCTCCCACACTCCAGGATCGTGGCTCCTGTTCGTTGGGGAATTGAGACAGTGGTTCGACAAGCCCAGCAGAGGGAACCTGACCCTGGTAATGGACCTCTGGCTCGTCTGTTTGTCCCTGCCTCTGTGCGCTCCCAGGTCCTTCAATGGGGGCACTCCTCTCGGCTAACCAACCATCCCGGCACCGGCAGGACATTAGAGTTCCTGAAGAGGCAGTTCTGGTGGCCTGGGATGAATGCTGATGTCCAGTCCTTCGTTGCTGCCTGCCCTGTTTGCACAAAATAAAAACCCTCACACCCCTCCCCATGGTCTCCTTCATCCCCTACCCATCCCCAAACGCCCTTGGTCCCACATCTCCATGGACTTCATTACAGGTCTCCCCCCTTCCCAGGGAAACACAGTCATCCTGGTCATTGTGGACCGTTTTTCCAAGGCCTGTCATTTTGTCCCATTACCCAAACTCCCCTCTGCTCAAGAGACCGCTGAAATTGTCAGATACTTTACATAAACCAGGACTGGGACTCAAGACCATACGATCACAGGAAACGGCGCAAAGAATGAACAGAAGTACATGGCTTAAGCAGACAGCCAAGACAAGACACAGGTGATACCAATACATCAATAATGAGGAACAGGGAAACTGACCAAGGACAAAACAGAAAGGCTGAGGACTCCTATGGCCAGAAAAGGAATGACTCTCCCCACAGTCTTTACAGACATGATATTGTCCCCAGTATCAAACAAAGATCAACGATCAGGGAGAGTGAGTGTCCCTGCTACCTGCTATAGGTCTATGAGGAAACATGAGAAACCTCACAACCTCAGAGTAGGATGGAAGATAGTTCAGTTGTTTGTCAGTTCCAAGCCAGTTCTGTTCCAACTATTTTCTGGGGATTTGATGTGGCTAGGATAGGTTCTATAACATTAAGGTCTGAAGTACGAAACATAAACGTGACCTGCTCAGTTTCATTTATCTGCATGCTGTTCAGTATTCACTGTTGTACAAACCATATTTGAATGTGGGTTTGAGTAAATTAAGACTCTAACATAATAGACTACTCAGACTTATCTATTTTAATTTCCTTACATTACAATGTTACAAAAACAGAACGGAAATAGACTATTTTTGTTCTATTTTTGTGATGACATTAATAACTTGATAAGCCAACTACCATGATTACTCAAAGCAATCTGATCAGCTTTCTCATTTCCCTTTTTTCAAGTAATATTTAAGGTCATCTGTGTCAGCTATATGATTATAACATGACAACACCTTTTTTTTTTTCTTTTTTTTTTTAAATTGTCCTTGAGGACTCCTCCCCTGTGCAGTAAAGTGAAGCTGAGTGTTCGTGTGTGTGGCTGGAACAGCACTGTGCAATCATAATGTTGCACTGCTGTACCAGACTGCACACTACTCTCAGCTGAACATCGCTGCTGTTCCCCCAGTCCTGAGTTGCACAGAGACGGAGCAACACTGGCACAAGCCAAGAATTATGGTAAGTGTGTGTGCACTAAAAACCACATTTAAGCAAGAATTTGCTATGTGTTTTTACAGTATGTTTTTGTCAGACAGAGCTGAATTAGTATGTGTGCACCCAATAGTTTTTTGCAGACCATTTCAATTAATTTTATTGCAAATAGGGTGTGCTTGCCAGGCCGGGTCAGTGACACGCTTGTGATGTCTACCAAGCCAGAGCAGAGGACTTTTGCGAATGGTGTGAGGTAATTATAGGCGCTTTCGGACCGAACAGTTCCAGGGTCTAATTCGATAGGAACTACCCCCTGTGGAGCTTCCCCTAGAACTACATTCGTTCTAGGGCCTTTTTTCTGTTTGCTTTCGCACCGCCAGTAGGAACGCTGAAGTGACGTAAGCCGGCCGACGGTATAGCGGCTAAGAGCTGTTGTTTACGACTAACCAGGATAGCTGCAAATTTTGAAGTACAAATTTAATGACTTTTAAGACCTTTTAAATACCTCCAAAAGGAAAAAAAGAACCATTACTGCGGCAAAAGAAATCAACAAACTAGACTACAGTATACACAATGAGTTTTATTGAATTTGAATGACAGAAATATTGAGTGCACATTAGATAACCTATAACTGCCTTCTCATTAACGAAAATAAAACTGTATGGCGATAGACCCAGTCCAATGGAAAAAATAATTTCCCAATGCATTTATGCATCTACCACCGCAGTAGCAGTGAATGACTTGATGGGCATAGTACTTTTCGGGTGCTAGCATAGTGCTTGTGCCTGACCCTTGCTCGCGGCATCGTGTTTTTTTTGGGGTTTTTTTCCTTTTTCCCCGCCGCAGCCCTAAAATCGTAAGCTGGATAAACATATTCTTATGTTAGGTTAAAATGCGGATCACAGCCACACAAGCAGACACACAAGCACCTACCGAAGCGGAGTGTACACTACCTGTTCAATGTACAAATATACATTGGACGTTGCAGAAATGGTCATTGTTGGGGGATATAAAATACCGGTACATTTTAAGACATTTTTAGACATGAATATCAAAAACTAAATGAAATACGTTCTAAGACTTTATTTTTTGCACGGATCTTTAAAAATGGCGGTTGCAATCATATACCTGCGTCTGGACAAATGGCTGTACACCTACGTCACAAGGTTCCTATTGCGCTGTGAAAGTACCTACCCTGAAGTAGGAGCTAAAAATGCCCCTCAAAACAGTGTTCTAAGAACTATGATCGTTCTAAGTTCCTGCGGTGCGAACACGCAAAAAAGGGGGTACTTTCTCCAACAGTTCTAAGAACTATGGAAAAGTTCCTCCGGTGCGAAAGCGCCTTATGTCTTGTTATTTTATAACCTGTTATACAAAACTGTTATTGTCCTTCAGCGTAATATTCTTTCTAATTAGGGCCTGAGCACCAAAGGTGCTTCTCCCCCGGTGTCCTCCGGAGGGCACATGCACCGAAGGTGCAAGGCCCTATTGTTTTAATAAGGATTACTACTATTATTACTATTATTATTTTTTTATTTATTTTTTTTTCTTCAAGACTTGGCCATTTTTGAGGTGGTTCCCATGAAATTCGGTACACACATCAGTGCTTATGACAGTTACTAAGAGACGGAGGCTTGGCCCCGGGTGTGGCCTGGGAACTCCATAGCACCCCCATATGGCATTGACTCTTGTGCCTGGCATGTAGTTTCACCTACGGGCACCAGATTTTGCAGGCATGTGGGTCTCCCCAAGACGAACACATTTGCAATTACATTGTACTAGCCATTCCCAACAGAAAGTGAGCTATTTTGTATTTTGTGCGTTTTGACATACTGCTCCTAGACGGTTCATTGGATTCATGTCAGATTTGCTATGTATGATGTCAAGATATTGCAGATTTTAAATTGCTGAGGGATTTTTGATATCTTGCAAGGTGTTGAAATGGTGAAATGATGAATATATATGTCTTGCCACGCAGGACAGCAATGTGTCATAAATTCTCCATGCATTGCTTGATACGTCTCAAACTTCACAGGTCGTTGGTTATGATGATAACCACATGCCCAGAGTGACACCCCAGTATAGCGCCACCATCTGGCAACAGAAAGAGTGTTTTTTTTTTCAGTCATCTTGGCTATGCAGTTCATTGGATTCATTTCAGATTTGGTGTACATGAAGTCACTGGTGTCCTTATTTTATACTGTGAAGGGATTTTTGATACGTTGAGCAGTGTAGTCATGGGGATAGGATGAATTTGGGCACTTCTGAACAGAATTTTGACCAGTTTCACTAGTCTGATGAGTGACAGGATGTTTAACCAATCAAATTATGAGTTGTAGCGTAGGGGTTGTATTGAGAAGTAC
Organism: Chanos chanos; assembly: GCF_902362185.1. NCBI lineage: Eukaryota > Metazoa > Chordata > Actinopteri > Gonorynchiformes > Chanidae > Chanos > Chanos chanos. The sequence continues at coordinate 23,268,920 of NC_044502.1, forward strand.
GTCATGATGTACCCCTTGAGACATTCTGACAAGAGGAGCGGCCATGTTTGTTTAAGTGTTTTAAGCACGTTAGCCGTGTCGCTAATTTACCTGTGTTGGGAGGTATTTTGCATGCTTAGTAAAAAACTAACTCTTTTAATTGTGGTGTTGTGTCAGTTTGGTGATTAAGTCAGGGATACTGGCGGACGAGCTGTCCCAGTATAAAAATTTTGGATGAGTCGTGGGCAAACTCAGCTTCGAGTTGCAGTGTTGCGAACTCACCCATGTCGTGAGGCATTTCGCATGCTTACTAAGAAACGAGCTCCGAGTGGCCTTTTAAGAGAAGCAGGCATCGTATTTTGTTATTTCGGCTAATTGTGATGTGCTGTTAATTTCGTGATTGAGATGAAGGTTGACAAACTGTCGAAATATTGGACAGGGCGCAGGGAAATTCCACTTCAAGTCGTGGAATTAGCTCCACCAATGCATTTCACTATACTATTAAGCCAATACATATGAACACAATATGCATGGATGTTTAAGTACTATCAAATTCAGATTGGATGATCATTAAAGCTAATATAGTTTAAGGAGTGATTAGCATTGTTAGATTTTCTTGTGATTTTACAAGTAAATGAACCGGAGCAAAAGCGCGCTTGAAGAAAAGCTTTATTTGGTGGTAGTGGAATCCGGCAGCGTGTCTGCCTGCAAAGCTTAACTCAGAGAACTGTTACCGTGATCGGCCTTTTATACCATGAAGCAGAAAGACAATAGGTTTACAATGTTGCTTGATGCAAATCAGAATCTAGGTGTTAATACTAAATTCCCCTTTTGTCTGTGATGGCTGCCATTTGCTCATTACCAGTTGTGTTTTGCCTTAATCACTTGCTCTTGGCTATAAACAGTAACGTGGCGCCAAAGGTGTGAAGCTTTCTTTGTATCTACGGTAATAAGACCATCAGGTTAAACAGTTCTCCTATCATGAACCATGTTTGTTCAGATGTCACTATAATCTTACAGCATGTTATCCTAGCCGACGGTGCTTAAAACATAGGAAGCTGTAACATTAGCTGTAACATTAGGTTGCTATAGTACCTAACAGCAAATTGAAACAGCTGAGGTTGTAACATTAGCTTGCCATGCTACCTAACAACAAACTATGCCTATGCTGTTAGCTGGTTTAAAGCCACGTCTTCAGGCTATTGTAATCTGGATTGCTAACTTAGCATCTATTCCAGTACATGACAATTTTAAGCAATAGGAGTCTGTTTACTTCATGTAGCCTACGCTTTTGGGCCATCACTTTTATTGTTCGAAAGACAAGTCGCTGCTGTCCCAGGCATGTAATGAATGACCTCGTGTTATGATGTGTAACTTTTCTATTTGTATTTTCGCTTGATCAATGAATCGTTAATGACGTTGAACATACAGTGTAGCAAATAAAAACCTATTATTCACAATGGTTCTGTCCACACTGCAAATGTGCTCCTAACTTTACAATCTTTAACATTGAATGTAGTGTGATGCGGCACAAAGGGGAGTGTGGTAGTTTATTACACACTTGCTCATGAAGGTTAAACTGCACAAAATGTTTAGAATTTGAGCATTATGACTTGCATGCCGAAACTGTGCCCTTGTAGGGTACTGCATACACAAAAACTGATACTTCCAATGTTTAAAACTGTTTAAAACATTTTTTTAAGCACATGCATGTTAAGTAAGGACGTCTGAAAATGAGATATTACATGCAATTTAGCATCCTGCATGGACATAAAGAAAATTTGTGAGATGCATATTTTCACAGCACACAAAAGGTGTTGCAGGTTGCATGACCAGGTGTTATGTAAAGATTTCAATTTACAATTTGGTATTTGGCAGACGCTTTTAGCCAAAGCGACTTACAATCAGTCGGATTCCTAATACCTGTGTTAGTGTATTCAGTCATTGAGCATAATGACATTTACATGTGAAACGGTTTTCTTTCTTTCTTTCTTTTTTTAATAGTTTTATTTAGAATCATGACCCTGATGTCTGTATTGTCTGAAGACACACATGAACATTAATATAAGGGTAATATTTGTGTTTTTTTGCCAATACCTCAGCGAGTGAGTTGGGCATATTATGAGGTTTAAGCCTGAGCTTTTCCGGTTTAAGCCTGAATTCTTTTAGCTGTTGCTATGATCTTGTAATTTGGCGCACACATCTAAGGGCTGTACAATGGTTTATCCAGGTAACTTCTGGTTAAGTTAACTCAGAGTAAGTAGTAAACCTCATTAGGAGGCCATGGCTTTGTTTTGCCAGGAGAATGAAGCCATAGGGCTCTTGTGTTAGGAGGTTTGCTACATACTCTGAGTTAAATTAACCAGAATTTCCATGGACAAGCAAGTTACCTTGCTTCATTGCACAGCACCCAGATCTGAGTGCATTGTTGGATGACAAAATGTCACGGGTCACAAAATGCCAGAGGTGTGAGGCCATCGCTGCTTGCAGCTATATTTTCAATTATGAAATTTCTACACAGGAGCACACTTTACAAAGCAGTGTGGGGGGAGCTGCCTGATCCCGGTGTCCTTAAAGTGGCTGAGGCTTATAAAGACTTTACAGCAGACATCACACCACTCATCACCACCATGGCAATCAGTGCTGATGTCCCATTGGTTGACTCGACATTTTGGAAAGTTCAGGAAGGCAGTCCCTTCTCCTACCAGCATACAGTGCACATGATTATCTTATTCCACCCAGATGCTCCTCCATCAACACCTCTACCTCGAGATGGTTACAGCTTGGAGCCTACTAGCTGCCAGTTCGTGTGCAGTCTCCAACAGCAGCTACATCTGCAATCACTGGAAACTAATTTGGATATGGCCAGGAAAATAGAGGTTGCTACAAGGGAGCAGAGTGCCTCTGTAGGGTGTCACGGAGTCAGGAGGCATAGGATCACATCTTCCCGGTTCAGGGAGATTTGCCATGTCTGCGGTCAGAGTTCAGCAGAACACCTTGCCAAGCGATTAAGAAAGGGTGTGGCTCAAACAGCATTGATGAAGAGGGGTGCTCCCTGCTTAGGGTCATCTCCTGATGGAGTTGTGTTTGGCCCAACTGAAAATCCACCCTTTGGCCTGCTGGAGATCAAATGCCAAAAGCTATGCTGACTGTAAGTACCTGAAATTGCAAAGTGATACCATGAAATTGAAACAGCAGCACAGATCGCTGCGTGAAAAGAGCTGTATCTGGACTGGAATACTCCTGTATATTCCCGGATACTCCACAGATAATCGGCTGTATCCGGGAGTTTCCAGCTCTGTTACGCGGCCTGGAATACTCCTAAATATGTACCAGGTTTGGGGGTCTGCCTAGAGCCCTTAGTTGCCATGGTGAATAATCCTTTGGGGGTGCTTGCAAGGGAACATTTGCACTTCACACCTTGGGCCACCAGGTATCCTGCAATTGATCAAAAGTCTTACTTTGGATTGGTGGAGCAATGTCTTCCCCTCCTCTAAAACCCTTCCCCATTGGTCCATTGTGTGTCCTCAGACATGATTTCACATGGTTTATATTATTAATATTATTATTGTTGTTATTATCATTAATATTATAATTATTGGTGTTGTTGTTTTGTGTTCATAGGTAGATTGTATAGATAGTCTGGCAAACAAAAATGAATTACACAAATTTGATCATAAATAAAGAAAATACAGTATAATATATATAATATAAATTATAAGGCATATAAATTGACAATTATATATATATATCAATGTTCAACATATAACAGAATAGAATACATTAGAACAGAATATACTGTAATAGCATATTATATAATGAGCATAAATGAAACTCTAAATGTTGAGCATTCCCAAGAACAACCCAGCTTCTGTGGTCTCCATTGTGAATCTATCCGCACCAACTCGTGCATGGTGATTCACAACATATTTTTGGTCTTTGTCCAGTCTATTCTGTAGCACCCCACACAGTGCAGACAACTCTGTGCTAGGTGGGAGGACCAACGCTGGCCTTCCATCCAAGATGGCGTCCTCCTCTTCAGAAATTATATCTACCGATGCGGTCCTCCATATGGCAGCCTCTTCCTCAGTTTAAAGAACACTAGCTCTTGCCTTGTGCAGCTGCAAAACACAGTGAAAACCGAAATTAGATCATTGAAAATAGCAAATGCAGAAAAGGTCAAAGAACTACTGGGGAAATGATGTTTCTCCTCCATTGCCTAGTTCGAGTGGCGATCCTGCCCCCCTCTTTGTTCTCTAGATTCCCTTCTTGGTTCATCCTGTAACTCTTTTGAATAGTCTCAATAGGTCTTGGAGGATGCTAGAGAGAGAAAAAAAAACATGGAGAAGAAAGGAAGACTGATTAAAAGTTTGTTTAGAATTCCAGGCACTGCTATGAAACAATTGCGATGATATAGCCTAGCAACAAAACACGTCGTCTTACCTTGTCTGTGGATCATATCTGTGCGTGTTGTTACAGCTTCCTGTAGAAGCAAAATTAGTACAAGAGTTAAATTCAACCACATTAAGGGATAAAGCAGATAAAGAAATGGGAACGTACCAGAATGTGCAGCAGTCAAAGACAAAAGCCAGCAGGCTACAGTAATAATCTTACAGATTTCCCGCTCGTCTTCTTTTTTTTGGGCAGACTCCTCTTGTGCTTCTTTGATGTCTGACTCCATCCTGTCCAACCGCTGAATAACATTCTTCATGAACGTCTACTGCTGTTCAGACATCTTCTTTAAAAATGAATTTAACAGGGACACCAGTTGTTTGTTTTTTTTCGGATTCGGCGTTTGAATAATTGGATATTCCCGGCGCATGAGTAGCCTCTCCACTCCGCTGTCCGTTCGAAAATTCAAGTGTTCTTTTGCAAGCCATCTTCAAAATGGGCATTATCAACAGGATACGGAGTACAGCTTCTGTAATCCTTCAGTGACTTGCTTCTCCTACATACAGGTAACCCCTTCCCCAAAGCAAATTTCATGCTGCAGTTGCACATAATGCTATTGGTTACTGTCATTCTACGCCTTGCACGCACAGAAAACTGACTGGACAGGACTCAACCTTAGATTCTGAGTGGGTGCTCCCACCCAGACCACTGACTGTTATTAGCATTTGAATGGCCAAGCCATCAGTTAACGACTGTGGTCATGCGGATGCCTGAAAACTTCCGTCTAACAGCTGTATTCGGACATTTGCGGGAGTTTGCAGGTCCGCATAAGTTCTTCAGGCGTACGAATACCTCCGGCAAACAGCAACTTTGGTGGAGGTTTACTTTGTGCGGATATTTCCAGATACACCACTTTTCACGCAGTGGATACTATTGGAAGGTCCAAGGCCAGCTCCTGATTACAAGAATGGAATGGTGCGACTTTGTAGTGTTTGCAGAAGAGGAAGCGGTTTGTTTTTGTTAACCCTCCAGATACACCTCTCGACATGAACTCTCAAACAGGCAAAAGACTGCGTCTGATGGACATCCTCCCTATACATTTGGATGTTCTTTGAAAGAAAGGCAGGTCGGTAAACCTTGCAGGGAATGAAGGTGTCCACAAGAAAGCCCTTGTCTACCGTAATAGCCATGTCTACTGTGCGGAGTTTGGTAATGCCAGATAGCTTGGAAATCTCCCGGTCGCTCATAGAACCTGCATACAGCACAGACACAAAGGTGACGGGACCATGGGGTGCAATGCCAATTATGGCCTTGAATGTGGTGTGTGATTTATGTGTTGAAAACACCTTACTCTGCAAAACGAGAGGGGGGGGGAGTTTGTCAAAAAAATTCTGTACAGTCAAGCACCATTGGGTGTCAGGGAATAATGTAAACTCTGGTGGTAAGTGAGCCTTGACTTCTTCTGATGGTATCCACAGGCGGATGGAACCAAGTAGATGGTACAGAAAGTGCATCCAGTTTGCAATGATTCTGCTGGCTGTGGTGTGGTGAGTACCAAAATGGTTGGCAAGATCCCTGAGAGGCAGGCCCACAGACAGGTGCATCAGAAACAGCCATAATTCGTCTATGGGTGCAAGTTTCTGTGAAAATAAATAACAATAGCCCTAGATATAGTTTCTTGACTTCTTATATAAAGACAAATAGGCACTTATTAATTACCTGACATGTCTCCACTGATTACATAACTTGAGTCTGTCACGCCCTGGTCCCTCTGTTCTCCCTCTAGTATTGGGTCTGGGTTCTGTTTTCACTGTTTTCTCTTGTCCCCCCCCTCCCGTTCTGTCAGGGTTTTGGTTCTATCATTGCTCTCACATGTGTTTAGTAGTTAGATCTCGTTTTGTTTGATATAAGTACTCCTTGGTTTCCCCTGTTTCTTTGTGTTGGCATTGTTTGGGTATTTCCTCCAGGTCACGTTCATTTTCTTGTTATGCTAAGGTTCTGTTCTTGAGTCTGTAAGTAAGATTCTTGTTTACTTTAAATAAAGAGAGAAATTGATCTGCGTGTGCATCCAGCCTCTTTCGAGAAACGTGACAGACTCGTTGTTGGCAGAGGCAGCATTGGCACTGGTGATCTACACCATCTTAGTTTTTACAGCAGGCTCCACCAGTTGTCAAAAGGCCTTGAAATGCTTGTATGACGCAAATCTATGAATGAAATGATAATCACTTTAGACTTTATTTAGATTATGGTTGTTAACTATACATTACTGAGACTGACACACACACACACACACACACACACACACACACACACACAAATTAAATAACACAGTTACAATCACTGAGATTTAAATGGGCTCATTACTTGTTACTTTTGTCTTGTGTGAAAATATTCATGGACAACTGCAGGCTAAAGCAAACAAATGCAGCCTATTGCCCCAATTTCCTGTTTATGATCTAACATCACCTGACCTTAGGTGGCACAATGAATGAGTGAATCAATCAATCAGCATTAGCCCACACAGTAGCTAACAGTTTGGGCAATGTGAGTTTGCTGTCCTGGAAATATGAACATTATTTTTCCCTCCTCAAGACCAAGGACCAAATATACTGGTGAGTTGTAGTCTATGTGCAGGTGTGAGAACTTTATCCACATCAAGAATAGTAATTCTAAACCTTCTGAAGCATCTGGTAAAACAACACACTTCGACAAAGCTAATCATGAAAGAGCCCAGTGCTAGCGCCGCTGACCAAGGAGTAGGGCCGTTTCTAGCCATTGAAATGATCAGGGGCTAAGCCCGGGGCTAAGAAAACCGGAGCTTTTCATCTGGGTGTGTGCATCTTCCAACTTTGTGTGCACTGTGCAGCACTTGATTACTCCCCCCTCCTTCAGACGCTGTAAGTCAAGATCAGTTACACAGTCTGTCTGTTGTTTTGCTATAAACTCCTCCTTTTTCAGGGCAAAAATATTCAGGGCTAGGCTTAAAATATTTGAGGCTGTAGCCCCAAATTGGACCTAACGACGCCACTGCCAAGGAGCCACTCCATCCAAACAGCCAAGGCTTGATTTGCTTGGTGTGCCTTAATAAGAGAATTGAAGCAAACATTTAGAAGTAATTCAAAAGTTACTTTCCCTAGTAACTAATTACTTTTATATGCAGTAATTGGTAAAGTAATTCAATTACTTTTAAAAGAAGTAACTAGTATCTGTAACTAATTACTAAATTTCAGTATCTTGCACAACACTGCTGTTGACTGATGTGTGTGGCATGGTACAATGCCTGAGACAAACAGCAGGTGCCATTTATTGTCCTCTCGCCCATTTTGTTGGTTGCTGGTAATATATGTTCCTAAAAATTATAGAGTTTTTTTTTTCCCTCAAAATTTTACGATCTTATTCTCATTTTATTATGATTTTTCTCATGAAATTACGACTTTATTCTCGCAATATTACAACTGTTTTCTTGAAATATGACTTTATTCTCATTAAATTATGACTTTGCTCTCATAATATTATGACTTTTTTTCTCAATTATGACTTTATTCTCGTAATAATACGACCTTATTCTGGTAATCTCAGACTTTTTTTCCCTCAATGTGGCCTTAATACTCCATGTGTTCTCCACTTTTGCACATTGCAATTTTTTAAACCAAAAGCAATTAAAGTGGTTAACTTGTTTAGAGTAAAAACATTGTCTGCTGGTTTATTTTGTCACTTTTCAGCACTTCATGTTCAGTATGCCACTTAGTATTGTATCACTTTGATTATTAAAGTGCAAATTAACACCAGACTACTATTGTGAGTTTGCTGCCTTTTAAGATTAAAAACCATAGAAAGGTAAAAGCATGCCAGGCTGACATTGGTATGATGTAAGCAACACAGCTACAATTAATAAAATTGATAATCAGTGTGTTAGATTTCAGTAGGTGTGCGAATTATCAAGCATTGACAATAGTAAATAGTATTAGCAGGGCTGAGGCGGTGGGGGGCCCTCAGTGAAATTCTGATTAGGCTTGGGCTGGCCCTGTATGTGAGTATTGAAGAGGGTGTGTGTGTTTTGTGAGTATCGGAGAGGGTTTGAGTGTGTGTGCATGCGCCCATGATCGGCTGTCTAAACGACCTAGGACGTTGTCTCTATAGTGTTATGTTCTACCTAAATTCAAGCAAAGGTCATGAAAATGTATGTATGTTATAATTGTCAGCCTCCAGTTTCCGTTCCCACCAGACGGTTCAGGTTAGTGGCTAGAGGTTTGGAGTACAGGCATTCTTGCCAGCAATCCCAGGTTGATACATATTGGAAAAAGGTGTTACACTGGTGTTCGATGTAAGTGGTGGTAGGCCTTAGCATTGCTGCCTTGAGAACTGCCCCTGATTCCGGGTATCACCAAGTACCGTCTGGGTTGCGTTTGATATGCATCTCAGTCATGTATTGAGCACAGCAGTGATGAAAACTCTCCAACTTGCATAGGTCAGCTTGGGAAATCTCAGATTTACTTGCAATTGTAACTGCCCACATGGTTGGCACCTATTGCACACCTGTCTGGCCAAGGAGGGGTCTCCTCTCTCTGTGGATTTCTCCCATTTTTCCTTTTCCCTTTTGGGTTTTTGGGGAGTTTTTTCTTGCCCGCCATGAGGATTAAGTCAGGGGGTGCCGTCCTGTTTTGATTTTGACTGTTATGGCCCGTAAAGCCCTTTGAGACTGTAAACAGTGATATTGGGCTCTAAATAAACTTGAAACTTGAAACTTGAAATCACCCAAGAACCACCGCCTAGTAGAGCCTCCCCATAGTACAAGCATTGACTTTATCTTCTGATAAAATCCATGCTATCTCTCCCCAACACTGTTGCTCTGCGATGCATGGTGAGTCGTCATCACATTGAACCAATCTCCTGAGGTTGTTAAATCGCTTGTTCTCAATGATGTTTCCCCCAATATGAAAAGTCACCTGAGAAGCAGAGTGACATTCGATAGCCTGTGCCTTGGCCTTCCTTCACTGTTGACCCTTTTTACATGCCTCAGTACGATGGTGCGTAGAAGCGTTGGCAGTGAAAGAGCGACAGAGGGTACAACGGGGGAGGGGGTTAGGACCATCCTCCTCAATGATCAGTGTGTTGTCAGGGTGGAGTAGACAGAAATGTCTATACATGGTAGACTTGTCTGTTGCTCAACCCTGGCATCCAGGAATGGGACAGGGGGTAGGAGTCCTTTGTCCCTGGGGTACACTAATCCGATAGGTGGCTGGAGCCTGGGCTACCATTAGTCGAAGAGGTAGGTAAAGAGGTGAGGGTGAGTTGTTGGTTATGGATGTGCTGCATATGCTGTTGTTCCTTGACCTTCTTCCACAAGTGACAGTCCTCTTCAGAAGCATCTTCTGCGATGGCTTTTGCCTGCCAAAGGCGAATGTCTTTGACACATATACCCGAAGGACCTGGTGCTTTCCCTCCTCTTATCTTCCTCAGAGCATGGATGATCTCTCGCTCGTCAGGAGGGTCGTCATTGATCAATGGTCCATGGTAATGAATCAGGATGTTGGGCTTGTTGTCATTGACTTTGGTAAATAGTTTTATGTAAGTCTGCCGAGTCGCCGCTAGTTCCATGGGCGTTGGTTTTGGGGCCCGAATGGTGGTCTTCTTGTACCAAATTCGAAGCACCTGGTAGGCCCCAACAACATTGTTTTGCCCTAACTTTTCCTCGCTGGCCCATAGCTCATAGCCTGTGGACGATCGAGTGTGTCTATGATTGAGTTTTGTCTCTGTGAAGATGCTGATGTCAGTTTTCATTGTCTTAATAGCATGTAGAGCTTGCTCAAGACAGTTGTTGCGACCACTGCAGATGTCGTAAGTCACAAGACTCATCTTCGCAGAATTAATAGTAATGAGTTGTGTAGAACGCTGGGCAGTTTCAATTTTTACAAAATTTTGTTCATGAGTGTTATGGATTTAGTAGTGTAATTGTAATACATTAGTACTGCAATACTCTAAGACTGTAGCACAGTGTTACAGCTAGCTTATCCCATTAATCTTAGTTGTTTAATTATAAAATATTGAACACCCAAATTAATGGTTAATAACTTTATGAGATTGATTTATATGAGACTGATTTATGAATCCTATCACACCTACATCTTTTGGTGCCCCTGTGTTAGGATTGCTATTGTACCTACATCATTAACGTGACGTGCAAATGAGCAATAGAAAACCGATCATGCGAATGTCACCATTCCAAATTTTTTTGTTCGGGCGCCCTGTGCTGCCCCCGGCAAGATGCCGCTCTGGGCGGCTGCCTATGTCACCCACGCCTAAAACCGCCCCTGGTGTTGCCGGCCGAGTATTGGAGAGGGCGTGTGTGTGTGTTTGTGTGCATGCATGCATGTGTGCGTGTGTGTGTGTGTTGTGAGTATTGGAGAGCATGTGTGTGTGAATATTGGAGAGTTTGTGTCTGTGCGCACCTGTGTGTGTGTGTGTGTGTGTGCAGGCCTGGCATCTGGGGTGGAAGTTGTCCCAAGCCCAAGCCAGGGGGGGCCCAGGAGAGTGATCCTCACTTATGAGTTTAACTGGGGTGGGGGCGGGGACCCGCTGAAATAATATTGTCCTGGGCCCAGGCATCATGTGTGTGTGTGTCTGTGTGTGTGTGTGTGTTTTTTTTTTTTTAATATTGGAGAGGGTGTGTGTGCGCGTGTGTGTGCATGTGTGGGTATGTGTGTGCGCTTGTGCGCTGTGTGAGTATTGGAGAGGGTTTGTATGTGTTTGTGTGTGTGTGTGTTGTGTGAGTATTGGAAGTGGGCTGGCTGGCTGGCTTTGCCATCAGCAGGGTGTTGTGACGCGTCTAGTGCAGTTTGCTAAACGAGCCATGTAGGGATGCCTGCAATCTCCCTCCTTCAGCCTCTGCCGCTGCCCCCCCCCTCAGCTGGGGTCCAGAAGCAATGTGTAAGTCTTCACAGCCTCTCCCTCACCAAGACTTCTACTATGCCTCCTCGTGGCAGCCCACGGTACCTGGGCTCTCGCGACCCCAGGCTGAATTAGTAGGAGATCTCGGAGCTGCAGTGGTCCCTAGAGGTACTCCACCAACCACTGCCCCACTGCCACGTGGGTAAACCTTGGGAGGTACGATGGCTAGGGGAGTAAACCCTGAGTTCAAATCTGCAGTTGGGGATAGGCACAGGCAGAGTCCAGCAGACCGGACCACCGGCAGTCCCCTGCAGCTCCAGCCAGATGAAGGTCGTCATGAGCTTCTCGTGCCACTGGAAGACTGTCTGGCGGAGTGAAGCTGGTGGGAGTGAGGACTGCGCACCCACACCCTCACCCTAATCCTTTCCCTGCGCAAGCCCCTTGCTCCACCCCCCCCACCCCATAAGTCCTGTGGTGATGTGGAATGGCAGCAGGCACAGGCCAAGGATGTGGCTGGTAGTGTCTAGCCAAACCATGCACACAGGCGGCAATGGAGTGATGACCACTGAGATCACAGGATGGAGCAGCGTGTCTCCTCGGCAGCTTCCATTGCGTCTGAGCAGCCCCACACTGCTCACCCCTGAAGGGGAAGGACCTGGAAAAGGTGGTCCAAAAATTGTCTGCTCCCCCAACTCCGGACGGTAAGCCACACCCGTCGGAGCATCCCTCTCTGCGGTCGAAGAACAAAAAATGGAAATGTTTACTTGCACATCGCTTCATGGAACGTTCGCACACTCCTGGATATGGCTGAAACAACAGACAGACCCCACCGTAGAACAGCACTCATGGCCCTGGAGCTTGCGAAGTATAACATCGACATCACAGCACTCAGCGAAACCAGGCTACACGGTGAGGACTCCCTGACAGAAGTCGGTGCGGGCTACACTTTCTTCTGGAAAGGGGTTCCTGAAGGCACACGCCGCCTTCACAGAGTTGGCTTCACAGTGAAGACCCAACTACTGCAACGGATCCCAGAATCCCCCACTGTCATCAACGAAAGGCTGATGACATGGCGCATCCCTCTCACAAAGCGACGCTTCGCCATCCTCATCAGTGCTTACGCACCAACCCTAGATACAAGAACCTAACATCAAAGAGGACTTCTACAGAAGTCTCGACTACATCATCCAGAAAACCCCATCCACAGACAAACTCCTACTCATGGGAGACTTGGGCACAGAGCATCTCACATGGCAAAAAGCCCTAGGCCATCATGGAGTGGGGAAAATGAACAGCAACGGGCTCCAGCTCCTCTCCCTCTATACAGAACATCGCCTGGTCATTACCAACACCATCTTCCAAATGAAGAACAGGCTCAAAACCACCTGGCAACACCCCCGTTCAAAAGACTGGCACCTCCTGGATTACATCATTGTCCGTCAAAAGGACAGACAGGATGTTTTCATTACCTGAGCCATGCACGGGGCTGAATGCTGGACTGATCATCAGATGGTCAGATCCAAACTCCTCATGGACATTCCACTCCGTCGCCCAAAGACAGCCCCAAACAGAAAACTCAACCACACAGCACTGAACAACCCCACCACCACAGGCAACCTCCGGCGTCTCCTTGCAAAAAACCATGAACAAGTTCCGGAGGAATCCACTTACTGGTCAGCTCTGCGCACAGCTATCCACAGTGCAGCCTCAGAAGCACTGTCAAGGACACGTCACCAGGACTGGTTTGACAACAACTCTGCCAAAATCCAATCACTCCTGCAAACAAAACACGAAGCCCATAAAGCTCTCCTGTCTAGCCCTGGATCCTCCACCATGAAAGCTACTTTCGCTGCGGCAAGAGCTGTGACCCAACATGCTCTCCTGATCATGGAAGACATCTGGTGGTTGCAGAAGGCACAAGACACCCAAAACCTTGCAGACTGCAATAACACCCAGGGCTTCTATGATGCCATCAAAGCCCTATATGGCCCCAGGAAGCAAATTATTGCCCCTGTCCAATAAGCAGATGGGAACACTCTCCTCAAGGACCGTCATGAGATCCTTGGCCGCTGGGCAGATCACTTCGAGACCCTCCTTAACCACACCAACCCCGTTGATCTCCACATCCTCAACAAACTTCCAGATCTCCCACCAATCGTGCACCTTGACACTCTGCCACAGTTCTCTGAAACCCAACAAGCCATCAGGTGCTTGAAGAACAACAAAAGTGCAGGACCTGATGGCATTCCAGCAGAGGTGCTCAAATATGGGGGTACCTCCTCACACGCCGCCTACACCTCCTGATCACAAACATCTGGAAGTCCGAGATCCTCCCTCAGGACTGGAAGGATGCAAACATTGTGGTCATCTACAAACAGAAGGGGGACAGAGCAGTTTGTGGGAACAGCCGTGGAATCTCTCTCCTCTCCATCGCAGGGAAAGTACTGGCAAAGATCATGCTCAACAGACTAGTGGAGCACATTTCAGAAAGTGCTCTCCCGGTAACACAATGCGGTTTCCGGAAATCCAGATCCTACCGACATGATCTTTGTCTTAAGGCAGCTGCTAGAGAACAGCAGAGAACAGTGCAAAGACCTGTACATAGCCTTCATCGACCTTAGCAAAGCCTTTGACACCATAAACCACAAGATGCTCTGGAAACTGCTCTCCAAACTTGGGGTACCAACCAAGTTTCTCTCCGTCTTCCAGTAACTGCATGATGGGATGCAAGCCAGAGTCCTCACAGGAGGACTCCAATCAGAGTCCTTCAAGGTCAACGTTGGGATGAAGCAAGGCTGTGTCTTGACACCAGTCTTGTTCAATCTCCTCCTCTCAGCCATTACCCAGCTCTTCCACCATGCCCTGGGAGACAGAGATGGACTTCACCTGGAGTACCGCCTTGACGGAAATCTATTCAACATCCGACGACTCCAGGCCCATACAAAGACAAAGATATGCCAAATCTGTGAACTCCAATATGCAGATGACTGCGCTGTCTTGGCACATAGCCCAGAATCCATGCAGCGTGCCCTAAACACAATCTCCAGCCTATACCAGTCCTTCGGTCTCCAGATCAACATTCACAAAACTGAAGTCATGGCACAGCTCACCATCCAACCTCCTTCACCTCCCAGTTTCCAAATCAATGGTGTTCCTCTCAAAATAGTTCACCAGTTCACCTACCTTGGCTCTACACTCTCCTCAGACCACTCCCTTGACAGTGAAATAAACAGTCGCATCAACAAAGCCTCGTCAGCCTTTGGGCGACTCCGCAGAAGGGTTTTTGAAAACAAAAACCTGAAGGTCAGTACCAAGGTTGCCGTCTACAATGCAGTATGTGCCTCCACTCTGCTCTACAGGGCAGAAACATGGACCCCATACCGACGGCGTATCACAAGCTTGGAGGCCTTCCACATCTGATGCCTTCAAAAAATTCTTTGGCTGTCCTGGGAAGATCGAATTCCCTATACTGAGATCCTCTCCATGACCAACTCCATCTGTATGGAAGCAGCAGTAGCTAAAAAGCATCTTCGCTGGATAGGGCATACAATCCGCATGCCTGACCACCGCCTACCCCACCAAGCCCTGTATGGGCAACTCAGCGATGCAAAACGGGCTGCTGGCAGACAAAAGAGGCGCTATAAGGACTATACCGAAGACCTCCTGAAGCACTGCAACATAAACCCCACCCATCTTGAACCTCTAGCACTCAATAGAACGGCCTGGCAGGTCACCTGTACCGAGACAACCAAACAAATACATCACACCATCAAACAGAGAAGGACTGTAAGACGTGCCCAGCGACACCAACGGGCAACCGGCATTACCCCAACATCTGGGCTCCCTTGCCCCACCTGTGGGCGAGTGTGTGGCTCACGCATCGGCCTCCACAGCCACATGAAATGGCACCAGCGTCAACTGCGCTGAACCCCCCCCCAATCCCCCGGAGCAAGCGTCATCATCTGACACGATGGACAGCTAAACTGAGTATTGGAAAGGATGTGTGTGTGAGTATTGGAGAGGGGGTGTGTGTATGTGTGTGCATTGTGTTGTTTGAGTATTGGAGAGGGTGTGTTTCTAAGTGTGTGGATGTTTGTGTGTTGTGTGAGTTTTGGAGAGGTTTTGTGTGTGTGTTGTCGGAGTACTGTAGATGGTTTGTGTTTTTTGTGTGTGTGTGTGTGTGTGTGTGTGTGTGTGTGTCCGTGTGTATTGCAGACGGTGTGTGTGTGTGTGTGTGTGTCCGTGTGTGTTTTTTGTGAATATTGGAGAGGGTATGTGTGCATGTGTGTGTGTTTGTGTGTATGTGTTGTGTGAGTATTGGAGAGGGTGTGTGTGTGTGTGTGTTGTGTGAGTATTGGAGGGTTTGTTCAATCTGTGTGTGAGTATTTTGAATGTGTATGTGCATATCTGTGTGTTGTGTTAGCATTTTAGAGGGTGTGAACATGTGTTAATGCATGCGTACGTGTGTGTGTGTGTGTGTGTGTGTGTGTGTGTGAGTATTGGAGGGGGTGTATCTTGTGCGTGTTACTGTCACTAAAATTTATGCGCCGAAACCCAATGCATCATCCTTTTAATCTCTCTGCCTTTATTCCAGTCTGTTGCAGACTTCCTCTCCCTCTCCTCCCCTTTGGGTCTCTTTCTCTCTTTTATTTCAAAGTCTCCAATGGTATCTTTCAGAGTCAGACACCCTGTACCAGAGCTGACTCCACTGATGACTTTACAAACCTGAGGAATTAAGGATGACTTTAAAATGAATAATTTAAGATGTAAGACACAGTCAATGTGTATATCCATGACATCAAGCACTGTCCCCTTGGGTTCTATGCCACAGCTAATATATATATATGTGTATGTGTGTGTATATATATATATATATATATACACACACACACACACACACACACACACATATATATATATATATATATATATATATATATATATATATATAACGTGTTTCTGTTCCTCATGCCCACAGCTAACATTTTTTTGGAATTTGTATGCAGATCTTTTTGCTGGTGTTAGGTTAATTTTGTTAGAAATACACCAAATGGTTATCTTACATCAGAGATAAAAGAGGCAATCTGTAGTATAGACTAGACCTATTTTTAACACAAAGTGAGCAATAGAGCTCTCTGGTATGATAGACACCATGAGAACCCTATTTACAGGGGTTACTACAGGAAAGATCTGGAAAAACAACAAACGTTTCTCCGTTGTACACTGTGGTTCCTCTCTCTCTCTCTCTCTCTCTCACACCCCCCCCCCCCTTTATTCCTCCACTCCTCCTTTCTCTCTCGATGCTCTCTCTCTACCTCCACTCCTCCTCCTGTCTTTGTCCTTTACCAGTCAGAAGCAATAAAAATAACTCTGTAGGACATACTTACTGTCAGACTCCCTCACCCTATCTCCTCACTGCTCACAGGGACAGACATTGGTCTTCATCAGCTAATTTGCCAAGGTCATTGTGCCTTTACTTGCTAACTGAAATCTGTTCAAGACACCTAACAATCAGGGGGATTAATGAGGCCCAGAACACTGTGAATTCTCACTGTTTGTTCTAAGGGCTGATTGTGAGATCTGGTTTGTGCAATTCTTTGATTTAATTTAAATTTTATTAAAATTGAATTTAAGATTTGGAATGTGAGGGCTTTGTGTAAATTCTGATCATCGGAGTGGATATTTTATTAAAAATAGTGAATTAGACATACTTCAATTCCTAAATGACTGGCAAGAGCAGGGCTATGCTTGCCTGTGTCTACCAAGAGTGTTTCACAGAGAGATTTTTTTTTAAAAGCTTATAAAATAAATACTGAATTACATTGCTAAAATACATGGAAGATATCTTGATAGAGGAATATCTACCTGGCAAGCATATACTTAGCCAAACAAAGTCAGTGTGCAGGTTTGCAGGTTGCAGTTATTATTTTGTAATTTGTCAAAATCCCAACAGTTTTTATATTTTCATTTCAAATGAGGTGTTGGCATTAAAATGGTTTTTTTGTGAATATTTGCTGTTTAATGACAATTTGATACTTGTGATGTCATCATATTTGTATTGTTTTCTTGTTGTCAGTGTTGAACTATTGAACTGCACTGAGCTTTCACAGCAAGTTAAACTCCCGCAACACTCAAACCTTCAGTGAACAAATGGGTTTGTAGTGTCTTGTACAAGGCAGATTTGAATGCAAATGTTGCCACTCAAAGGGCTCACAACAAACGGATGAAATTAGATGGACTTCAGTCCTCTTCTACAGCCATAAACAGGAAATGCAACTAAAACAGCAAAGATCCTGAGAGCTCCCTCCTGAAGAGAAAACAATAACAGTTCTAGTGCAGGTGTCATCACAGCAACAGCACTGTGAGTCTTCAGTCCGTTCTCTGAATTACTGAGGAGAGGACAAGAGGGTTATGCTGAATGTTGTTTTCTAGGTGATGAGATAGGGAATGTAATGCACATTGATCATGTCAGAAAGCTCATCTGCTGCAGTTGTATATCACTGCATGTTTTCTTGCCATGTCAGTGAAGACAGTAAACATGTCAGTAAATCAGACACAGCTGATCTGAGCCCACGGTGTTTTTGTATCATGCAAGTAGACTTCCATGGTTAGTTTTATTGTTCATGTTGTGTTGTGTTGTGTTGTGTTTTACATAGTATTTGTGTTGTGTAGTGCTATGTTATATTGTTAGTTTTTATAGTGTGTGTTCTTGTTTTGTTTAAATGTGTAAAATGTTGTAGTAGCCATGCTGGTTAAGTGCGCCTTTAATTCTAAATAAATGACAGTCACTGCCAAGCACCACCATACAGCCACACCTCCTCCCCCCACACAGTCACGCCTCCTGCATCACACCTCCTCCCCCTACACAGTCACGCCTCCTGCATCACACCTCTTCCCCCCCACACAGTCACGCATCCTCAATCACACCTCCTACCCCTACATCACACCTCCTCAAACACATCACCACACTTCCTCCCCCTACACAGTCATGCTTCCTCCCCATGCTTCATGGTGGGAATCATGCATGCAGACATAGTCCGTTCACCTTCTCTGTGTCTCACAAAGACACGGCAGTTGGAACCAAAAGTCTCAAATTTGGACTCATTAGACCAAAGAAGAAATTTCCACTGATCTGATGTCCTCTGCCTGTGTTTCTTGGCTGAAGCAAGTCTCTTCTTCTAATTTGTCTCATTCAGTAGTAGTTTCTTTGCAGCAGTTCAACCATGAAGGCCTGGCTCACACAGTCTCCTCTGAGGAAGTGATATATAGATATGTCTACTGCTTGACCTCTGTGAAGCATTTTTTTAGACTCTATTATGAGGTCCAGTTGACTGGTTATTTCTGAGGCTGGTGACTCTAATAAACCGTAGCAAAGGAAACTCTTCAGTCCTCATGAGATCTGGTTTCATCATAGCACTTCATGGTTATTGCAAATGCACCTGGAGAAACTTTCAAAGAAATTTTCCAGATTGATTGACCTTCACTCCTGTCATTTCTGTTTGCTAAGCTGAGCTGTTCCCGCCATATTATGGACTACTAAAACCAGAAATAATTGCTTTCTATCAAACATGTGACTGCCTATTGCATTTAATGCTGTAATGAATTAAACTTTACATATTTCTCCCTTGAACAAGGATGTAGACTGGGAAGCTGTCATCCACCATGAGGAGGCCTTAGTACAAACACAAATATATTTTCAATAGTACACAAGGACTTTTTTGGTTTTAAATGGGAAAAGCGGAGACTCGCTCCAGCACCTGCCTGTGGAATCCACCTGTCACTGAACGAGCAAGATTAATAGAGTGTTTTACATAATGATCAGATGATAACATTTTAAGGTGAAATAAGGGAACTGGCTTTAATTAATATGAATGATGATAACAGAGCAGCTGTTTTTGTCATAGCAGGTCTGGCACTGACCAAATCAAACCAGACAGCTGTGAGCTAATCGTGCACTGTCCTCTAGTGTTTGACAGTGGACTTGCACAACATCTCTGGTGTTAAAATGATGTCAGTAAACTATATGTGACAACAGAAAATAGATAAGAAGCTCAAGTTCTGCCCACTGGGCTGGCACCTACTGCATGCCTGGCTGGCCTAGAAGGAGTCTCCTCTCTCTGTGGTCCTTCTCAAGATTTCTCCTATTTTTCCCTAGCGTCTGGGTTTTTTGAGGAGTTTTTTCTTGCCCGCTATGAGGATCAAGTCAGGGGGTGCCACCCTGCTCTGTTTGTTGTAATCCTGTGGGCATGTAAAGCCCTTTGAGACTGTAAACAGTGATATTGGGCTTTAAATAAACTTAAACTTGAAACTTCTGATGATGTTCACTTTAAGTAAAGACTATTTATAATGAATCACATTTGTTGTGAAAAGTCCATTGAAACTGAAAATCAAGAGGTCAAAGTTAAAGTCAAAGTTAAAACAGAAGTTAAAAAGTTCTGATCAAACAGTGACATCAGGATTATGAGGTTTTCAGAGATAGACATTTGTGGTTAGTTCTGTACATGGACATGATGGCAGTTAGTGTGCTTTGGGAGCCGGTTTGCACACTGTGACCATGACTGGGGACACAATCTTTAATTTGTGGCTGCAATTTAATATATTGTGGGAATATTCTTATTTTTCCAGGCCACATCAAAGTGTCTTATCCAGTGCAATGTGAGTGGACATACTGATAATTTACGCAAAGACTTTCCATGGCATTCCTTTTACAAAGGGCAGACGTTGTTTTTTTTTTCCCAGTTCGTCTTCATCCAAACAGTTTCCCTCTGTGATCCCAGTCACACCCAGCTTCCCACAGGTCACAGCACTCTGTTGGGGCTTATTTTCAAATGAATGACTTGTTCATTGTGTATTATCCCTTATGTGCATGACATCCACCAGTTCCTCCAGTCTGCAGAGCCGAACTAAGACCCTGTAGAAGATGCACAGCCTAAAATGTATCTATACCTTAACACCAGTGATTTGAATGTGTCTTTATATATCATTCATATCTAAGTCAGCAGTTACATGCACTTAAACAATCCGATTTCAATCCGATTATGATCTTTACTTTGATTAAAAAATGTCATGTACATTGGGGGGGGGGGGGCGGCACGGTGGCGCAGTGGGTAGCGCTGTTGCCTCACAGCAAGAAGGTTTCGGGTTCAGTTCCTGGCCGGGTCCTTTCTGTGTGGAGTTTGCATGTTCTCCCCGTGTCTGTGTGGGTTTCCTCCGGGAGCTCCGGTTTCCTCCCACAGTCCAAAGACATGCAGGTTAGGTGAATTGGAGACACTAAAAAATTGCCCTTAGGTATGAATGTGTGTGTGAGTGTGTTTGTCTGTGTGTCTGCCCTGCGATGGACTGGCGACCTGTCCAGGGTGTTTCCCCGCCTTTCGCCCTATGTGCGCTGGGATAGGCTCCAGCACCCCCGCGACCCTAACCAGGATAAGCGGTATAGATAATGAATGAATGAATGAATGTACATTGGGTTATCTGACTGAAATCCAATTTCATGAAATCCAAAAGAATAACCCAGAGTATTCGGCATGTAACTGATACTCTTATTTCAGCTGGAGTTTATTTGCATATGTCTAGTCTTTGATACTGCGCGAATACTTACAATTTAAATAGTTCACCATTACCAAATCTAGGGTACACTGCTAACTAGCTAGCATGGAGAGACACAACAATCATTTGGACAGAGGAGGAGACTACATTTATGATTAGAGTTTTACAAGAATTAAACATCTTGATGGCAGGAGCACCAGAACATGTGAGCTGTTCGGAAAGGTCTCCAGTAAACTTTCTGATGCCGGTTTCATCAGGACTCTGGAACAGATCTGAATCTGTTGGAAAGCCCCAAGCAACAGTTACTATTTTGGTTTTTCGAGTGTGTAGACCTAGCTATAGTCCTTAGTATTACAGACCTCGCAGAGCGTGTGAGCAAAATACAACAATTAGGCAACTGACGCCTATCATTCCTTGAATGAAGATGTTTCATCATGTGAATCGGATTGTACTACTTCTCTTCCCATGTAAACTGGATTATAACTTTATCTGATAATAATCCAATAGGTGCTTTAATCACATTGTACTGCACGTGACTGCACTGACTCTAAAAAAAACTCTCCTCTGACTGCCCTGGTTCTCTACATTTCCTCTGTTCTTTTAGCAAAACATAATCATTTTCCATCTTCACCCATTTCTTTCCTAGTAGACACAGTAGATGCATCTCCAGAGATTCATGTGAAATTATAAAAAGTCCATATCAAAAACCCAAGTTCAGTGAACTAGAGGACCTAACATACATGGCAGACATGTTCCACATGATCGTAAAATGCATGTGAAAGATTTGTTACAACAAAATTTTATCATATTGTTCAACTTTATTGGTTTCATCTGAGGCTGTTAAAGATTGGATTGAGTCTTTAAGGAACATGCATGAACAGAGAATAAAAGGTTGAGTGGTACCTGTGATAAGTCAAACAAACTTAAGCCCAGTAGCACCGAGATTCAACAAAGAGCCTGCCGCTGCCTACCACCCAGACTCTCCAACCTCCAACTTAGCCTGCTGTTGGCATTAGAAGTATAAACTGCTGTTCACTCCCCCCCCCCCCCCCCCTCCCTGACCCCCACTTTCTCTCTCTCTCTCTCTCTCTCTCTTTCTCTCTCCCCCTTTGTTACTCTCTCTTTGTTCTGACTTTCAGTTTGGGTGTGTGGGTGCGTGTCAGAGCAGGGGATGAAGCTGTTTCAGGTGCAAGCTTGACCAGTGAGGACAGGGTCTTGAATCTGGGGACAGAAGAGACAGAAGAAGGATAAAAAAAAAGGATGTGTGTAAATGCCAGTGTTTACCAGCAACATGTTTCTAATACAAATTTCCTCTTTTCTTTGCCTTTCAGTTTGTGCGGAAACTCGTCAGTAGTAAATTCAGTTTTATACTCCTTATTTCAAAGGGAAGTTGAGCTATATTCAGTTCAGCTTACTCTGTTAGCACAGCAGAATAACTCAAGATTCCAACTAAAGTAAAAGTAAATCAACTGACAACATTGGAATTAAGTAATGTCTCACACAAGACAGTGACGATGAATATTAACAATACTTACAAGTTTTTGATTTTTTTCAAGATGGTTTTAACTGCTTTGTAAATCGTGGCAATCCGTTCCTATGATCAAAATTGAGGATTAGTTTTGTAATAGTAAAATAAAGGTGCAGGGAAGCCAAGTGTTTGGCTTCCCTCTTTATATATGTTTATATTGTCTGCTGTCAATGAAATATGTACTAAATGATCATGAAAATTCATAGTTTGGTTTTTTTTTTTTTTCCTTTTGAAAATTTATTTTCTGGGTATCGCAGCTTTTGCTGACTTCCTGTGATGAGCAGAGGGACAACAATCCACTAAGACTCTTACCTGCTGTAGTTTGTAGGACAGTGGTAGAGAGAAGACACAGATCACACCTGGCAAGAAGAAACCCAAAAGCTTATCTTAAAGAATTGTTTGTGTCTGCCTTTTGCCATTTTATACAGTTAGTCCTCTTTGCAACCTACTTGCCAATTAACCAGCCAAAGAATTGCTTGGAAGAGATGTTAACATGAACTGGAAAACTCCTTAAATCACTGGTGTTGGTTATGTTTTATTAAATGTTTTATTATCGTGCATATGAAAAGAGATGGCGCAATGGCACGTTCACATGCATTGCTTGTACATAGTACATAGTACATGAAAGAACATAGACAGAGGAGTTTTGGGACTGCGGGTTTGTCATTGTCAGGCAAGGGGGGGGGGGGGTGTGTATACATACAGAATGGTGTGTTAAATGAGCTGATTCTTACCGATGATCATAAGAGTGAGACCATTGGTCTGGACTCCCACATAGGTCAGTAAGTATAGGAGCACAAGGAACTGAAAAATGAGTAAACTGTGAATCAGATGGGCATGCATGCCATGGTGCATGCCGTACACCATCAGTGTGAAAGCTGATGGTGTAAAACATTCACTCTGTACCTTGACTGAGTCTACAATACTGTCAACGAGGAACAGACGCTTCAGCTCAGAGACAGCAAAAGCTACGAGCAGTACGATGTGCTCCACAGCACGGACTGTGTCCTCATCTGTCAAAGAGCTGTCTTCATCTAAATAAGGCCTTTTCACAGAGAGAACAGAGAGAGAAGGGGGGACAATTCACTGTTAGCTCCCCTATACTGACGAACTTAGAATGTCACACACAGCAATCAAACCTCACAGGAAATATGTCAAAGCAGTTTTCGAATGATTGATTCAATGAATGAATGAATGAATAATAGGGCAGAATGGAAGCAGAGAGAGAGAGAGAGAGAGAGAGAGAGAGAGAGAGAATGCATCTGCAGCAGCTTTGGGTGCATAACACAGGTTTAGGGGAGCATGCCACACTGAACTTACTGAAAAGGGTGGACTCTGTTGTTGAGGCGCACAAGTTCCAGTACTTTGTACAGAAGTCGGACAGGCAGCGTGAAAGCCAGTATTCCTAGGCCCAAATTAGACAGCACGGAGATGGCACTGAGCTGGAATAGACAAGCAAAGCCCACCACCAGCCCAGTAAACACCAGACCCGTGGTCCGCACGTCTCGCCAGTAGATCAGATCCAGCACTGGACACCACAAGAGGAATGACGGGAGAGAGGCTGTCATGAATGTTATGTAATATATTAGATAATCAGAGATATATTTGATTTATGTACTGATAAAATATTTATGGCTGAGAGGTATTTACAAGATATTCTGCACAATTTCAAAATCAGTCAGTGTTTAGACAGCTGTGTTACTGCCCACAGACTTCAGTGGAGAGAACAACATGTTGATGATGTTTTGGCTCATCAATTCAGTGTGTCAGCAGGTGTTTTGCTGATACTTGAGGAAACATCTGAGCAACATTGTGTGCAACACGAGCATTGTTGCTCCTTCTAGGAGAACATGATTTTCTCTGTCATTCTTATTTTGTTGCTTGCAGCACCTTGAGTGTTTGATCATGTGTTGAGGATTTGAGGGCTTGGTTGCCATTTAAGACAGTTTTTGCCTGGCAAAGTAGTTTGGCACCTTCTCAGGAATGATTCTGTGTCCAGTCAGACAAGACCATGCAGATGTCTCACTGTCACAAACAGCATGTGATATATCTGCAGCCAAATGAGGCTGCCTTATAATAAATATAGTGCCCCACTGTAGACTAAGGCACAGCTATGTGATAAGTCCTCATGGAAGAATCCCAAAAGGAAAAAAATTATCTCCAAAAATGCAGATATATCGGTAAGGAAGATTGTGAGCCAGTAGACTCACTTAGCACATTCTCTTTAGCAAAACATTCATTCTATTCCACCTTATATGTGTTTAGAAATTTGCACTTAAAGTTATCATGTAGTAGTATGTCTTTCACCAACTAATATACTAAGCTTCTAATATACTAAACACCCTATATGCTAAACTAATATGGTGAATACTAATATACTGAACACCCAGCATATACTAAAATACTAAACACATCTAATATACCAAACATCTAATATACCAAACAACTAATATTACCAAACATCTAATATACCAAACAACTAATATTACCACACATCTAATATACCAAACAACTAATATACCAAACATCTAATATACCAAACAACTAATGTACCAAACAATTAGTATACCAAACAACTAATACACCAAACATCTAATATACCAAACAATTAATATACCAAACATTTAATATACCAAATAACTAATATTACTAAACATCTAATGTATCAAATTACTAATTTACCTAACATCTAATATACCAAACATCTAATATACCAAACAATTAATATACCAAATGAAAACTTCAAGTCGTCCTGTGTGTATTGTCACATGTAATATAAGTATCGTCTTAAGATCATCACCGGAAGGCTACATGTGTATTCATCCCGTGACTATATTAAAGGTTTGTATAAAACAAAATTTGCATAAAGCATTTATTTCATTCACAAATAAGCTTCATTATAAACAGACACAGCATCCCAAAGCAGGACAGTGACACCCAATAGTCCAGTTTTATATTCAAGAAGCATAATAGCAGATCTGTTTCGAGGGAGACAGAGGTGCAAAGCCAGAAAGAAATCCTTAATAGAATCTTCCAAACACAACACAGCACGAGACATCTTTCCTTATGGAGCCAGGCAAGGCCTGACCAAATCTCTGAGGAGACAGGTCCAATACAGAGCGAAAGAGAGAGAGAGAGAGACGGTGTCACCACAACAGCTCAAGATAAATTCCTTTTTTCTCTCCACAAAAAGTTCTGTCAAGTCCAGTGTAAGTATATGTTCAGTCTTGACAGTTAATCCATTCCTTCTGCTTGATATGGCCTCAGCAAGAAGCACAAACAGTCCCAGTCTCAGTAAAACCAGTCTTGGCACGATGAGTTGGACTTTCCAGGCTTTTTCTCACCCCATGTCACTGCACCTTTTTTCTAACCAGGCTACATGTGTGTTAATGTTGATAAAATGAGAGAAGTGTTGAGTGAGATGTAGATGGCTCACCTTTACTGGCCATTGTAGTTCCGTACACTGTGACAGACCACCTCTCCTCTCCACCCTGCTCTCCTCACCACCCCCTGGCTTTTTTTGGCTTCCTCAGCCGTGTCAGCAGTAAAAGACCACCCTGACCTAATTATATCTTCACTTAGACAACCAGTGTAGTTTTTACACTGACGCATTCCCTTCTGCTCTTACACACTTGCTCTCCACCCTCCCCCCCACCCATCCACATCTTAAGGAGCATGAGACATCAGCATTTCTCTGCGAGCAAACATATACACACAAAACACACGCGCGCACACACACACAGACAGATAACATGCACACACAGTCACACATGCACAAACACACACACACACACACACACACACATGCCCTCTAAAATTCCTCTCACACACATCTGAGCTAATAGCTACAGAATTCACTGATCTGTTATCCACTCAATGCCACAGGATCTTTTGCCATATTCAAACACTGACTACACTGACTAGGACTGAAACATTCCAGTACCATTGCTCTGCCAAGACTACAGTAGTGTATTAAACTGTCATTCAGTTCATTCATGTACACTCTACTTCAATTTTTGGAGATTACTGGATACCAAATTGAATAAAATTTATTGATTTTTCCTCTGTCCCTGACAGTTGTATCACTTCACAAGTTTGTGGGATGTCTGTTCTAAATAGAAACATTGAACATTTTTGTCAGTAACAAAGTCCAACACACAGCCTTCTTGTATCCAATAAAGCAATTCTCAATAAATGTGGCTATTTTTATAAATTGCAGATGTGCCTGAATGAATTCAGATTAAAGATTCATCTTCAAGTGTGTCATCCATAAATTCTGCTGGGGACAAAAAAGTATTTTTAAACATGAATCACTGTATGTAGATCAGCTGACTCTCAAAAGGGATTCCACCTTGCCATTGGCTGCTATTGCCAAATTCTGGGTCTCTGAACTCTGGGCTTTTATGTAATTCTCACATGCCTGTAATCTTGTAGAGTGGATGCCTAGTAATCCAAACTCATCACACGGTCAGATTAACAAGGAGACTGTCTATAAGCAGGGATACAGTAACATAGGGGGAGAGAGAGAGAGAGAGAGAGAGAGAGAGAGAGAGGGAGAGGGAGCAGGAGAGTGTGAAAGAAGGGGATTGTGAGTGACGTGCATGGGGGACGATACTGCTCAGTAATTGGTGCACAAAAATAGCTCAGCCAATCAGAGAGGGAGCAGGAAAATAAGAAGGCTGAGAGGGGGCTGCAGACAGAAGGAATTAAACTGAATAATAGGAGGAGGGAAGGAGTCTACAGTGAACTAAACAAACAAGAGCAAAGAATAGACAGACTGATCAAATAATTTGAAACAACTGTGATATGGATCAACCAACAGAAGGAAAAATCAACCAAGCTGTGTCAGTAAATCAGTCGACAGTGCAGACCACAATGACATCAGCCTCACAAGACAGGGTGCTGTGATGGCCTGGATGAGCAGGGGATGCTCAGACACAGCCACGCCAAGGAAAGAATCACAGCGCCAGAGACAGAGTCACAGAGAGCAAATCTGCACATAAAGACAGAGAAATCAAGAAAACAAAAGGACAACCATGAGGACAGCAAAGAAAGGAAGCATGGAGATGCCTGCCTTTGTTCGTCAGCTCGTAAAAGAGACAGAGAAACGGGTTTCCTCCTTCTTTAAAGGGGGTCGTGGGGGAGGTGGAGGGGGAGAATTGGCAGAGGCAGAGCAGGCAGGCAGAGCAGAGGAGGATGGGATCATTCCCAGTCCTTACCTGGAGCGACCTGTCCTAGACAAGCAGCTGGAGGAGGGTTGTGCCTCATGGGGTCTGACTTATGCCTTGGGCAGCATGCAGGGCTGGCGGGCCCACATGGAAGATTTTCACAACTGTTTCCCACAGCTGGGTGGGGAACTGAGCGACTGGGCTTTCTTTGCAGTGTATGATGGTCATGCAGGAAGCATGGTTGCTCAGCATTGCTCCCAAAACCTTTTGGAACATATCATGGGCACAGGTAAGCAATTCTCACTCTGGGCCTTTGAACACGACTGCATGTGGCCTTTGAACATGACTGCATGTGGCCTTTGAACATGACTGCGTGTGGCCTTTTTGAGTGATGCATAGACAGAGCCTGTATGATATACTTGACTCACTAAGGAAATGTCTCACTTCAAAAATAGATCTGAAGGCCATTAATCAAATTTTAAAAGATTCCATTCAAGGTTTGAGTTTAATAATTACTATGTTAATGTGCTTTACAATTTACAATTTACAATTTGGCATTTCACAGGCACTTTTAAACCAAAGCAACTTACAATTAGTGCATCAATCAGGCTTAACTTCCTCACAAGCAAAAGATCACAGTAGGAACGCAAATTAATTATTTCAGTACCACACTCCTGTGTATCCCGCAGCATAGAGACAAGGTTAGTACAGAGTTTTTTTTAATATATGCATAATAAATATATAAACATAAAAGAGAGGTTACACACTGGGGGACAGGTGGATTCTGAAAAGGTGGGTTTTCAGTCTGCTGCAGAAGATGGCGAGAGATTCCGCAATTCTGACTGAGGAAGGTCATTCTACCACCGTGGAATGAGGGCAGAAAAAATACATGGCTGAGTGGAACGGCTGCCAGGTTCCCAAAGTGAGGGGACCACCAACTGCCTAGAGGAGGTTGAGTGGAGAGATCTGGTTGGAGTGTATGGAGTGAGCAGAGACTAAAGGTAGGACAGGGCAGAGCCTTTTGTGGCCTGGTAAGCCAGCACTAGTGTCTTAAACTGGATGTGGGCTGCTACCAGAAGCCAGTGCAGTGCAGTGAGTAGTGGAGTGACATGAGAGTGTTTTGGAAGGTTGAATACCAGGCGTGCAGCAGCATTCTGAACCAGCTGAAGCAACCTGATAGCACAGGCCAGTAAGCCAGCCAGTAAGGTATTGCAGTAGTCAAAGCAGGAGATGACAAGTGCTTGAACTAGGAGCTGGGTTGCTTGTTGGGTAAGGAAAGGGCGGATCTTCCTGATGTTATAGAGGGAGAGTCTGCAGGACTGGATGTCCACTGCGATCTGGCTTGAGAAGTTGAGAAGCTGGTTGTCCAGTGTCACGTTAAGGTTTTTGGCTGACCTGGAAGGGGACACCATTGAACCCTCAATGGTGATCAAAGTGGCGGTCTTTCGGGAGCTCTTTGCTGGGAAAAAGAGAAGCTCAGTCCACTCCAGAGTGAGTTTGAGATGGTTAGAGGACATCCAGGCCAGGAGTCTTTACTCCAGATTCTGTTATTGCCCCCAAACCAACAAAAACTTTTTAAATTCAAAGCTCAGATTTTGGCATGACCCACACCACTTCTAAAACTAAACTTTCAAAATGTCACTTCTTTAACTGAATATAAAGAAGTTATATTCACTTCAACAGAGATGAAGTTCAACCTTTACCTTTCTGCTGTCTGATGTTCAATTAGCAGCCAAAAGAGACACAAGATGCATACTGACAATGATTAACACAACTGTCTGAAGATTTATAGCACAAACACTCAATCACATGATTTCCATTTAGTCACCAGATTTCCTACTGTTCAATATTCTCATTTTGAGCAGTATTTTTGTAGGTTATGATTTCCTGCCCTTTATGATGGTTAAATGCATTACCAAATAATGATTATTAATTGGAATTATTAGACAGTAGTTGTAATTTCAGTCATTTCAGTTTAATTTTTTTTGTGTAATGAACATTTTGCCCTCCCAGGGAAGATTCATGCAGACGACGAGGTGGAGCAAGTCTGTGAGGGCATCAGGGAAGGTTTTCTCCTCATGGACAAACATTTGCATACCATGGCCTGCCGTGAAGGCTGGGAGAGAGGCGGCACCACAGTGGTCGCCATGGTAATCACACCACGCCACATTTACTTTGTGAACTGTGGGGACTCGCGAGCTGTTCTGAGTCGTGGTGGACGTGTGGGTTTCTCCACTGAAGATCACAAACCGTTCAGCCCTGGGGAGCGAGAGCGCATTGAGAGTGCCGGCGGCTCGGTCATGCTGCAGCGTGTAAACGGCTCTCTGGCCGTCTCCCGCGCTCTTGGTGACTTCAGCTACAAGGCTGTGCAATGGCGACCAGCCACAGAGCAAATGGTTTCACCTGAGCCTGAGGTCACAGCTGTAGAGCGCTCACCTGCAGATGAGTTCTTAGTGTTAGCCTGCGATGGAGTTTGGGACATGGTTAGCAACGAGGAGCTGTGTGCATTTGTACGCAGCCGCTTGCGCATTTGTACCAGCTTAGGGGAAGTGTGTTCTCAAGTCATCGACCTTTGCCTCTACAAGGTCAGTGCACATTTGAGCTGCATTCTCTCTCACACTGTCTTTCTCTTTCTCTCTCTTTCTCACATGAGGTCAAGGGCTCACTAATAAAACCTCATTTCCATATGATATGACATTCAAAATTTAAATCTTTCAAACACTGAGCAGACAGATGCAATACTAACACTGTTTCACAAGCCTGTGGCCTCCAAAACAACTCTATTAAGGAATCCAGAGGAGTCCACAAACAAACACAAGCATTAGCTATCCCAGCTACAAAAGAGGTTCTGGCCAATCCAGTCAGCTTTGGGCAGTGATGTGCAGAGACCTAAAAATACCACCATCCTTTATTTACAGACCATGATCTTGATAATACTTCCTCAACTTCTGGCATCATATACCGTTAAAATATGAGGACATTTCAAACTTTCTTTCTTCTAAACTGTGTCAAAATGTGTCAGCAACTCCAATTAATGTTCACAGGGGTGATAGCCTGTGGAAACAGGCCTTATAAAGGTGGCACAGGAGAACATACTACTGTTATCACAGGGCACCCCTTTAGTACACAGTGTTCGCACAGACGCCGTACCCCACTAAGGTTTACATCAGTGAATCACCACTCTGTTTCCTGAGGCAGTCAAACTAATCTAATCCCTCTTCATGGAGACTGTTCGTGGTCAGTGTACACTGTCTGTTTAACATGCCTTTGAGCTGTCTGACTTGCACTGTTAAAGTGGTCTGTGAACAGTAACTGTCTGTGGGCTGTTTTTGTAAGTTGTCTATGGCATGTCTGTGTGCTGATTGTTAGCTCTCCGTGGGCCTGTCTTCGGCCTGTCTGTGGCCAGTGTGTGAGCTGTCTGTGGGCTGTCTTTAAGCAGTCTGTGAACTGTCTGTGGGCTTTGTGAGCAATGCCAAGTATCACTGACCAGGTGGCTGGAAAGTGCCAGGTACCAGAGAAAAGAGCAGTTGAAACACAAATGCATAAACTTTACAATGTAATGGCCTGGAAGCCCTATGTCAAGTTGTAGCTGAAAGTCCGCGGAGGGACCCTGTGATGCCTGGGCCAACCAGCCCTCCTATAGCTTATGAGTCCATGTGGAAATGAGTAGCTCTGCCCCCTGGCCTGTCTGTGTGAACTGTCTGCAGGAGCTGTCTGCGTGAATTGTCTGTTTCCTTTGTGTAGGCCACTATACACATATCTAACCGCTGGTAACAAGTGATTACCTCTTGAAGGACACTTTCAACAAATAATATTGGCTGAAATTTATCTTGGCTAAAAAACATGAAGTAATTACATGTTGTGTTATGTGTTCTCAAAGGTCCATTTAAAGCTGCCGAGAGTGTCTTTCAAAAATTAATCTGTAGAATATTTGTACAAGAAGGAAAGAATTACAGGTAAGATTTAGAAAAACTTACATTTAAGGCATGGAATAACAGACTGACTGAACACATTCTTATACACTGTACATACGCTGTACAGGCTTGATATATACCCTTGCGTTCCAGCCCCAGATCCTCATTTTGTTTTTGTTCCATTATCAAACTTTGGAAAAGAGAATAAAGGATTCATCTTTTAACCACAGCGATGTAAAAAAGCACACCTCAGTCTTGTCACATGCATCTGTTATAATAAAGGTCTGGGCGTGTGCTGTCCAGGGATGCTTTATGTAATGACATGTTTTTGTTTTTCAATTGTTTGTTTGTTTCCTTTACACATGAAGGACCCCTCCACTCTGAAAACAATTTAGGGGCACTAAATTGTATTGTAAATCCCAGTTCTTAACTGTATGCTAACAGCCTCTTTTTGTGTTTCTCCTTACAGGGAAGCCTTGACAACATAAGCGTCATCTTGGTGTGCTTCCCTGGTGCCCCCCAGCTGTCACCTGAAGCACTACACCAGGAGGCAGCGCTGGAGGACCTACTGCAGTCCAAGGTTGCAGGTGGGCAGTAAGCATGTTCATAAGGGTGATTCTTCAACTATGGTAATTTTTGTGTCCCTGGAAGAAAGAAGAAAAACAAACAAAAAAAAAACATTTCTACATTTTTATTTTTGTCACACTTACTTACACGACAAGGAACTTATAAAAACAATAATAGCTCAGTCACTAGTTTTACTACATAATAAGAGGCATTTTATGTATGGTTCTATATTGCCTTTGTCCCTAAGCTGGACTTTGGACCTTCAACCTACTTTATTTTGAATTTAATATTGAGATAATGTTGAGTTCAAATACAAATTAGACATTAATGTCTGTTTTAATGAAATATATTATGTATTGTAATATTTCTTCACATTTTCTTGTATTTTTTCATAAAAAGCTGTCTGACCTGCCTGTTAAAGTGGTCTGTGAACAGTAACTGTCTGTGGGCTGTTTTTGTAAATTGTCTACGGCATGTCTGTGGGCTGATTGTGAGCTGTCTGTGGGCCTGTCTGTGGCCAGTGCGTGAGCTGTCTGTGGGCTGTCTTTAAGCAGTCTGTGAACTGTCTTTGGGCTTTGTGAGCAATGCCAAGTATCACTGACCAGGTGGCTGAAAAGTGCCAGGTACCAGAGAAAAGAGCTGTTGAAACACAAATGCATAAACTTCAGCCTACTTTATTTTGAATTTAATATTGAGATAATGTTGAGTTCAAATAAAAATTAGACATTAATATCTACTTTAATAAAATATATTATGTATTGTAATATTTCTTCACATTTTCTTGTATTTTTTTATAAAAAGAACCCCTGTCCCCTGGGTTCACTGTCATTTCCACCACACTGTACAAAACAGAATTACAGGATCATGTTTTAGGGTTTGTATACTTGGTAACCATAGCAGCAGCTACTCAACAGGGGAACACATGGCTGGAGAAAAGAGTGACCTCCATAGGGAGTAATAAAAAGAGGAAAAATCAAGGTAAATGTGATTTAAATTAGAGTATGTTCGTTGGGTGTCATTTCCAAACAGCTCATATTTCATATCAATGTAAAAGCGACTGGACCAGTTTCATTTAATACTGTATGTTTTGTGTATATTTAATGCTAACTCTAAAACTGACATTAAGCATGCTAACATACCATGATTTTAAAAGAAATATGACAAAATGTCATTTCCACAACAGGAAATGATGATTCCTCTTAATATTAAAGTGAAATATGGATTATTTAACAAAATCATCACAGCCACGATCAGGATGCATTTCTACAGAATGGAGAAATAAACCATAGCAATGCATTTTTATTTGAAAAAAAAAAAAAAAAAAGCTAAATGCGAAATGCTAAAATTTTCCTGACCAAAAATGGACCATAGTTGAAGAATTACCCATAAACTTTCAATATGGACACACTATAAAAGCAGAGGCTTGCTTTGAAGAGACTGCGCTCCAGTTTTAAGTGAATAATAATAATCAGTTGCTAAGAGAGATTAAATTTGTTTTTGTGTACATTTCAGACAGAAAGAAATGAAAGAAAGAAATGTGTAGTACATTAACTTGATGAATTTTGAAAGTGTTGTATTAGTTAGAGCTGGTGTGTTAGCTGTAATCCACATCAGAGGGAATGGTGGTGAATGCTTTCAGTGTGTGTTTCAACAGAGATATTCAAGGAGCTGTGTGCCAGAGGGGATGAGCCTGACTTGCTGGCAGTCTTGACAGTCTTGGCCTCAACTGTAATACCAGGCCTGCCACCAGGGGGAGGTCTTCAGAGCAAGTGAGTCAATGAGTAGAATCCCTCTAGCGGCCTCTCAGATAATGTTCAGAAATATTTCTCTTCTGAGAGGAGGTACATACCTAGTCATTGTCCACGGTATCAGGAAGGGAATGCAAATGCGACTCTAGTACATCTTCCCTTTACACAGTCAGATCTATGGCACTTAAAACACTGATAAATGGCTCTGGTTCTAAAACTGTGACTGGTCTTCAACTGACATCATTATATCATTAACATTACAATCATTAATACTCATAAGATTTAATCATAATAATTAATATTTCTGGCAATAAACAATCAATTACCAGCAGCATTAACAATATGAGCTATCTGAAATTCCTTATCTGTGAACCCCAGCTGGTCCCCCTTCAGGGATGACAAAATCTGTGATCCTTTTCCCTGCAGGAGGAACTGTATCATCTCTGCCTATTACCAGCAGAAAGAGGTGCATAAGCCCAGACCAGAGCAGGTAAGACTGTCCAGTGATCTTTTCTAGGGCCAATTTATATTCCCATCTGTGGCATATATGGTCTAAGTGATCTGTAGAATCATCTTTTCCATAGCTTTCAGATACACTGCCCACTAAATGTGTCAGAGATGCCAGTACTGTTTTCAGTTCTCTTTGTCATAATTTGTCAGTTGACGTCAGTGAGCTGGTAAAGTGGACACTGCTGCTGGACACACTGCCATGGGACACACTCTGAGTGCAACAGACAAGTGTTGACACCTCTTTTAGAGTGCCAATTCTGATCTGATATTTGCACATTTTCAGGAGATTGGTGATGGCAAAGATTCCACTTAGGACTTTTTGAAGGCAGTTTCATCTGGGAAATTCAACGTGCTAAGAACCTTGGACCATCCATTGTAATGCATGTTTACAGTGGACAGCAGCAAGTCTTAACACAATATGTTTCCTTTCTGTTACATTTCTTTGAAAGGGCAGAGATGTTCATATTTTTAAATAAATATTTTCTTTCTTTCTTTCTTCTGTTAAGATTTAATTAGTAAGTCAAGGACTTTGGATATGACTTTACTTTTCATTCAGATTACCTGAGAACATATCCTTTCTCAGTATTTTTCTAGACCACATGGATGTGGTGTGATTAGCTAGACATAAGGTAAACACAACAACCAAATCACTTACACTCAGGTCAAACTTAAAGGCTGAAGAAGAAGGTTGTATTTTCATCTTTTCAGAACATCAGTGTTTACTAGAATACAATAATGTTGGTATATGCCCTATTATAGGTGTTTTCTAACTTTTATTTATCAAAACAGAGGCTTGCGGGATGAATCCCAGAGCTTCTGTCTCTGTAGTTGAAAAGACTGCAAACATGTTTCTGATAAGCTGTTTTATTAGTGTCAGTAACATTAGCATGTCCACATCCAAGCCGCTAGTGTTTCATTAGCCATCATATACACTAGTGATGCACGGATCACAGTTCTATCGGCAGGCCAAGTCATAAAAATTAACATTCTTTTTGCGGGTGGGTGAAATAATACATCATAAATGAGAAAATATTAATCACATTCTCTATAATGTGAAAGTATTTTAAGCTTCATTTTTCATCAGGCACGAATTCGCAAACTAGACTCTCATTGCGCTATTTGCAGCGTCCATTTGTCTTCAGCAGCAATGGAGGCAAAAAAGATCTGAGAGAAAATTAAAAAAGAAGACTGAAAGACATAAAAGGGAAAGGGCAGAAAAGTTCCTAGTAGGAGCGACTTAGTGAAATACTTATCCATGACGAGTGCTGGGTATGTAATGGAACAGCTGCGAAGTGCTGTAGACTACCTGTTGCCATTTTCATTTTACCAAAAAAAAAGAAGAAGAAATCGGGTCTCTAAATCAGGGAAAATAATTTGTCCGGAATCGGGTGGGTGGCGGGTGGATGATGTATGTGTACATGCGGATTCGGATCATGTCAGAGCTGATCCGTGCATCACTAATATACACATATTGATACTCTGTAGCAACGCCTTCCCAACAGCAGAATCACATTTTCAGGTGTTCAGTCTTACAGGTCTGTGACATGGACATAAAAGATAGAATCTTTTTTCTTAAAAGTGTGAGATATTTCTAGAACTATATTTCCCTTCTTATGCTTTAGTCTGTCTGCATGATCTGCATTGTGCCACCTTGCTGACCTCTCTGAAATTATACCTATTGGTTAACTCTGGCAATAGTGTCTTTGACTGGTTTTCAGTGCACATTGGTGTGAATGAATTGATATATTATTATAAAATGTACCTTGTGATTACCTACCAGTGGATCTCACAAATCTTGTATACTGGCAACACTTATGAAACTTATGTAAACTCCTGTAAATAATAAAAATATATCTGTAGAGCGACTTTGCTGTATTTATTTTTGGTGGATGTATTTGTAACAAAACATTATAGTTTACTCGCATCAGCTCCAATGGATGACTGTCACAAGAAGTCACCATGTTCTCCCAGTTTAAGTTATGTGAAGTAATCCTTCTATTCTTACCTAAATGTATATTAAAACTGTGGTGAGAACTGTCTAAGAGTTTGGTTGCAAAAAGAGGTACAACAATGATCCTCAGAGTTTCAAACAAGCTGTAAGTTTGATCCAGCTCCCATTCAGTTCTGTTCAAATAATCACACCTTACATAGAACTGACTGATCAAACCATGGAGCATAAGGCAGTTTAACATTTTAACATTTTAATTTACAAAACCCAATAATGCACAGGATTACAGAATCACTTGTGGTATTGATTACATTTTGGAATTACATAGTTTCATTTATACTCACCTTTTCCAAACAGCAATAGTACATGCGTATACACAGCAGTCATAGTTTTT
Source organism: Chanos chanos (assembly GCF_902362185.1). Lineage (NCBI taxonomy): Eukaryota > Metazoa > Chordata > Actinopteri > Gonorynchiformes > Chanidae > Chanos > Chanos chanos. The sequence goes on from NC_044502.1 coordinate 23,305,502, forward strand.
TATTCTACTGATACTGCCATTCAATATTAGGGGATGAACCTGCTGTCTCCATTCTGATTTTGCTGAAACTGAATGGGGAGAAAGAGCTATAAGTCATACAGTAACGAAACCTGGTAGGTACCATATAAGACTATCAAATATATATCTCTGAGAGAGCAGGCATACTTCAGCAGACTTTTGCCAGTAGGTGCAGTTATAACAAAGAAATTAATTTAAAAATCTAACTCCTCAGTGGATGCTGTAGTAATTTACAAATAAGTTTATCCCTGGTTATTTTCACTAAATAGTAATGAGTGGCATAGTTTTCCAGTGCACATCACATGCCTTAGAACATATCCACCATTTAGATTTTCCACCGTCTTGAATTTTTCAGAAAGCCTTTCATAGCAAACCAGTCAAAAGCAGTTTCCTCAATTACCACCAAGTTAAGCTTAAAAGAATTGCTGCACTTGTAAAGTAAATAATTATTGATCGTTGAAAAAAAGAGCCTTTTAATAGTCTGTTGCCAGCACCAGCAAATCAAAACTTGTAGACAAACCATTTTAAACCAAAATCTACATCTACAGCCCAAAACGTATACCTACAGCTGACCGCATTGGGAATTACCACCAAATTTGTCACACAATTTGTTGCATTTTTATTCCTGGGTGATGTGTTATGACCCTCGGCCGCTAGTTCCTGTTCTTGTGTATGCTTTTATTGTTTCGTTGTGTGGGTGTGTGTCTTGCTGCTGTTGGTTGTTTGTGTGGGTGGGTGTCTCCCTGCAGATGTGTGGTGACGGGATTGGCTCCACAAAGCCACGTGGGGTTCCATTGGTTTCCTGTAGGCTGCGGGTAAGCTTTTAAAAGAAAACGGACCAGTGGAGAGAGAGGAACGGATTAAGAGAAAGATTTTTGTATATGAGAGATTAGTTGTTTTTTAATTGCTCCTCCTTTGTCTAAAAACTGTCGTGGATTGTGTGAGTCGATTGTGACAAATTGTATTAGTCCGTGCCTAGGTTTGTATGTAAGATTGTGTGTAGTGTTATGTGTGTGGTAACATCTGTACCGTCTCTGCCTGGGAGCGGTAGGGGTGAGCTGCCATTTTTGTTTGCTGTATGTTTTTCTCCTGTTTTTGGTTAGATAGGGAGCCAGGATAGTGCTGGTCTTTATTTCGTCTTTTCTTTTCTGTTAGAATAGGTTGGGTTTTCCAAATAGTTCGTTTTCGTTTTGTTTATTATTTTGGCCAGGGCAAACCCCGATGCTATTCTCCCCTTTCTTTTTCTTTCTTTTGGTGTAAATAAACTTGTAATTATCTTTCGGAAACAAAACGCACTTTGGTCTCCGGCACTTTTGTGTTGCGCCGTAGTGCCCCTAGACCTGTGATGTAACAGGTGCTATGGTAAAGAAATTTCAAAATACCCATAACATCCAGGTCGTTTGTCTTCTGAGTTTGATGATTTGGATACTTCATCCTGTTTGGATGATTCTAACAGAGATTCCAAATTTATGTAGCATTCATCCTGTAAGCACTGACATGGCCAAAAAATAATAATTGTCCCATGTTTTTAGTCCCTATTAGTCGCCTGTTTCAACTATATTTATTTTATTTCATTTTATTTCATTTTATTTTATTTTATTTTATACAACTACGCACATTTGTTAGCTGTAAAGGTTTGATGCATACCTTAGAGTATTTGTGTTCACCTACCTAGAGTTTAGACACACACATATCACTGATGTCTGAAGGATGAAGCTATGGAATAACAGATAACATCCAAATATGTTTTTGTAATCGGCACTCATGATTTTTCTCTCTTTAAGAGTCCCGACAGTAGGAGTCTGCTGGACTCTTGTAAATCAATCTGTTTTCCTCAAGTGGCCATGAAGGAGCACTCCAAAACACCCTGTCTGACTGTGCTCCACAGAAATCCAATCACTCCACTGTATGAAGCATGTCCCACAGATGAGCTCTTAGCAATTGAAATTCCTAGTTCACTTACTTCTGCAGTCAGACTCGATATAAAACACTATTTCTTTCAGTGAGTACCGTCACTTTCATACGCCTGTAATTAAATGTAAGTCATGTAGCTCACAAGCTTTATCTTAATGAATTAAGAAAATATAATATATGTATATGTAATATATGTAATATATTATATAGAGACACAAATCTGTTCCACTGATTCCCTGGAACAAATAAAGTGTTGCTGCGAATTAATGTCATGAACAAATATATGTATGTGTCTTTATTTTTGTCTGTGTGTTAAATCCAAAGTCAGTCTGAGACTATTTAAATGTACCCTTTCATATACTTTAAAGGTGTAAACTCCTACTTGGATTCCGAACCAATGATAATAGTTGCTAGAGGAAATGTAGGAGTACAACGCACACTCTATTTGGAGTTCAAAGAAAAGGAATGTCTGCATTGGCTCTTCTGACTACCTGTCCACACTGGTTTCCTGCAAGCGATTATTCATGATGGCGAATGCTCCAACACCACTGGAGAAACCGTTCTGCCTGCCATGGCTCTGCCGTGGGGCACCATGGGCCGTCTCAGAGAGCTGTTTCTGCAGAAAGGCCAGGGAAACCTTATTGGCCATGAAGTCATTCACTGAAATCATCTCCCCTGATTGCCTGCGCCCTGCCACATAACCACCCTCTGTTCCCAGGCCTCTGTCAGTCTCACTGTCACACACTGTCTCCACTGATGCATTGGTGTAGTGATGCTTCTCTGCACCCTCACTGACTGCAGCAGGGTGCACAACATTACGTTTGGTGATCCTCTGTCTGGGGTGACTTGGTAGAGTGTGCAGGGCATGAAGCCGATTGAGGAAGCATGGGCAGCAGCAGCCAGCAAGACAGTGTCTTCTGGGGCCTCGGCCCTGGCAAGGACAGTGTCCAAGGACCCTGCAGCAGTCCAGCTTAGCAAGGATCCAGTTGAGTATTTGCTTGATGACAATGGAGATGACATTGAAGAGCGAGTAGATACAGCAGACACCCATGAGGATGAAGAGGCAGTTGCCCAGTCTGTAGACCTCTTGAGCCTGGTAACTCTCCCGCTGACTGCTCACAAGGTCCCCAAAACCAATAGTACTGAAGGCCACAAAGCAGAAGTAGAGAGAATCAAAGTAGTCCCAGTCTTCCATGGCTGAGTACAAAGCAGAGGCACAACAGGCAATCAGCAAAGCAGCCACACCCAAGATCAGCATCACATAGTAGACAGAAGGCTTCCAATCTTCCAGACTGTCATCTTCCTCACAACATGCCTCATCTCTGCCAATGCCAGACCGCCGTAGTTGCCGTTCGTGGCACCAGCGCATGATGTAGGCAAGCGTGGTGATGATGCGCTCCAGGAACAGGTTGAAGAACAAAATGGTTGCTGCACAGCCGATAAGTCCATAAAAGATTAAGAAGATCTTGCCAGCATGTGTAGCAGGTGTGGTCATGCCAAAACCTGGAAAATAATTTTATATGGATCGTATGGGAGTAGTAGTGTACAATAAGGTTTGAAGATGCTCAACTGTAAGCAAATCAAATGGAGCAGCAGTTGAATGTGACAGAGATACTAAAATAGACTAAAATTAAATTGTATTTGGCGATTCTCTTCCTGTGGAAAAGGAGTGTAACCCTTTCTCATGTACTTATTGGTTCTTATGTTCTTTGTGGACCTAAATTTGTCTAGCATAATACAAATGAATTAATGTCTTCTATAAACACATAGCATGCCTCTTAAGAATACAGTCTATTTAGGACCAGTGCTTGACCAAAATCACCAATGGAAATAACCAACACAGACACAGAGGGTCATCTGCCAAGTCTAGAAAAGTTCTCTTCACATAAAAACTCTTCAGTAAACGACTTGCGCCATTTATGGTAATATTAAGGTATCCTAAGACAAGATATTAAACTTTCAGACACTTACCTATGGTAGAGACAACAGTACCAACAAAATAGAATGCTCCAGAGAAGTCCCACCGGGGCCTGAGGGTGTCTACACGAATGCCAGCAACGTTGGCTTGTTCATATTGCTGAAGAAGGACACGTAGCATGTCCAGGCTCACCTGGTGGCGACGTGTAAAGTTGCTAAGCTGTTCTTCCCAGAGGTGACGTGCACGTAGCTCAGAGGGATGCTCTAGGGCTGAGAAGACAGCAGCCCCACACAGAAGGTACAGCACAATGAGGGCCGCCAACAAGATGAAACGAGCATTATCCTCGTTCAGATGCTGCAGGAGGCAACAACTGCCACCTGTGCTGCCTCTCCGTGCCATCACTTCAGTAGATTTAGGAAAGGACAAATTAAAGATATGCCATCATGTATACATACAAATACACAAACTCAAGAACTTCTCTGACAGTCAGCAGAAAAGCAAAACCTAACAGCACATAAGAAGTTAAAATTTACAGCATTTTTGGTGCCTGTTTTTGGATCGAGACATAGATTTCTTACGTCAGAACATTCAGCTGGCTCTAAAATTACTTCTCCCACCCATTAATGACGGATGTAGGAGATGGTGGCAAATACAGCAAGACAGTCATGGTCAACGTTTCTGGAACAAGATGGTACAGAACAGGCTATTCCTCACTCTTGACTGTGTAAATGTTGATAAGGTGTAACTTTCCTGATAGTTATTTGTTTAGGTCCCAGGGTGTTGATCACAGAGGTCATCACAGAGTTTTTCTCTTTCTTCAGGATACATTGATCTGAGCTTGAGATCCTCACCTAGTGATAAACAACTAGTACAATTCGGCGGGAAAGGTGTTTCATATGTTTTGTGGATCCCCTTTAAGCAACAAGAAGCAAACCTGAAAATAAGTCATAAGCTCTGATTATTCAAGCAAACGGCTGAGAAAAAAATAAACATCATGAACGTGTTTAATGGTCCGTTTGAGAATTTTCTGTTCGCTGTTTTGTATTGCAATATACAATTGAGTACACCAATATCGTCTATAAATATAAAATTCGGCCTCTAAAGACAGCAAACATTAGTGTCTACGGTATAGAGTAACAATTTTCAGTCGTTTAAGATGGGTAGCCGTCAGCTTTTTTTCTATATCAATGAGAAATTACGATAGGCTGTCCAAGCTACCTACCCAGTGGTTATACTGTCAGTCAAGATAAACCACAGATGCAGTAACTGAAGTTTTAAAAGTCGGTTATTTGGCTAAAAATTAAAAGCAGGTTGCAACATATAGAAGAAGCGAGCTTACCTGATGTGTACTTAGCTGCATCTCTAGAAGACACAGACATATCAATCGTTGAAAAAATGGATCAACCAGCTGTGAGAAACCAGCCGCAATGATTTCGATTGCGCCCTGTCCTTTGAACCAGCTGTCATTTTGTGTTCTGTTTAGTCGCATGCAACGAGTCTATCAAATTTAGATAACAGTGAGTCAGTTACGAGGGTGTGTGCATGCGTGCGTGTCTGTGTGAAGCAGAGGGATCCCGAATTTGATTTCTGCTGTTGTTACAGATGTAGATCATGCCCTCAAACACACACGCGCAAAGCATAAACTCAGTTTCAGACTTAAGGTGTGCAGACTTAAAGTGTGCGGTTAACCTGCATTTTCATATCACTATCGTTCTTTTTTTCCGTTTTTTTCTGGCCACATCGCTAAACACATATGTATGGACCGTAAAGTGTACAACCAAGTGTAAATTACTAAATGAAATTTACAATTGGCCTCATGTCGCCTTACTTAAAGAGAAGGCATGTTACAGAATCATTATAATCTATATACCTAACTAAATATTAAGATACGAATGCAGCGTGAGAATGGTTGGGTCTGAGTAAGTGTGAAATGCACCATGTCCTATGAGAGAAAATGCATGACATCTGAAGTACTGTGTGCCGCAGAGACACCCATTATAGGTTGGTCTTGTTTTTTCTTACTTTAATCGTATGCTGATAAGCTCTTCTCCTGCAGTTCTGATCAGGTTTGATATGTCATTCTTTTCCTTTCTTTTCCATCTCTTTCTATGCCCAAGTCTTTCTCTTTCCTTTTTTCTCTTCTCATCTAGAGATAGAAACAAAAGCTTCTGTTTGGTTTGATGTCCATTAAGTAAAATAAAAACCAAGCATGCCATAATTGAATGCTGCTCTCTGGCCACCCTAACATGCACTGTGAAAGAAGGAGGGAAAGGGGGGGTGGCTTTGTTCTTTTTGATCAGGTTCCCCTCGCCTTTCATCTTTGGCTACAAGCTAAGAAGTCTCCCTTGTTTTGAGCAGTGTCTGTTGGCTGTAGTGCCCAGGTGCAATAGAGACAGTGACTGCGCCATGTCAAACCCTGGAGTATGTCTTTGTCCTAGGAAATCAGTCTGCTGTTAATACAAGGGTGGTTAAAATAAATCTGACAAAAAACAAGAAAAATAATCATCAACAAATTACTAATTATTGAAGTCAAGTGAACTTTATTGGTGATCTCAACCATATACTGGTACATGGTGGACTAAAATCACTTCGCCTGGTCCACGGTGAGACCTACAATAACAGCAGATAGACAGCATGCAACAACAACAACAAAAATAATAATATCAACATCAAGAGCAACAACAAAACCACCAACAACAATAATAACAACAAGAGCTACAGCTTTTAATGCAAATGAAAGAGAGACAGTCCAGAGACTGGGTAACACATAGTGCAAGAGGACATGACAAGTGCAACACAACACAATAATAAATAATACAGTAACTACACTACACTACAATAACTATAATACAATACAACACCTACAATACAATACAATAACTATAGTATAATACGATAGTTAAAGTACAGTGCAATAACTACAATGCAATAAAATAACTACGCTACAAATAAACAAAGGAAATATACAGTAGAGAGTTAAGTGAGTGAAACAGCAGTGCAGGTAAAGGTGAGGGAAGAAGTGTCGTAAATGATTGGTAAATATACAGGACAGCATGAATGATGAGTGTAAAATTACATAGCAAGAGTGACAGTCTGCAGAGCCATGTAGACTGTGCAAAAATTGCATGTCAGAGGTAGGCTGTCAGCATTTATTCTTGTAACTGCTATACACTTTCTCCCATGACAAACTGATATATGACATATGCAAGAACAAAATTTGTCCTACTGTTGTTTTCATTTAAATTCCCCTAGATGATGCATTTTAGTTAGCCTATGCCCAGAAAAGATGAAACTGTCTTTTCAAGGCAAGCTGCAGGCTTTCTGCCATGCTTGACTTACTGACTCTAATCAACTGATCAGTTGTGTGCATTCAGAATGGAAGACAGTATTTAAAATCATCAAGAGAATAAGAGATTAGAAAAATCAGCATAAAGCGATTAAGTGCAGATGCTGTTTGCTGAACAGGCTGACCCAAAACATACCCTCTCCTTTGTTTCTTGTGTTCTCTGATCTTTCCACATGCTCTCTCTCCATTCTCCCTCTCTCATTTTTGTCTTTTTCCCTCTGCACTTAGACAATACTTAGTTTGAAGCACACACACACTGATCACACATAATTATTGTGTTCAGTTTACACAATATTTTGATCATAATTAATGGGAACACATTCAATTGTTTGGATGGATTAAACAGACAGTAAGTTCCAAATGGAATGCATGTTGTTTATAACTCATAAAACACTGATGGAGAAGTATTTTGATGGTGTTTATAAATCATAAAATTTTGATGCTTCCTCTTAAAGCTTGTGAGTCCAGAATACATGATGAGTACAGCCACTATTAATAAAACATCAGTTCTGAATAGTTATGTTATTCTTCTTAGTGTAAAAATTTGCCCACAGTTTGATGTTTCCTTTTCATTCATTGACTGTTAATGTAACAAGAATTTACAGTTGCTGAAAATGCTTTGTTTTACATTATTATATATCAGTAGAGAAACATTTTGTTGTCAAAATATATTTCTGTTATTTTTAACTTTATTCTTTTATTTAAGTACAGACTGAAAAATCAAACAGAGCATTTTCGCAAGCTTGGCTGATAACACTTTAAGACTTTCTATCATTCTCTTTTAATGTCCCTATGAAATGACACTAAAATCTCATTATTGTCCATGTTTTGTGTCTGAACAATAGTAACAATACTACTAATAAAACAAGTTTATTTAGAGCCTAGTATCACTAGAGTCTCAAAGGGCTTTACTGTCATACTCAGGATTAGAACCCAGGGCCCCAAGGTGTTGGTCAAACACTTATCTACTAAGCTACCAGAGACTGGCAGTGACTCAAGTGATCACAAATAAGTTCAATAGGTTTATTACAAAAAATGAAAAGTTCAAGAACCCCAAAAATACAAAATATCCAAGCAAAGACAAAAAATCCAAAACAGGAAAAAAATGCAGTATGCAGGCAGAACCAATCCAATGCAAAGTCCAAAATCAGAATCCAAAAAACAAGCCAGAGTCAGGTATGGAAAATCAGTCAAAATCAGGCAAACAGGTTGACAAGGGACAATCCAAAAGAGGTTACCGTGAGCAGGCAGAGTCGTATCAGGGACACAATCCAGAAACCACAAAGAACAAAATGCTTAGGACTTGAGAGACACAAGGAACCACAAAGACTTAACAAAGACAGAGACAGAGGACTGGGCTTAAATACACTGGGTTAACAAGCAAACAAAGCGTTTTTTTAAGTAAAGGCCTGATCACGGCCGTTTTAGAAGCGGAGGGTAAAACACCAGATTTAAGTGACATATTTAGAAAGTTAAGCATTATTGGACCAAGGACTGAGAAAAGCTCTATGTAAAGTTTAGCAGGCAAGGGGTCAAGGAGGCAAGAGGCTGGTTTAGCAGAGTGCACCAGAGATAGGGTTTAACTGAGTTAAAGGGTGCACATCCTGATCAATCTCAGGCACAGTGACAGAAAAACACTCTGGATTCAGGCAAGCATTTTGCCCCTTGGGATAACACCAGGTTTAATCTGTGTGCATAGCAGTGCACAAACATTGCATTCGGCGCAATTTCTTTAACTTTTGCCTGAAGTCCATTCAGAGAGGAAGCCATGACAGCAGCCCCATCATATGTTTGAGCCACAAGTTTTTCTTTGTAATTGTAGCCCTGCATGTGTTCATTTAAAACATCAAAGACAGACTGGGCATCTCGCCCTGCTGAAACATCAAAAAATCCAAGAAATCGCTCCTGAATTTGGCCTGCAGCATCTACATACCAAACTATAACAGACAGTTGTGCATGACATGAAAAAAAGGGAGCAGCTTGAATTTCGTCTTTGATTACATCGATGACGGTGGCTGTGATGGCAGAAATTAAATCATTCTGAATGGAATGGGACATGCCAGAAAACACAGAAGATGACTGGAAGTGAGTAGCTAAGACATCATCATACTTGGCTAACATTTCAGTGAATTCTCTGCCCTAGTGGAAATTCCAGTTGAAAAACCAGTAGCCAGTCTATTGGGATGAACTGGTCTCTATTGGTCTCTACTGGTTTCTATTGGTTCCAACTGGTTTTTCAGATTCTATTGGTTTGCCCAGTTAAGAATACCAGTTGAAACCATTTAAAACCCGTTCAGACCAATAGAGCCATGGGCAGTGGCTGCTCCACCAGTTCAACCCAGTTGAAACCAATAGGATGTAACTGGTGTTGTCTGCTATTCATTTCAGCTGGAATCAATTGGTCTCAACTGGTCTAACAAACCCAATACCTGCACTTGGTGAGAAAGTGCTGTACATTGAGAATGCACTCAAAAATAATGAAATATAATGAAATGAATTGTTTGATTCATCAATTAACAACGTACAAAGTGCACTAAAGAGAATACACTGATTTTTTTTTTAAATGTCCAGTCATTTGTAAAACGTTTGAACCATTAGTGTTTCTTTTAAAAATAAGGGTTTTTAAATTGAACATTTAGATTGAATTCATATTCAGTTTAAAAACACTCATTTTTAAAGTTGTATGTTGCTTAAAGAAAGTTCTCTGCCTTCCTGCTGGTCAATTTTTATTAATTATATTTTGCCGGCTATAACTGACCAAAGAAGTGCACACACTGTTTATTTGGACATGATCATACTGAAACAATTATATTACATCAGAGCAAGCATTTTGATCACACGATCAGCTTGTCCTCCGTCTGGACTGAAGAGATACCTGGGAAGGGGGCGTGGCCCCTAGCCCTTCTTGAGTAATCTGATTGGTGTATTCAAAAATCCTTGCTGTAACGTCGCACGAAGGCAAGCAATCAAAACCCGCGAATTTCGCTTCGGGTAAAACGCAGCTTTACAGTTACAACCTACAGTTAGCCTTCGTTCACACAATAAAAAAAAAGTTTGCTCTGAAAGTACTTGGAAGATAATTATCGGGCTGTTGTTCCCTTTTCTCGTATAAACAGTTTCGACGAAACTACCAAGTACTGGGTGTTTGGACGACGGAGCCTATTACCAAGGCCAGGTTTTGCTACCGGTAAGCTACTCATTGTATTATGTGTTTAACATATCTTACTTAACTTACTTTAGCTTTTACATATGACAAAAACAAGTACTCACTTCGTGGGCTTGTGTGCTAGTAGAGTTATATTGATAGTTATAACTATAGTTAAAGACCGAATCAGAGAATCAGATACCGAATCAGTTCCTGTGTGTCCCCGTTGAGACTGTATATTTCAATGTAGCACACGCTGGCGACCGTTCGTTTTTAGTTAACCATAACATTAGGCTGGTCAGATAACAGCTGTTTGTAGATACGGCTTTATATTGAGTATGCCTGCTGCTGTTCATGCGTTTAGTGAGTACATAGTTACGGATTTTATATAATGCAGCCGATCGAGAACTCGCTACGACAGCGGAGAACAAGAGGCCCCCCTCCCCGAAATAAGGACAGAAACAGCGTCGCCCATCAGGGAGGTCACCGCTAAGAACGACAAAGGCAGCGCTGGATGGGAGGTCACCGCCATTAAGAACGACAAAGTATGATTTTAAAAGTGAAATTCTGTATTGTACCATCACCAGCGAATGTTGTATGCCTGGTTATAATCATGTTTAGGCCTATTAAGTATCCTAGAATTTGACACTGCCGTTTAAATGTTTAGAAATTTCCATCCTCCAACGTACTGTATTGTCTGTTAAATCAATCAAACAAAACATTTCCTGAGGCACTGTACTGCCACTTAAAATGATTTATATTCGTATTTTTATGTTTCTATATTTTCTTTATGTATATTTTGTAGTTATATTTTAATTCCTTCTATGTTGCTTGTCACTCTGACTCTCGTTGTACATTTACGATGACAATAAAGGCATTCCTTATACATTTACTTGTTGCCTGTATTTCAGTATTCTCTGTTAAATTATCAAGGTGTATATATAGATTACTGTATACAAAGGTGAGTGTGTTCTCAGCCTGTGTGGACGTGGTGGAAGTAAACTGTTAAAACATAAATTACATGCAGAGATGTATTCACGATAATTCCAGGTTCCACCAATTGACATTAGTTTAATCCATTTAAATACCAACTAACATTTCACACACCATGTGAGTTCACGTGAACTCAGTAACCCAGTTGTCTCCAGCTAAAACCAATACAGACCATCTGAGACCAGTTCAGACCAATACATTCCAGTAGAAGTTTCTATTGGTTTTTCTGCCGGGCATTCCAGTAGAAACCAGTTGTGAAACCAGTTGAATGTGTTTCCCTATAAAAACCAATAGAAACAAGTTGAAATTGCTATAGGTTTTCAACTGGAATTTCCACTAGGGTGTAATTCCCTTTGTTGGCAGATTCATTACCCTCATCGTGGCCTCTGAAAGTCAGCTCTTGACTACCAAGCAGTGAAGTGACATCAGTAAGGCGGTTCAGATAGGCCCTGGTTTTTTTCACTGTTTCATTGTGCTTTGCCACCTGAATGCATACACCATCATCAATTGCATAGTAGTAAACTTAACCGTGCACACGAACTCAAGTGTTCTTTGCTTTTCTCGTGTCTTTTGTATGCCCTGTCAAAGTTAGCCAAATCCCCAAAACCCACTTTTGACCAAACAATACATCCCTGAGATGCTTTCAAGAGACATGGCCAACAGTACATTTTGTTCGTCAAAGTACTTCCAGTCAACCAGTTCACTTTGGTATACCAGGAAAGCTGAAACGATCGTTTTTTGCTCCCTGACTTTTGGACTAAATTAATGTTGGGCATTGATCTGCCCTGTCGTTTAATTCTTAAGTTCTCCTCGTAAGGAAGACTATCAAAGGACCTCGCCAAAATCAGGTCGACAACGTTAGCCATATCTGCCATTTTGCACCTGCTAGCTAGCTAGATTTCCTGTTTCCCTCTCTAGCTTAAAACAAACGTTACTAAAGTGAATCGAACGCACGTAACAAACTCAAGAACTTTATATTTACAGTTTTATTTACAATATGTACAAAAAAGAAATATGAGAAAAACATAAAACCTATTGCTAAGAAATTACACAGAAAATTATCAGAAGCTTATATCTCGACTTCACCCGCCAACACTCCGCATCGACTGAGCTAATTCCTCCGATGCCGGTGTATAATTTTAAAACTTTTTCAGTCATGTTCATTGCCATGACATTTGAAAGAGGTCCAACCCCTTTCAGTTCCTCCAATCATCACATACAACAGTCCGGCGTCCGGGCGGCACAAAACCAAACCTACTGTCCAATAGACGTGCAGATATTTTTTCAAGGCAAAACTCACTCTGAACAGTCTCATTGGCTGTGTCCGAAATGGCATACTAGCGTACTGCATACTACACACTAGCCTAGTATACACTGCGTACTGCACACTACTCCACACGCTAGTATGCAGTATGGTACAATTATGAGACGTTTCGTGTAGTGCACTACAGTCACTTCACCAGAACATTCCGCAAGCTTTTACCTCAGATTTGTTGCTGTCGGGGCAGAGCGCTCTTGGTATTCAAAGGAACGAGGAACGAACGAATTTTTTTGTCGGTGTGAATATGTCTTACCTTTCGGTAATTAAATCTGGCAAGGAGGCGCAGGAGAAATACTGCGCTGATGAGAAGGACAGTAATTACTTTACTTGTACAGCAGGAGCTTGGTGTAAGTACAATAAAGAAATTTTAGCAGCACAATAAGCAGTTGCTTTAGCTTGTTAGCTTTTGTTGTTAGGAGCAAACCTTATGCTGTAGCGGTTTTAGCTTGTACTGCGCTCTGGGCAAATATAAACCCCACCCAAGCCGTCCCCCAACAAAAATTGTGCGTCTATTCAAAGCCCCAACCCCCCCTTCCCATAACAGAAAAAAAGGAAAGGAAACACTCTGTAGTAACTTTAACTTAATTTTTATTCATTTTATATGCTAAACAAATTTGAACACATTTCAACACATTGTGACATACTTGTTAAAGATGTTAAGTAGTTTCCTGTTTCTACAGGGAAACACCAGGGGGCAATACTGCCAGTTGAATGGTAATACTCCTGTTGTTCGTCTCCTTTTCGGTGATGGAGACCTAAAGAAAGATTTCCGCCTCTCCAGACAAACTGTTAATGCCCTTATAGAGGCCCTAGAAGAGGGGCATTATCATGGTTGGGGGAGAGCACTGGAGGTGGGAGTTTTTCTTTACTGGCTGGCTAGTGCCACCTCCTACCGGGTGGTGTGTGAGGCATTTGACGTTCCACGCTCAACAGCGAGCGATATAGTCCATCGCACTGCAGAGGGAATACTCTGCATTTACAACAGGGTGGTACATCTTCCGTCACAAACTGAGCTGGAGGCCATTGGAGCAGGGTTCGCCCACCTTGCGGGTAGTCCGGCCTTGAACCGTGTGGCTGGCAGTATCGACTGCAGCCACATAAGGATCAAGCCTCCCTCAAAATACAAAGAGGACTACTTCAACCGCAAGCTATTCCACTCTATCCAGCTACAGGCCATATGTGACCACAAGGGCCGCTTTTTAAACATCTTTAGCGGCCTGCCTGGTTCTGTTCACGATGCCCGGGCCCTCAGGTGGAGCTCAGTCTACGTGCAGCGGCTGTACCCTCCACCTGGCTGGTACATCATAGGCGATGGGGGCTATCCTTGCCTTGCTGCCCCCATCTGTTTGATGACCCCGTACCGTGAGCCAGTCCAGGGTGCTGTGCAGGCCAGGTACAACAGGCACCTGGCAAAAGCCAGGGGTGTGGTAGAGAGGGCCTTTGGGATGATGAAGACCCGGTGGAGATCAATCTTCTTTAAGGCCCTTGAGGTAAAGAAAATATGACATATGTATGTCTGACAAGGTGCATATGCTTATGAAAATTAAATATGCATAAAATGTCAGTGTGCTACCGATGAGACCTGTGGTGATTTCTGAGCAGGTATGCTGAACAGTAAGTACCATCAAGCATGATTGTGTCTGTACACATAGGTAAAGCCAACCTTCGCCCCAGTGGTCGTGTCCTGCTGTGCCTTCCTGCACAACCTCTGTTTTTTAAACGGAGATTTTGTAGAGCCCGCAGACGTTCCAGAGGATGACCCTGCGGAAAATGATGGGGAGGTGCATCAGTCTGTTGCTGAACCAGGGGATAACCTCAGAAACAGACTGGCTGCCTCTTTGTCTGCACCCACTGCAAACATTGAGGCACTAAGACACCACGACTACTGACCTAACATGGTCTGTAGCCTGGAGAGGCGCGGACAATGGGCATCATTGCCCCTCTTCTTTGTGTATAGTTGGCATATATAGTTCAATTGTTGTTTCCAAGACTTGCTTTTTCTCTGTGTATGTTCTATATTTACTGTTCTACTGTTCTATATTTATGATGTTCTATATTTACTTATTCGTTTGTTATGTGTTACTAACCTTGTCCTGTCTTACTAACACCCCACTCGTGGCCTGTACCTTGACGTGGTGAGTGGGCTTTCAACTAAACAGGCCTTGCTTTCTCAACAAATCTTTGTTGTCTCTGATGTATGTATGGTACACATCAACAAATGTTTGTTTTTTTTAATATGCTGGACATCATGTGATACACATCTACAGAACAGACATACATCTACTTTCCATGTCTTCCTAACTAATATGTAATCAAGTCTAATTGTTATGTATGTTGTTTTCATTTGTAACAAAAAAATGTACAGGATGTACATTTGATCTACAATATATTTCAATTTGTCCATCTGGAAGCACTAAAAACACTGTATTGCACTACTGCATCTTAACTAGATGGATACAATCTCTCACTACAATAATCCTATCATATTCACAACTTGTGAAAATGCCCTATGGCAGTTATTAGCTACTAATGTTATTGTCTAAATCATATGAATGAGAAATGAAATGATTTTACAAATTGTTTTTTTTATTTTTTATTTTCCAGTAAAACTTTCAGCACATCAAATAACTTGTCCTCCCTAGCCCTGCTCTCCCTCTCCCGTCTGTCTTCCCACTCCCTCATCTCATGAAACAGCCTCTCCTCCCTCTCTTGGTTCTCCTTCTCTCTTCGTTCTTCTCTGTCTTTCCGCTCTCTCTCTCTCCTTTCCTCTCTTTCTACCCTCTCTCTTTCTCTCCTTTCTTCTCTTTCTACCCGCTCTCTCTCCTTCCGCTCCTCTCTTTCAAGTGCTTCTTTCTCTTTCCTTTCTTCTCTCTCTATATGTAATCGTTCCCTCTCTTCCTCCCTGTCCTGCATACTGCGCAATAGGTCCACCCACTCCGTACCCCTTTTTCTTTTTGGCGGGGTTGGGGAGTGCATTGCTTGCACAGGAGGGGTAGAGACCACTTCCACATCCTGGGCAGATGAGTCCACTAGGACAGGAGGACATATTGCTGGCCTCTGCCCTAGTGCTTCATCCATGGGCCTATACCACTTCCAGGATGCAGCAGTGGTCTCTCCACCCTCCGTGCTCACCCCAGTCCTGGGGGCCTTCAACTCCTGCAGAGCAATAGAAGCAAGTGGACCACTGAAAAAATCATACCTTTACATTCATATATAACTGCATGCAAATACATTCATGGTCTTGTGATGTGGACACCAGAGATGTAATGATGTAAGAGTTCCTGGGTTTCTGTTTTTCATAAAGACATATGGACATTCATGTGACATCAGCTTACCTTATACTTTTGTTTTAAATTCTCCCATTTTTTTTTTATTTTTGTTGGGTCCACCTTCCCCTCAAGGCCATGGACCTTCATAAATTCTCTGCAAGACAAAGCATGACAACAAACAGTTCTCTGACTACATGTCGTAGATGTAATACTTTTCTGAACCAACATCAAATGGCTCAAACATACTCAAACCCTCTCTGAGCTGCATGCCTGCGTCCTGTAAATTTCTCTTCGTTGCAAACACGCCAGTTGATGAGGGCTGCCGTGTCATCATCAGTCCCTACAAAGAAGAAGTCCAAAATGAAATTTTCCATGCCATAGCCACAATGTCAGAGATTTCTTTGGCTGACGTTACTTCACTATACCACCGCTAACACCTCAGTGCTACGTGTTCGAAAGCACGGTTGGCAACCAAAACCAAGCTATGGCAACTACATGATCATAGGAACATTTATCTTGCATGAATTCTCAAGAGCTCAGTGTGATGTAGAAGTCTGCTGTCCGAATTAATTTACCATGTACCCAGCTAGCTCGTATTGCCGCTTTGGAAGTTAACTCAATGGCGATAACTGACAGAAAACTCCGCTATTATTAACTATCCTTACAGTCATGAAAGGATTGCTAGCATTCGCTATCGATTAAGCTATTTGTTCTGATAAAACGAACACACGACTACAGCAAATATCTATCGAAGTATCCCCATAAGAAAACATATGACTTGTTAGACCAAGATATGCAAATGATACTTACATTTATATTCGGAGCTGGACTCGCCACTGCCGTTGTCGCCGTCCGCCATGTTTTTTAAAAATTTTCGGAAAGTTAGAGGTTACCGCGTTGCATCATGGGATGTAGTAGTCGGCGAAGTGAGCTCGGGATGTATACTAGAAATTTTCGCCGGAGTAGTACATCATCCGGGTAACTGTAGTGTACTGCAAAATTTTTATTTTTCGCGTACTGCATACTACGTACTACTTTTACGTCATAATTAGTATGCGAGTAGTATGTAGTATGCCATTTCGGACACAGCCATTGACTGCCATTGAAACCGTGCGTCCGGAAATGATGTTTTAAAAGCATGTTGTCCAATAAATGTCCAGCTTTGCTCTGTTGGAAACGAGGCATACTCTGAAGTGCCATAGAACCCCAGGGACGCATGGCATCAATAGGTTTAAATGGACTGTGCTTCCACGGGCTTCTATGAGAAAAAAATATCACATTATATTATGGCGATCAGCGAGAAAATACTGCCGTGCTGAACCACTACTAACCATGAAGATCAGCACATTTTAGTCCAAAACATCGTTTTGGAACAAGAGAGTTAAGTAATGTAATACAGTTTTACATATTTAACTGACGAACTTTTTTTCGTTACAATGTAGAGGAGGCCGGGCTCCCCGCCTAGTCTTACTGTACGTTCACACTGAGCGCGGCGAGAGCGTCAAAGTGACCGGAAGTCATTCATTTTCAATGAGAGCCAGCGTCTTTAAGCGGCGAAGAGCGTCGCGGCAAAGGGCGTCGCGGCGAGGGTGGTTTGGGCGTCAAAATACAGTTGAAGTTCGGTTAACTTTATGGTAATGAGATATGACGCGGTTGGGCGGCAACCAATAGAAACTTGGAAGTGCTCCGCTCTAGAGAATTGTAGAGAACACGACAGTATAAACTATTGTTCCCACAAAACTTTTGGTCCTAAGCAAAATGGAGGAGAAACTGATTATATCAGTGGTGGGTTTCCACATGTTGTACTGTAATGTAGGTTATGCACAAACGTTAGTGTTAATTAAAGACAAAGGCTAGTAAACGTGTCCTATAAACTCCATGCTGGAATTTGACCTAGCCTATCATTAACACAAAAGACACACAACAAAAAAAAGCTTTTAAGTAGTGTTTTTCATCAGTTTATTTTGTTACGAAATATGTAATTAGCATTGTTTATTTATTTCTGTCATCAGTCGATTTCGCACCTTCTCATTTAAAATATCTCATAAGGTTAACTTATAGCCTACTGGTGGTCAGTCAGCACAAAGATACCGCTCGACCTGTTTGTTTGCTTTATAGCCCCTTTAAAAACATTTGCATAACCAAGCTTTCCGAAGGAACTTGTACCCGCCTATTTCATCAACGGCAGAGCGTCCACAGTGTTCAACAGCGTCGTTGGCAGGGAGGTTTGGGCGATTCTTGTCGCTCTAGCCGCTCTCAGTGTGAACGTACAGTTAGAGCAGTCGCCTCTGCTCCCTACCCCCTACCCCCTACTCACTATATAGTGTTTGGTACATAGAACACTCACTAGGGGATACGGGCAGACAGCTGTTGATACATTTTGGACACTATTTGAATGTTCGGCTGCTACATAATTATGTGCCAGATATTCGTATCGTTTTATCTCTGTCGCATAAACAAACGTCAGAACATCTGCATCTGCTTGGTCTGTAAAGACTTGCCTGATTTCACAAGACAGGCCGCAATGCATGATGGTCTTAGTCGATTGATGTAGGGTACATCGGTTGTACCCTACTTTTCACGATGCATTGTGGGATACTTTGAGTGAACTATATAGGACATAACAATTCTCACTATACATTCGGACAGCACTACAAAATGGCGGACTCACTATATAGTGCCCTATATAGTGAGTAGTCAGCAGTTTCGGACACAGCGTATGTATCCATATCTGTGCTTCGGAGGACTCGAGGGGGGTATTCCAGAAAGCGGGTTTAGTGAAAACTCTGAGTTTGTTAACCCTGAGATGAAGGAAACTCTGGGTTTTCTGTTCCAGAAAGCGAGGTAACTCAAACTCTGGCTCAGTTACTGTGGTAACTGACTCTGTGAACCTAACTTGTGTGTATGGGGAAAATGTCCTGTATAAACAGTTTGGAATACAGGCATAGTTAGTGCCACAAGCCATGTCTGATAGATTTCTTGCTTCACTGAGTTGAGGAAATAATAAACTACAGAGGTGTTGATGTATTCTACAGCAAGTGTTTGTGGTATGAGTAGGTGATACCTACTAGGTGTGTATGGGGAAAATGTCCTGTAGAGGGTGTGCTAAGCCAAGTTATTGTCAGTATGACGTGTTTATTGGGGGTTAAGTCTGAATGAACCTTTTGGAGAATGCATCATAACTGCTTCAACATGAAGTGATGTATTAGTGCTTCTCGGGTTCAAGTTTCACCCAAGCAATCAGACTTCTGAACCACTGACACTATACATGCACACATTGCTTAGACCCTTAGACTGGAAGTGGTCGACATTACATTGCACTGCATACCCACTCAATATTGCACTGTTCATCTACTCAATCCGCTACTGTGTACACCACAACTGTCTGTGCCGTTGCACATGCTGTTGCACATGCACTTTAAAATTGTTCCACTCAGGACTGTACACCCACTACACATTCTTATACTCCTTAACTCTTATATCTATCTTATATTTTATATTTCTACATTTCTGTACATTTCTATTTATTGCACATGTATATATATATTCCTTTATATATCTCCTTATATTGTAACAATTCGCCTTACTAAAAATTTAAGGAGAACAGCACAACGCAAAATTTTAGGTACGGGCGGATCTGATTTCTGCTGCCTATGGACGCTACCAGCTGGGCCTACGAAAATGTCTGAAAGAAATAAGTGGCAACCGTCAAAACTCACCCTTTGATCACCGTAAATAATACATAGCAGACTTGCCGTGCAAAAAAAAACACATATATTAACATGAATCGAATTAGACCGCGTCCGATTTTGGACGAGCCCTACAAAATGCACAGAAAATCAAACAGAATATTTCCCTTGAATAAAGTCCCACACAAAAAAACGAAATCCTCCAGTGTTCGGCTTAAGCAATATGAGACGCCGCGGTCTATAAACAACAGAAAAAAACCACGCAATCTCACCAGAGCGTCCCGTTTAGAAAAATAAGGTCCTTGTCATGCGGTATTCCAGTGATTCCTTTCTAACAGTATAATCCATAAGCGGAAAGGTAGATCTACTGTTCATCAACTCCTGGTAGTTCCGCGCTTGCCAGACCTCCAAACGTCGCCTTGCTCTCCTGTTTTCGCGCTTCGACAACAGGTAGCACGTCATTCCCGTTCCTCCGCATTTAAACATAAAAGTGTACATAAAAGTCCAACCCCAAAAGCCGTGTTAACATCGGAAACTGAAAACATGTATAGCATTTAAATTAAGTGATAAAAATAAAAAAAACAAATACATGTTTCTCTCATCACGACAATGCCATACACGAAGGTAGACCTTTAAGTAACCATTACAATATTACCCTTATATTTTATATTTACCTTTTATTGTTCTTTCATTATTATTATTTACCTGCTACTTTTGCAAGTTGAGCTGGCCCCGAGCCCAAGAATTTCATTACTGATAATGATGTCCACATTGTTATCTAGTAAATGACAATAAAACTTGAAACTTGAAACCTGCTTGCTGACAGGTTTTCTTCAACAAACCCTGAGTTTCTCCCTAACTCCTCCCTCCGGCTGAACCTGAAGCAACTAATATTTCTCATTCTCTGCACTGTCAAGATCATATGTGATGCAGCGCACTTGATCACAAATGTTGAAGCGAAGTGGCCCGGCTCTGTGCATGATTCATGAATGTATCATTAGTGTACCCTGAGCAACAGATTTGCACATGGTAAGTAAAGCTTTGCACAAATATGTCTCCCTCTTTTAACACCCTTAAAATGTATCCACTGTATAATTACAGGAGAGTTTGATGGCCACCTGCTTGGTGACAGAGAGTACCCATGCCAGCCCTCTCTGTTGAGCCCTTACCCTGACCCTGACCTGGGCCCCCAACAACGTTCCAGTGTGGCCAACTGCAGGACTAGAGCCCAGGTTGAGATGACAACAGGCATGCTCAAAGCCTGGCCCCAGCATCTGCATAAAGTCAGAGTAAACCCAGAGAGGGCGTGTGACATTATTTTGCCATGTGTTGTTCTCCGTAATATTGTCACAATTAGAGGAAAGCAGCACCCTGCCGCACAAATGAACGATCCTGAGGAAGACGGTCCCATCCACCCTGCAGACGTCCTGGATGGTGGAGCCGTCAGAGACATAATTTGCCAGAAACATTTCACAGATTAAGATACCACCACCCCCAGCAGTCTAATAAAGAAAAATCAGTCACATTTTATTTGGTCTTCTTTATTTCCTACAAATGCAAATGCAACAATTACTGTATTTAGACTGTTCCAACAATTAACAATTCACCTGTGACCATGCACCCACCTCTAACTGGTGATCAAGTAATTCAGTTCCAGGATAGGCCTTTCTAATCTGCTGCTCCAAGTACACCATTTCTAAGTCAGTTTTAGCCATTTTCTTCAGGAGATGCATTTTATACAACTCCTTAATCGGTAACTGAGAAAACATAAGGATGACATTAAATTCTACAGTTCTACATGCAGAATTAACCTGGCATTTACTGAACATCTCACTGTGTCAATCTGTGCTGTGGAGGTTGATGGACTCCCCTCCTGGTAACGCCCAGTCATGCTCGGTTAAAAAGGATAAGAATGTTTCATCCCTTCAATGTGCATTTTAAACTCAAAATTCCACACAAGAATGTAAAAACATTTAAATGGGGGAGAGAAATATCAGTAGCCACCATACATAATATTAAGATGTAAACCACTGTAGGCCTTTCTGAATCCCTCTCTGTGGCAGCAGACAACGTGTCTTCATCATCATCCTGTGATGAAGAAGAGCATTCTGTTTCAGTATACTTTAAACTACTATATTTGGCAAAATCTCTGGATAACTGAATACTTACAACTCAAATGTTAATCTGCTAAGCAGGATATTAGGCAAGAGGGCATTTGTGTGTCTTAAAACAGCATTCTGTTGTGGGTTAAAGCTACTCCAAGTTGAAATAGCCACTGAATGATATTTACTTTGTTTAATATGTCAAATATGATAAAAACCAAAATGAGGTACAATCATGAGCCTATAGGCCTAAGCAAAATGTGACTTACCTGTTTGAACTATCTTTTTATATTTCATTTTCAGTGGCTGCCAAGTGTGCTTTGTGCCCATGGGATTGCACCTAAAAGAAAATAGAATTTTATTCAGTAACATTCCACCACTTCCACCTGTAATATTAGAAGAAAGTGTGGTTAAATGTTAAATGAATAGACTACTGTACTCAAACTTGCGCACTGACTCCTGCAGCAATTCTCTCACACGCCAATTGTCTCACCTTTGCCGATACAGTTGTGTCGCCCCCCCTTTTTTTGAAAATGTGCTCATACTCGCCATAAACACGTATCAGAATTTCTAACTGCAGCGGGGTGAAGTAAGACGACTCTTGTTTTCCCTGGTTGCCATGGTGAATCGTAGTATCGGAGCTCCATTGATGATGGCTTTTTATAATTGTCATGCACGCACTTAACTCAGAGTTAACATACTCAGAGTTGATCGAACCAACTCAGATCAGCTTTTCTGGAACCGAAAACTCAGAGTTTCCCATCTCAGGGTTCATCAGCTCAGAGTTTGTTAAACCCGCTTTCTGAAATACCCCCCAGAGGGCATTCCATAAAGCGGGTTTAGTAAGTAGTAAACCTCCTAATAGAAGAGCCATATGGCTTTGTTTCAATAGGAGAGTGAAGCTATAGGGCTCTTCTATTAAGAGGTTTACTACTTACTCTGAGGTAACTAACTTTTTCTTTTAGCTGTTTTACCTACTAGCTTTTTTAAAAAAATAATTTATTTAATTTATTTAAGGCATATAGAAGATAAGTACTCTGAGGTAACTAACTCTTGAGTTTTCACTAAACCTGCTTTCTGGAATACCCCCGGAAGTGCACGACCTGTCCCGGTGTCGTATGAAATATGGAACGGCATGAAATCTGGAACGCGTACATCCGGTTAGCCATTTTCACAGGTATTATGTCAAATTCTGTCGACAATACAACGGTGCATTGCAAAATCAAAGTGGGAAAATCAATTAATTAAAATATAGAAGTAACACGATACCTAATCGCTAGACACACTACCAAACTACAAATTCACGACAATAATTCTGTTCATATAGACATGTAATGTACATCCCATATCGTATCGTCTACAATTAGTTTATTGAGCCAAGGTAAAGGGGGAAAGCATTGCTTATCTTTATTAGCGGCTCGGTTAGCCAAACGTATTTTAAAGGGATTAGATACACCACAAAAGTGGGATTTCATTCTTTCACACTTTTTGTAAATATGTTGTATCTTTAACAGCCGTTTCACAGTTTGGTGCCTCCAAATGTGATAGTTTACATTATAACTGTAGACAGAATTTGACGCATTTCCTGTGAAAATGGTTAACCGGATGCACCCGTTCCAGATTTCATTCCGTTCCATATTTCATACGACACCGGCTGCCAGATCTGTTTCGCATATGCGCGGGCTTGCGCAAAAGTCAACTCACCCTATCCCTTACCCTAACCGTCAGTCTGCGAATGTGCAGAACGGGTCGTGCACTCACTCACTATATCGTGCACTATATAATGTTTCGGCCATTTTGTAGTGCTGTTCGAAATCTCAGCTGAAATTTTACGACACTATATAGTGCGCTACAGAATCGTCGCGAGGCAAAAATGTAGTGAACAGAAGCTGTACCCTACATCGATCGACTTACTGGTAATGCAGTTTGTGGTAATGCTAGGCTAGGTCAAATTCCAGCATGGAGTTTATAGGACACGTTTACTAGCCCTGGTCTTTAATTAACACTAACGTTTGTGCATAATTTACATTATAGTACAACATGGGGAAGCCCACCACAGATATAATCAGTTTCTCCTCCATTTTGCTTAGGACCAAAAGTTTTGTGGGAACAATAGTTTATACTGTTGTGTTCTCTAGAGCGGAGCACTTCCAAATTCCTATTGGTTGCCGCCCAACCGCGTCATATCTCATTACCATAAAGTTAACCGAACTTCAACTGTATTTTGACGCTCAAACCACCCTCGCCGCGACGCCCTTTGCCGCTTAAAGACGCTGGCTCTCATAGAAAATGAATGACAACTGTACGTTCACACTGAGTGCGGCGAGAGCGTCAAAGTGACCGGAAGTCATTCATTTTCAATGAGAGCCAGCGTCTTTAAGCGGCGAAGAGCGTCGCGGCGAGGGTGGTTTGGGCGTCAAAATACAGTTGAAGTTCGGTTAACTTTATGGTAATGAGATATGACGCGGTTGGGCGGCAACCAATAGAAACTTGGAAGTGCTCCGCTCTAGAGAATTGTAGAGAACACGACAGTGTAAACTATTGTTCCCACAAAACTTTTGGTCCTAAGCAAAATGGAGGAGAAACTGATTATATCGGTGGTGGGTTTCCCCATGTTGTACTGTAATGTAGGTTATGCACAAACGTTAGTGTTAATTAAAGACAAAGGCTAGTAAACGTGTCCTATAAACTCCATGCTGGAATTTGACCTAGCCTATCATTAACACAAAAGACACACAACAACAAAAAGCTTTTAAGTAGTGTTTTTCATTAGTTAATTTTGTTACGAAATATGTAATTAGCATTGTTTATTTATTTCTGTCATCGGTCGATTTTGCACCTTCACATTTAAAATATCTCATACGGTTAACTTATAGCCTACTGGTGGTCAGTCAGCACAAAGATACCGCTCGACCTGTTTGCATAACCAAGCTTTCCGAAGGAACTTGTACCTGCCTATTTCATCAACGGCAGAGCGTCCACAGTGTTCAACAGCGTCGTTGGCAGGGAGGTTTGGGCGACTCTTGACGCTCTCGCTGCTCTCAGTGTGAACGTACAGCAAGACTATCAAACATTGCGGCCTGTCTCGTGAACGCAGAGAGATATTCTGGCGTTTGTTTATGCGACAGAGATAATAATTATGAATGTACGGGGTATAATTATGTTGCAGCGTAACGTCCAAATACTGTCCGAAATGTATCAACAGCAGTCAACGGTTATCTCTTGGTGAGTGTAGCAAACACTGTATAGTGAGTGAGTGAACAAGTGAGCATTTCGAACACGGGGTTACACCCCCCAGCTCTTATCATGGCTGCCACAGAGATACTTCAGGGTCGTTTCACTCAGTAACCTTCCATAAGCAAACAGTACTGTTCGGATGCACCTCAAGGCTAAACTTTTAAGAAGGCGTATCGTGATGAACATTGTAGCAGTTTTTCCTGGGTTAAATCAGTGATGCTTTTCAATCCGATCTTAACTGCCAACAGACAGAGATGAACGATTTTACTGAGTGTCGACGGATATGACGTCATGTAACGGACAACAAGGACGCATAAAATATATTCAGAGCATTTCCAGATTTC
Organism: Chanos chanos; assembly: GCF_902362185.1. Classification (NCBI taxonomy): domain Eukaryota; kingdom Metazoa; phylum Chordata; class Actinopteri; order Gonorynchiformes; family Chanidae; genus Chanos; species Chanos chanos. The sequence continues at coordinate 23,330,798 of NC_044502.1, forward strand.
TAAGGATTAATCAAGCATTTACGTAAGGTGCGTTGTTTTAGGAATATAAAGTTTCTCACATTCGAGAATTTCAATATCTATTAAAAACCTCCTCTCTAAAAACCTCCTTACAAAATGTGAGCCAATAGAAGACTCCATCAGATACCGCCTGACCTCATCTGACGCCACGTGACTCTGCATATGAAAACCTACATGCACCTCATATGCGGACAAGTTGTCATGGCTGCTCCTGTGACTAACGAGTGGAAGTGGTTTTCAGCCTTAGCACTTGGAGTTTCTCTTCTCAAATGTCTCTTAATAAACGCATAGTAAGTCACAGTCCCGTAGAATAAACGGGGACATCAGGAACCACTTTGTTGCTATGGGATTCTGGTCTTCTCAATACTGACAGTGACTAGAACGTACAGCTAGCCACAATCCCGAAGCTTCAGCTGCATCCACCTGGAGGATTTAGTGTACTTGTAGAGGTTTAATTCAATGTAACGAATGCTGTGTATGCTCTAATCTTTTCGTCGAATTATTTATATGTCACACTGGCGATGAACTGATGATGGTTGTTATGCCAATGTTTAGTAACATTAGTTTGCCCCGAATGAGAAGTGCGGTAACTTTTGTCTTTACTTAAATCGTGCGGTAATACTCAGTTTCTCTCAAAGCATAGACAGACTAAAGTTAGCGTAAGCGTGATGATTGTAATGTTTATCTTTGCAGTAATGTCTGATATGTGCTCATAAACGCTGTTCCTTTCAGTCACTCTACAGATTTTGAGGTTCACCGCAACTGGCTAGCTCTGACACACTCTTTGCCCCTGTCAAAGTGGTACTTTGAGGTAGTTATCGTTATGAATGAAAATGCAGAGCTCTTCATTGTACCGCGTTTCTTAGTGCTTAGTTTTTGTGTTGTGTGTAAGTCCTGTTAAACATTGTTGATCAGTGTTTTCAAATTTAATCTTTCTTGCCTGTTTGTTTCCAGGACACATCTGAATGGACTCTAGATTATCCTCCTTTCTTTGCGTGGTTTGAGTTTGGCCTGTCACATCTTGCGGCATGCTTTGATAGTGAGATGCTGGCAGTACAGAACCTTAATTATGCTAGTCCTGCGACAGTTCTTTTCCAGAGGCTTTCTGTCATAGTCACAGATGTGGTCTTCATATATGCAGTCAAAGAGTAAGAGGTCAAACTGATACTGTTTGTTTCCAGATATTGCTTGTGTTATTTGCCCAGCAGATATGATGTAGTAATGTTGTTACCTAACGATAAATCCAACACAGGACCTCATAACAGTTAAAGAGAACATAAGCTCAACACACAGGCTAAATTAATGTAACACGTCATTACTGAATGGTGATGCTCTCCACTGATATTCAGGATTTGTGATTGATGTACATTTGTCTTTTGATGTTTCAGGTGCTGCAGAGGGGTTTGGGATGAGAAACGAAAAGACTTATTGGAGCAACCATCCTTTATTCTGGCCACACTGTTGCTGTGGAATTTTGGTCTTCTAATTGTGGACCGTATTCTTTAAATTTACAACTTACATCCTTACAACTTCACGTGCTTTCAACTGGTGGATTTACTCTCTGTTTTTTTTTTTTATTTTGATTTGTCAAGGTTTCTTTTCTGTTATAGTGAATGCTGTGTACATGTTCTAAACATTTTGTCTGTAAATACTCAGATTGATGATCCTTAATCAGTTTCATAGACATTCATTTTCAGTATAACGGACTCCTTTTTGGCATTCTGCTGCTGTCTATTGCACGCCATTTTCAGGTACATCATTCCCATCGTAGTCTTTGTATTTTTAGATTTTAACAGGAATTTTAGCTGTGGGTGATAATACAGTTGTGTAAATCATATTGTATTAGAGTAGTTTAACATACTAATTCTTAGTCTACGAGCATCTCTGCTACAGAGTGAACAGCTAATGAGTGATTTTCTGTGTATGCTATGATTCCTTCCTGTTAAACAGGGCCGACATTTGGAAGGGGCATTTTTGTTCTCGATTCTCTTAAACCTGAAGCATATTTATCTCTACATCACCCCAGCGTATGGTATCTTTCTTCTAAGATGTTTCTGCTTCACCTGTAGTAATGCAGGTAATTCAGTCATTGCAGTGTCGAGGTCAATGTTGACCACTTTACTTGAAACATTGTATGATTATGACTGATAACTGCTACTTTGGTCATTATGTTTGTCTTTTTAGATAGATCAGTGCAGTGGAGAAGCTTTAGTGTTCTCCGCTTTACAGTGCTTGGATTGATTGTTCTTTCCACTTTTGCACTTTCTTTTGGACCGTTTATTGCACTGGTTTGTATCCTTAATCACACTCTTGCTATTGTATGTCCCCTACAGCATTTATTATATAGCCTGTTTTCATGTTACAGTGCAATTTTACATCTTCAAACACAAAATGAACATAGTTTCCTGGAGTTTAGAATTTTTTTGATCTTGTCTGATCTACTAATTACCAATACTTATTCTTTTTTCACAGGGTCAGCTTCCGCAAGTCTTTTCGCGACTCTTTCCTTTCAAGCGGGGGTTGTGTCATGCCTACTGGGCCCCAAATATTTGGGCACTCTATAATGTTGCTGATAAAGCCTTGACTGTGTTAGGTCAAACAAAAATCACTCTGATATTTCATCCCTATCATAAATAACCATCTCAAGGTCAGTGCCACATGTGCAGTCTTTAACAGTGTTAATTTTTTTTCCTGGTCCTTGACAGGTGTTAAACTGAAACTGCTTGATATCACCAAAATCCCCAAGGCCTCGATGACTGGGGGTCTAGTTCAGGAGTCTCAGCACTCTGTCCTCCCATCTGTGACTCCTTTAGCCACACTGATTTGCACCTTATTGTCAATACTGGTACGTTCCATCTCTGACTGACTTATCAACTAGGGATGCTCATTTTGAATTTTTTTTCTGACCAATAGCTGACGCTCGTTAACCGACCATTAACCATTAACGGACAAGATTAAAATGTATTATTTAGAAGGGACAAGTGTCTGTGACCCATTAAAAAAATACCGATACAACAAAATATTTTTAATTTATTTTTTTCAGAAGAAGGGGTTTATTTTTACATGTGCAAAACTGGCATAATAGCCTAGATCTCCCATGTAGGAAAATATTTTATGACTTAAAATAAATAGCAGAAAAGACTTTCTAATGTATAAACAGTTTAACAAAGTGAAAACATCCATTGAATCTTCCAGCGCTGAGAGCGCTGTAACGAAAACCTCCTCCTTGTCCTCCTCCACTCTCGGCTAATTAATGATCAAAAACAGCCTACAGATTAACAAAACACAAACTTGTAGTCGCATTTTTCAGACCTCAAAATAGAATAAAATAAACAGGCCAGGCCTTCCTCAGCATAGCAGACAGCTTACTGGTCTACTGGTTTTTATTCAAAAATAGCAATATGTCAACATGCTGTGGGGTTAGTCTGGTGCGCAGTCTGTTAACTGTGAGACCCGTGGCGGAGAATACCTGCTTAGATGGTACCGATGTCCGAGGAATGCAGAGATAGCGCCTTGCTAGCGTGGCCAGCCTCAGGAAGCACATCTGATTAGCTTTGCACCAGTCAAGAGGATTAGTATCCAATGAGAGGGAAATGTCTCTCATATAGGTGTCCACCTCTGCCTCTGGATCATTAGCTTGTTTAAGGGCGCTGTAGTCGTCTCACAAGGGCAATCAGCACTAGCAGCAAACTTTTTAAAATAGTAAAATAGTTCAGTAAAAAAAAAGATATAGATATATATATAGAAAAGGCGCTTTCGCACCAGAGGATCTTTTCCATAGTTCTTAGAACTGTTGGAGAAAGTACCCCCTTTTTCGCGTGTTCGCACCGCAGGAACTTAGAACGATCATAGTTCTTAGAACGACGTTTTGAGGGGCTTTTTTAGCTCCTACTTCAGAGTAGGTACTTTCGGAGCGCAGTAGGAACCTTGTGACGTAGGTGTACAGCCATTTGTCTAGACGCAGGTATACGATGATTGCAAATGCCATTTTTAAAGATCCGTGCAAAATACAAGTCTTAGAACGTATTACATTTAGTTTTTGATATTCATGTCTAAAAATGTCTTAAAATGTCTGGAATTGTAGGAGGGGACACATGGTTTTTATGTTTTATTTTACCGGTATTTTATATCCCCCAACAATGACCATTTCTGCAACGTCCAATGTATATTTGTACATTGAACAGGTAGCGTACACTCCGCTTCAGTAGGTGCTTGTGTGTCTGCTTGTGTGGCTGTGATCTGCATTTTAACCTAAAATAAGAATGTGTTTATCCAGTTTACGATTTGAGGGCTGCAGCGGGGAAAAAAAGGAAAAAAAAAAAACCCACGATGCTGCGAACAAGCGTCAGGCACAAGCGCTATGCTAGCACCCGAAAAGTACTATGCCCATCGAGTCATTCACTGCTACTGCAGTGGTAAATGCATAAATGCAGGGGGACTTTTTTTTTTTCCATTGGACTGGGTCTATCGCCATACACTTTCATTTTCGTTAATGAGAAGGCAGTTATATGTTATCTAATGTGCACTCAGTATTTCTGTCATTCAAATTCAATAAAACTCATTAATTGTGTATACTGTAGTCTAGTTTGTCGATTTCTTTTGCCACACTAATGGTATTTTTTTCCTTTTGGAGGTATTTAAAAGGTCTTAAAAGTCATTAAATTTGTACTTTAAAATGTGCAGCTATCCTGGTTAGTCGTAAACAACAGCTCTTAGCCGCTATACCGTCGGCCGGCTTACGTCACTTCATCGTTCCTACTGGGGGTGCGAATGCAAACAGAAAAAAAGCCCTAGAACGTATGTAGTTGTAAGGGAAGCTCCCCAGGGGGTAGTTTCTATCAAATGAGACCCTGGAACTGTTCGGTCCGAAAGCGCATATATCGGACCAAATTCAAACCTTCTACGGAATTTCCCCATGCAACCTAACATGACACAATTAACCATTTTTCCTCACAAGCATACCCTTGCATAGTTTAGCATAATTCTCCTGGACTTTCTTTCTTTCTTCAGCCAGCTCTTGTCCACATGTGGTTCAGACCTAATGGAGCCAGAGGATTTTTGCGGTGCTTGGTGATGTGTGCCCTGGGATCCTTTATATTTGGCTGGCATGTACATGAGAAAGCCATTCTTATGGCCATACTTCCGTACAGGTAATTACAGCCTAATGATCATTAAGTTGGCACATTTTTCTTCTTAAATGTCTTGT